>NC_041229.1:57020056-57042496 GCF_002837175.3 Physeter macrocephalus | reverse complement strand
GGGGGGAGGGAGGGGCACGGATGCGGGGCGAGCCTGCGGCGGCAGGGGCCGGCGTGACGCTGCACCGGCCCGAGGCGCACCGCGCGTTCTCCTGGGGAAGCTGTCCCTGGATCCCGGGGCCCCGGCAGTGGCGGGCTGCACGAGCTCCTGGGAGGGGCGGTGTGGAGAGTGACCTGTGCTCGCACACAGGTCTCTTGGTGGCGGCAGCAGCAACCCGAGCATCCCACACCTGTCTCTGCTGTCCGCGCCGACAGCCGCGGCTCGCGCCCGTTTCTGGAGCTCCTTTAAGCGGCGCGCTTAAACCCCTTCCTAGTGCACCAGGAAGCAAAGAGGGAAGAAAAGGTCTCTTGCCTCTTCGGCAGCTCCAGACTTCAACCGGACTCCCTCCCGGCTAGCCGTGGCGCCCTAGCCCCTTCAGGCTGTTTTCACTCTGCCAACTCCAGACCTTTCCCTGGGATCCAACTGAAGCCCGAGGCTCAGCTCCCAGCCCCCGCCCGCCCCGGCGTGTGAGCAGAGAAGCCTCTCGGGCTGGTGGGTGCCGGTCGGGACCGATCCTCTGTGCGGGAATCTCTCTGCTTTGCCCTCCGCACCCCGCTGCTGCGCTCTCCTCCGAGGCTCCGGAGCTTCCCCCTCCGCCACCCACAGTCTCCGCCCGCGAAGGGGCTTCTAGGGTGTGGGAACCTTTCCTCCTTCACGGCTCCCTCCCACTGGTGCAGGTCCCGTCCCTATTCTTTGTCTCTGTTTATTCTTTTTTCTTTTGCCTACCCAGGTACGTGGGGGGTTTCTTGCCTTTTGTGAGGTCTGAGGTCTTCTGCCAGCGTTCAGTGGGTGTTCTATTGGAGAAGTTCCACGTGTAGGTGTATTTCTGATGTATCTGTGAGGAGGAAGGTGATCTCCGCGTCTTACTCTTCCGCCATCTTGCCTGCTCTCTCCCAGATTAATTTTGATGATATCTCAGTTATCAAGTCTTCCAGCAGAGATAGAGATTTGCCATTATTGAAGATATCCAGAGATTATACCACAGGTTTTGTGGGCAACTCCCCAAAATGCTTTGCATAGTGGCATTCTTGCTGGAATAAATATTTGAGTACTTTTCAAATGATAAAAACATAGATGCTTTATAAGTATTAATTCTCAGAATAAACCTTTGAAGAATATATTGTTTTTTTTCTCACTTGCCAGCTGCACACTTAATCACTATGCTATACTACCTGTTATATTTATAAAATCCAAGGTTATCAAATTGCCTATTGTAGTTCCACAAATAGACAATATTCATTAATTTTTGTAAAAATTGTGCTTTTAAAAAATCCTATGACTTTATTATATATATTTGCATGTTGATAATTACCATTTTAATTCTAGGTTCTGATTGAAAGGCTTCAAGAATGAGTCATTACATATTGTAAAAAATAGCATCTCGGGTAATTCTGATGCACACTCTGATAATGAATTATCAGGTCATCTCTGGATAGTCTGTCAGTGTGAACTGCTTATTATTACCCTTCTATTAACAAAATGAGTTTGAGCCAAAATGTTTTCAGCTGTCATTAAACACATTAAGCACAGCTGTATTTTTTGTAGGAAGTTTTTCGCAGTGAGGGAAGCATATTCACTGATTTACATTCAGGAGTAAACTTCATAAATATGCCTTTCTAACTTTGCTTTTGTTATCTGTATAAACCCATAGAACATGGTTGAAACTAACTCCTTCTGTTCAGATTGTTTATATGCTTCTCCATATCTTTATTATTAATTTCCCTGGAAGTTAGAACTTTTCTGCGAGTGTCTGACAAGACCCAAAAAAAATCTTAATAGGCAGAATCTCTCTCCAAGTTTTACAAATTCATGTCTTTTTTTTTCATGGCTCCATGGCACCATTTTCTGTGAAGATTTAGCCAGTGGCTATAGTTAATAATACTGTATTGCATATTTGAAAGTAGGTAGGGGAGTGTGGATCTTCAAAATTTTCAACACGAGAAAAGAAGAAATTTGTAACTATAGGTGGTGTTAACTGGACTTATTGTGGTAATCATTTGCAACATATGCAAATATGGAATCGTTATGCTGTACACTTGAAACCAACGTAATGTTTTGTCACTTATACCTCAGTTAGAAACGGGGATTTAACCAAATTAGTAATTTCTTTTTAAATGCTGTTCTTATGAAAGCCGATTAGTTGAAGAATATTATTCAAATCATAATTTTAAAATATATGTTAAAAATCATCAAGTATATATTAAATACTTGCTAAGTGTGCAATCCTTTGTTTAGGCACAGTGAGGGAGAGGATCTGAGAAGAAAGCAAGTGCTAAACTTCATGGTACATATGCTTACTGAATGAAATAATGTACAAGATACTTAGTATTCTTTTTTTTTGTGAGCATTAAAACAGATTTAGAGAAGGAGACGCCAATGTGATTTTCCTGAAGCCTTCAGGGAAGGATAAAGAAAACTCTTGGATTAGAAGAGTTTTGAGGGTCAATAGAGAGGTATATGAGCATACATTAAGGATGGAGGAGGAGGTAAATATACTAGGAAGAAACTCCTGGAGTAGAAGGGGCATCTTGAAATTGTACTGAGTGCAGGACAGTGAAATTCACACTCAGAAGTGTTATTTTGGTGGGATAGGTTGTGTGAAGGCAGTGGATTATTTTTAATGAGGCCTGAGAGTGATGAGATTTAAACAGTATTTTCAGAATGAATATATGCTACTTCAAATACATTGTTCTTGCCACATCTTTCTTGCGATCAAGCATTCAAATTTACAAGCTGGTTGACCAGGGTTAAAGATACAGTCTATGGGCATGAGCCAAAAGCAAAGCCAAACAGTGCATTTGTGGTAATGCAATTATATTTTATACTGCACTGGTACAATGATTCCACCAATTGAAATTATTAGTCTGTTCAGTATGTCATGCAAGGTTAATGGAGAAACTGTTGAAATTAAAGGCATTCTAGATTATGCATGCTGATTTTTGCATCCAGTTACTTTACTGAAGTCTTTTATTCTAATAGTTTTTAAAGACTCTCTAGGGTATATTATGTAAATAATAATACCATTTGTAAATGGTGACAGTTTTGTCTCCTATTTTCTAAGTGTGTTTGTCTTGTTTTATGTACCTTATTATATTGGCTAAGTCCTTCACAGTGAGTATTCTAATATTACATAGCGAGTCATTCCCAAACTTAGAGTTGAAAACAACAATTAATTATCCTCAGATCCTTACAGTTCTGTGGGATGTCTTTAAGCTTAGCTTGGTTGTTTTCCCTTGGGGCCTTTCAAGTAGTTGTAATCAGATGGCAGCTGTGGCTGGAGTCATCTGAAGATTCAACTGGGTTGGACATATGGATGCTTCTTCACTGACATGTTTGGTGCCTCAGCTGGGATGGCTACAACAGTGGAGACTGGCCAGCCATCTCTATCTCCAAATACTTCTCTACATGGCCAGCTTCCTCACATATGGCATTCTCAGGGTAGTTGGATTTCTTACGTGGAGTCTGGTTTGCCCCAGAGTGAGTGTTTAGAGAGAGGAAGTAGAAGTTAAGGGCTGTCCCTAAAACTAGCACAGGGTCACTCCTGCCATATTCTATTTGTTGAAGCAGTCACAGAGCCTGCCTAGATTCAAGGAGTAGAGAAATAGATTCTGCCTCTTGGTGGGGAAATATTAAGTCCACACTGCAGAAGACCATCTAGGATGGGAGATATTATTGTGGTCATATATGGAAAATTCAGTTTGCCACAGAGGGCATCCTTGATGTTCTGACATTTCACCATTCATTATGATATAAGTTGGAGTTTTCTGATAGATTCCTTTTATCAAACAAGAAAGTTTCTATGCCTAGTATAACTAAGGATTTTTCTCAAGAACAAGTTTAGTGTTTCTCCTTTGTTCTATTAATGTAGTGAATTACACAGACTTGATGTTAAATGATGTTAAACCATCTGTATAATCCTGCGATAAATTTTACTTGCTTATGATGTATTTATTAATACAGCACTGGCTTAGATTTGCTAATATTTTGTATTTTGCAGTTTTTTATAAGTGAGGCAGACATGTAGTTTTATTTTTGTGTGTGCTGTTCAGGTTCAAATCAAAACTCATAAGGGTTACACTAGCCTAAAATGAATTGAGAAGCTCTCTATATTTTCTCATGATTTAAGACAATTTATGTAATTTAGATTTAGGTGGTAGCTCTCACCTACAAAACGATCAGGGCCTGCTGTCCCTCTACCCCCACAAGGTATTACCCTTTGGTTACCTTTCTGATTTCTTTGTGGTTATTAATCTACTCAGGTTTTTAATCTATTGTTGAGAAAACTTGGTAATTAATAGTTTTCTAGAAAATCATTTACTTTTTCTGTTCTTTTTAGTTTATTGGTATAAAGTCATGTATAGTATTACTTTTAAGTTTTAAAACCTTGTCCATATCCTAGTTTGTACTCTTTCTTGTTTCTAATTCTGAAGTACTTTTTATGTACTTCCTCAAGTATGTTTATTGTACAATGAATATATTTTAAATTAAACTTGCATTTTAGCACACGGATGGTATTATGAAAAAATCTGGGAATGATTTAGCCTACTCTTATGCCAGCTGTGGTTCTTCTTGCCTGAAGTGAGTTTTTGAAATGTAAATTGGAAATTCAAAGAGTTGATTATCGTTTTATAACTTTTGCTTCGTCAGTGCTGTTTGTTAGTTTTTGAGGACACATCTTGGTTAGACCTGACACACTCATTATCACATGCTTTCACATCACCAGTATGCTGTCTCTTCAATTTCATAAGTAGCAGTAGTGTTCTGTCTTATTTGATGCCATTACCATGATACTGTGTATTCTTCTCAACTATGTGCATGGTCTAGACAGAGGAATGTAGAAGCAGGCTTTAGGGTAGACTTCAGGTCTTTTGGGAAGCTGTCATATTTAGTAAACCCGTCAACAAGTATTTAAGTGATTCCCATGTGTCCAAGATTGCTGTAGGTGCTGTGAAGATACAAAAGATTTCTCAGGCATTCCAAGTCCACAGCAGTTTGGCTCTGATCAACCCTCCCAGACTCAATGACATTCTCTCATGTGCCCTTTGCTTTAGCACACTACCTACTTCCTATTTTGAACATGCAAGGCACTCTGCTCCCTTAATGACTTTGAAAAGCTATTCCCAATACCCTAAATGACTATTCTCTTGCATACAGTTGTCAGAATCCTACCCTTCCTTCAAATTGAAGCTTAAATCCCTTCCCCTTAATGAGCTTTCCCAAGAACAAGTTATCTCAGACTGATGTGTCCATTTTGAAAGCGTAAGTAGATTTGTAGATCCAGATAATAACTCTAGTAAGGTCTTTGGCAAGCTATGATTGAAAGCTTGGGGAGCAAGATAAGAAGGATAAGCTAGATGATAGTATAAAGATAGGAAGATCTATAACTGCTTAATAACTTACCAACCTAGAGGGAAATTTCTAATGGCATGGCATAGGGCTCTGTTTTTTAATCTAGTCTTGTTCAACATGTTCATTCATTCAGTTATTCACTCGCCATATGTTTATTCAGTACTGCATGTTGGAAACTGTGCAATATGGTGGGGATATAATGGCAAACAAGGGAGACATAGTTCTTCCCTTTACGATATTACAGTCTAAGCATTAGAACAAAGGTATAGAAACTTATGCAAAGCTTAAAAACTTAGAAAGCTAATGCAATGATAGTGTGGAGCTTCTAGAGATGGTGATTACTTTGTATAACAGAATCAGTGTATAAGATGATCTTTGGGGACTGGAAAGGTAGAATATATATTCAGCCCATCTTTAATTTCAAGTTGGAATTTAACTGGGATAAATTAAGTTCCCAAACCAATTGTATAAGAAGAGGAAGGCTTGACATATGGACACAGCCTGAGTGAAAAAAAGACGTAGAACCTTTAGTCAGTAGCCAAGTCAGTGTTAATAATCAGTGGAATGTGACTCTCAGAAAAAAATCAGGCTCTGTTGCCGGACATGTAGTATCTAGAATTCGAGAAGTAATAGATCTTCCCAGCAGACCCATCTGAATCGCTATGTTCCTTTATAAAAATCACTCTGTAAGAGGGATTTCGACAATCAGAAATTTGTACTCTAATATTAGTGTGATTTGCAAACTTTAAAAAAATGTTCTCAAGGCAGTTTTCCAGGAATTTTTCTATGCTTGATACACTTATAAGAAAACATGAGTAAATTTATCATTCAACAAGTATTTCATAGAATCTGAGGAAAACAGAATCAGAAGAAATCTTAAAATAGTCATCTGTTGTTTATCATCTACTGTGCTTTGAAGGTCTAAGAGGAAGGGTGAGATAGGCCCCTCCCTACTCCTGAGGGATGGAAGGGAAGCTGTGTACTGAAGGTCTGTACCAGAACTGTGGGGAAGCTCAAGAGCACAAACACTAATAAGATATAGCTCTAGGTTTTCAAGGAGTATGGAATCTAGTGCTGGAGAGAGGCAGTAAACAGATGATCAGAGCATGATGTGAACTCTAGATAGAGCCATCCTCCCAGGGTTATTGAGGAGGACCACAACTCAGATAAGGGGTAGCCTTATCAAATATTATCTATTTCTGGACTTCTACTTGAATTCTTCCTCTTCCAAGAAGGAATTTCTGGGTCGTTTTGTACTGGGAAGTACCCTAGTCTTTTCACACTGCAGCCCAAATAGTCTTAAATTTAAAACATATATTCGGTCAGGTCTCCCACTTTAAACTTTATCCCATTACCGTGGGAATAAAACTCCTTAGCCTGATATACTAAGTCTTCATAATCTGACCTCTGTCTACCTTTATACCCTCATCTCTTGCCATCCTCTCGCATATGAGAGGATGCTCCAGCCTTGCTGGAGCCTTGTGCTCCTGTGCTCCAGCCTTGCTAAAAGCTTGCAGTTCTTGAAAATGTTGTGCAATCTTTTTTCTCTGTTTTTGTATTTGCTTCTCATTTTGTCTGAAATATCTTTCTTCTTTTTTACCTATTTAATTCTACTCTTACTTTTAATATCAGCTTAGTTTTTACTTCTTCCTAGAAGACTTTACTTCCACTTGATACTACCCCTAAAATAGATGTCCCTCCTTTATGCTCAGCTATTACCCTATATGTACCTCTATCATAGTATTACACTATTATAATTTTTTTCACACCCATTTCTCCACAATGTTTGTACATTTATGAATATAAGATGTAGATCTCTGATCTCTTTATTTCCATTACCTAACACAGGGCATCGGCTCACATTTAGGCACTTAAGTGTTTGTTGCATGAATATGTAAATAAATTGTCTGTTTCTAGAGAGATAGACTGTCTCCAATGACTTTTCTCTCAACACCAGGCTCAGTATTAGCAACATGGAAAGTGCTCAGTGTGAAGATAGGATGAATGAATAAATTAAAATATCTGTTGATTATTATCAGATAAAGGATTAGACTAAAGATTTATAAAGTGCAGATATTATCTTGACTAATGTGATAATGTGTTCTGTAAATGAAATAATGAAGAGATGATATTTGAGCTGGCCTTGAAGGCGAGGTAGTCAAGATTTGGATTGGAAGAGAGTATTAGTTTTCTATCGATGGATAATAAATTACCATAAATTTAGTGGCTTAAGACAATACTCATGTATTATTTTGTGGTTTCTTTAGGTCAGAAGTTTGGAGCACTGTGGTGATTCATGACTATTGTGGTGTCTAGATTTATTTGACTAGAATTCTAAAAAAATATATTGAAAATTGTATTTAGTGTGGAAAAAATTATAGGTCATAGCCTTTTCAGTCACCAGAAAAATCCTTTTATCATTGATGGAAGGTATTATAAACATGACTAGAAGTACATATATGTTAACTACCTTTATTTAATTTATTTTTTAAAGTAATTTAATATTTTATTTATTTATTCATTTTTGGCTGGGTTGGGTCTTTGTTGCCGTGCACAGATTTTCTCTAGCTGCAGTGAGCAAGGGCTACTCTTCGTTGCGGTGCACCGGCTTCTCGTTGCGGTGGCTTCTCTTGTTGCGGAGCACGGGCTCTAGGTGCACGGGCTTCAGTAGTTGTGGCACGTGGGCTCAGTAGTTGTGGCTTGCGGGCTGTAGAGTGCAGGCTCAGTAGTTGTGGCACACGGGCTTAGTTACTCCACGGCATGTGGGATCTTCCCGGACCAGGGCTCAAACCCGAGTTCCCTGCATTGGCAGGCGGATTCTTAACCACTGCGCCACCAGGGAAGTCCTGTTAACTCCCTTTAGATGTATTACCTAATGAAAGGCATTGTATAGATAATCAAACACTAGCTATTAACACTAACTATTATTTAGAGCCTAGAGTAAAACATTTCATGTCTATCAATCAGAGATGAAGAAAGGTAAAGTGGTTAGGCCTAGCTATATTATACAACACTAGTCTTTTAAATTATAAGTTTGTAGATTGTGATATTTCTGTAGTTGTCTCTAAGGGAATTTAATCGCAGACATGTATTAGAGACTTTGTAATTGCAATGTAAAGAGAACTTGTTTACTATCTCTCTTAGCCTGTGAGAAGGGAAACCTGGAGTACTGGACTATGTTGCTGGTAGGACAAAGTCTTTAGTTTTTATGTTCTGTTTCCCAGTCTAGAAAGATTGTTGACATGTTGCAACAGGCATAGTGATGTAGGTGTTATCAGACTATGGACACAGCTCTATAAGGCAGGCATTCTGGAGACTGGGCAGATAAGCTACGATTAGTACTGACCAAATGATGAACAGGGTTACCTGTGGTACTGAGTAGAGATTGGAATTGAGAAGAGCAAGAGTTGAAGCCTAGAAATGAGTTAGGAGGCTACTGGTTAGATAGAAGATGATGGTGGCAGTAGTTATAGAGAGAGGTGAAAAGATTTGAAACAGTTTTAGTCAAGTCCTTGTTGCTAAATCTGTAGATACTGTCTAGGCCTCAGGTTACTTGATTTTATGACAGTGATTATTACTTCCTTGAGACATTCTGTTCCTTTGACTGCTGTAACACCAACTCTCCCAGCTGTCCTTCTACTTCTCTGGAATTCTGGGTCAGAATTTTTTGCAGCTTTTATTTCTTTATTTCTAATCCGTTAAAAATTGATTTTCCTCGGAATTCTGTTCTAGGCTCTGTTCTCTCTCATTCTCACAGTCTTCCAGAATGATGTCATTACTTTCATAGCATTAATAACCATCTGTGTGCTAATGATTGCCATATTTTTATCTCCGGCTAAGATCTGTCTCCTAAGCTCCAGATCCTTGTATTCAACCCATACTCAACACCTCCTTTCGGATGTTGCACAGGCGCCTCAGACTGAAAGCAGAACTTCTCAAACTGCTCATCCCTGTTCACCCTTTCAATAAATGACATCACCATTTTCCTGGTTCCCCAAGCCATACACCAGTGATCATTTTTTTCTTTTTCTTTTGCAGTACAATTTATACAACATAAAATTAAGAGAATTTAAATGTATAAACATGACTAGAAGTACATATATGTTAACTACCTTTATTTAATTTATTTTTTAAAGTAATTTAATATTTTATTTATTTATTCATTTTTGGCTGGGTTGGGTCTTTGTTGCCGTGCACAGATTTTCTCTAGCTGCAGTGAGCAAGGGCTACTCTTCGTTGCGGTGCACCGGCTTCTCGTTGCGGTGGCTTCTCTTGTTGCGGAGCACGGGCTCTAGGTGCACGGGCTTCAGTAGTTGTGGCACGTGGGCTCAGTAGTTGTGGCTTGCGGGCTGTAGAGTGCAGGCTCAGTAGTTGTGGCACACGGGCTTAGTTACTCCACGGCATGTGGGATCTTCCCGGACCAGGGCTCAAACCCGAGTTCCCTGCATTGGCAGGCGGATTCTTAACCACTGCGCCACCAGGGAAGTCCTGTTAACTCCCTTTAGATGTATTACCTAATGAAAGGCATTGTATAGATAATCAAACACTAGCTATTAACACTAACTATTATTTAGAGCCTAGAGTAAAACATTTCATGTCTATCAATCAGAGATGAAGAAAGGTAAAGTGGTTAGGCCTAGCTATATTATACAACACTAGTCTTTTAAATTATAAGTTTGTAGATTGTGATATTTCTGTAGTTGTCTCTAAGGGAATTTAATCGCAGACATGTATTAGAGACTTTGTAATTGCAATGTAAAGAGAACTTGTTTACTATCTCTCTTAGCCTGTGAGAAGGGAAACCTGGAGTACTGGACTATGTTGCTGGTAGGACAAAGTCTTTAGTTTTTATGTTCTGTTTCCCAGTCTAGAAAGATTGTTGACATGTTGCAACAGGCATAGTGATGTAGGTGTTATCAGACTATGGACACAGCTCTATAAGGCAGGCATTCTGGAGACTGGGCAGATAAGCTACGATTAGTACTGACCAAATGATGAACAGGGTTACCTGTGGTACTGAGTAGAGATTGGAATTGAGAAGAGCAAGAGTTGAAGCCTAGAAATGAGTTAGGAGGCTACTGGTTAGATAGAAGATGATGGTGGCAGTAGTTATAGAGAGAGGTGAAAAGATTTGAAACAGTTTTAGTCAAGTCCTTGTTGCTAAATCTGTAGATACTGTCTAGGCCTCAGGTTACTTGATTTTATGACAGTGATTATTACTTCCTTGAGACATTCTGTTCCTTTGACTGCTGTAACACCAACTCTCCCAGCTGTCCTTCTACTTCTCTGGAATTCTGGGTCAGAATTTTTTGCAGCTTTTATTTCTTTATTTCTAATCCGTTAAAAATTGATTTTCCTCGGAATTCTGTTCTAGGCTCTGTTCTCTCTCATTCTCACAGTCTTCCAGAATGATGTCATTACTTTCATAGCATTAATAACCATCTGTGTGCTAATGATTGCCATATTTTTATCTCCGGCTAAGATCTGTCTCCTAAGCTCCAGATCCTTGTATTCAACCCATACTCAACACCTCCTTTCGGATGTTGCACAGGCGCCTCAGACTGAAAGCAGAACTTCTCAAACTGCTCATCCCTGTTCACCCTTTCAATAAATGACATCACCATTTTCCTGGTTCCCCAAGCCATACACCAGTGATCATTTTTTTCTTTTTCTTTTGCAGTACAATTTATACAACATAAAATTAAGAGAATTTAAATGTATAGTCTGATGAGTTTTGACAGATATACACACCCACATTGTCATCATTCCATGAAGATACAGAATATTTTTCGCTCTCCAGAAAGTTCCCTCATACCCCTTTGCCAGTCATTCTTACACCCTTGTCCCCACCCCTGGCTAAGTTAAACACTTTTCTTATTGCCTCCTCATTTATTAGCTTTTCCTGTTCTTGAACATCTTATAAATGGAACCATACAGTATACTCTTTTGTTCAGCATACTTTTGAAATTTATCCGTATTGTAGTATATATCAGTAGTTTGTTCCTTTTTATTGCTGTGAGTGGTTTTTCTATGAATATACCACAATTTGCTTATGCATTATCTTGTTGATGGACATTTGAGTTGTTTACCCTGTGCTATAGAGTAGGTCCTTGTTTTTTTGTATATAGAGTGTGTATCTGTTAATCCCAAATTCCAAATTTATCCCCTCCCCTTTAGTAACCATAAGTGTGTTTTCTATGTCTTCAAGTCTGTTTCTGTTTTTGTAAATAAGTTCATTTGTATCTTTTTTTTAGATTCCACATATAAGTGGTATCATATGATATTTGTCTTTCTCTGTCTGATTTACTTCACTTAGTATGATAATCTCTAGGTCCATGGCATTATTCATTCCTTTTTATGGCTGAGAAATTTTCCATTGTATTTATGTACCACATCTTCTTAATTAAATTAAATTTAATTAATTAATTTTGATTTGCATTGGGTCTTTGTTGCTGCACATGGGCTTTCTCTAGTTGCGGTGAGCGGGGGCTACTCTTCGTTGCAGTGCGCTGGCTTCTCACTGCAGTGGTTTCTCTTGTTGCAGAGCCCAGGCTTTAGGCGCGTGGGCTTCAGTAGTTGTGGCATGTGGGCTCAGTAGTTGTGGCTCACGGGCCCTAGTGCTCAGGCTCAGTAGTTGTGGCGTACAGGCTTAGTTGCTCCGTGGCATGTGGGATCTTCCCAGGCCAGGGATTGAATCCGTGTCCCCTGCATTGGCAGGCGGATTCTCAACCACTGTGCCACCAGGGAAGTCCCAAACACATCTTAATCCATTCATTTGTCCTAGGTTGCTTCTATGTCTTGGCTATTGTAAGTAGTGCTTCTAAGAATACTGGGGTGCATGTATCTTTTCAAATTTGAATTTTCTCTGGGTATGTGCCCAGGAGTGGGATTGGTGGAGCATATGGCAACTCTATTTTTAGTTTTTTAAGGAACCTCCATACCGTTCTCCGTAGTGGGTGCACCAATTTACATTCCCACCAACAGTGTAGGAGGGTTCCCTTTTCTCCACACCATCTCCAGGAGTTGTTTACACTTTTTGACTGTTATAAATAAAGTTGCTGAGAATATCTTTCCAAAAGACTTTTGTGAGGGGTTGGAGGAGGGGGATTTGGATGAAGGTGGTCAAAAGGTACAAACTTTCAGTTAGAAAGATAAATAAATACTAGGGATGTGATGTACAACATGATTAATATAATGAACACTGCTGTATCATTATATATGGAAGTTGTTAAGAGAGTAAATCCTAAGAGTTCTCATCGCAAGGAAAAAAATTTTTTTCTTATTCTTTTATTTTGTATCTATATGAGATGATGGATGTTCACCAAACAGTGCAGTATGCCAATTATATTTCAATAAAACTGGAAGAAAAAAAAGTCTCTTGAGGTCACATGCTTTCATTTCTCTTATACCTAAGAGTGGAGCTTCCTGCTCATATGATAGGTGTATATTTAATTTATTAAAAATTACCAGTTTCCAGAGTAGTTATACAATTTTAGAATCCCACCGACAGTGTTTGAAAGTTCCAGTTGCTCTACTCCTTCACATCACTTGGTATTATTTTGTAAATTCTAGCCATTATAGTAGGTTTGTACTGGTGTATCATTTTGATTTTAATTTTTAATTCTTTGATGACTAATGATATTGAGCAGCATTTTATGTGCTTATTGGCCATTCTTATATCTTCTTTTGTGAAGTGTTCAAATATTTTGCCCTTTTTTATTTATTGGGTTGTTTGGTTTTTATTGTTAAGTTGTAGGAATTCTTTGTATACATTAGAAATACAAGTCCTTTGTCAGATATATATATTATATATATATAATATATATATTATATGTATATATAAATATTTTGTCTCACTCTCTGACTTGATTTTTCATTTTCTCAATAATGTCTTTTGATGAGAGTTTTAAATTTTGATAAAGTATGCTATATCAGGTTTTTATTTTATGGATAGTACTTTTTGTGTCCTATTTAGGAAATCTTTGCCTAACCCAGGGTCATGAATATACTTTCCTACATGTTATTTTAGAGGCTTAATAGTTTTAGCTTTTACATTTAAGTCTTTGATCATTTCAAATTAATTTTTATGTATTATGTGAGGTAGAGTTTAAGGTTCATTTTTTTCCCATATTGATATCCAGTTTATTTTAGTGTCGTTTGTTGACGAAACTTTTCTTTCCCTAATCAAAATATAAATTGATTGAATAGGTCTATGTCTATATCCTGATTTCTGTTTCATCAATCTATTTGTTTAGCCTTATGCAACTACTACTGCTTTACAAGCTAGCTTTATGATAAGTCATAAAATCTGGTAGTGTAAGCCTTCCAGCTTTGTTCTTTAACATTTTCTTGGCTATTCTAGGACTTTTATATTTCCATATCAATTTTCAAATCAGCTTGTCAATTAAAAAAAAAACACTGCTAGGCTTTTGAGTGGGATCACTTGACTCTAGATAAATTTAGGGAGAGACTTGACTTCTTAACCTCCAATCCATGAAATAGTACATGACTCCATTTGTTTAGGTTGTTTTTAAATTTCTCTCAGCAGTGTTTTCTAGTTTTCAGTGTACAGGTCTTTCACATCTTTCACATCTAGTTATTTGATGATACTATATAAAAATACCAATTGATTTTTGTGAATTAACCTGGAATCTTGCAATGTTGCTCAGTTTATTATTAGTTTGATTATAGATTAAAACACTTTTTTTCTATGTACACAATCATATAGCATCTGTAAATAGACATTTTTGCTTCTTCCTTTCCTGTATTTATGACTTTTAGAAATTGCCTTATTACAATGGCTTGGATCTTGAGTACAGTGTTGAATAGCGTAGTGAAAGTAGACATCTTTTCTTATTCCTGATCTTAAGTATTACCTGCAGATTTTTAGTATAAACCCTTTATCAGATTGAGGAACCTCTCCTTTTTCCTTAGGTTGTTGAGAGATTTTTGTTTCAAATCATTAACAGGTATTGAATTTTATCAAATGCTTTTTTAGGGCATCTTTTGAGATAATGATATGTTTTTTCTCTTTCATTCTGTCACAATTGATTTTCAAATGTTAAATCAACCTTGTACTCCTCAGGTAAATCCACTTCATCCAGATGTGTTATCTTTTTCATATATTGCTAGATTTGATTAGCTAATTTTTTTTTTTTTTTTGTGGTACGCGGGCCTCTCACTGCTGTGGCCTCTCCCGTTGCGGAGCACAGGCTCCGGACGCGCAGGCCCAGCGGCCATGGCTCACGGGCCCAGCCGCTCCGTGGCATGTGGGATCCTCCCAGACCGGGGCGCGAACCCGGTTCCCCTGCATCGGCAGGCGGACGCGCAACCACTGCGCCACCAGGGAAGCCCTGATTAGCTAATTTTGTTAATGATTTTTGTATTGTCTGTAATTTGCTTTTCTTGTGATGTTTTGGTATCAAGGTTATTCTGGCCTCTTAAAACAAATTGAAAAGTGTTCCTTCTTCTTTGAAAGGTTTTTGTTAAGACTAGTATTTCACCAGTGAAGCAATCTGAATGTAGTTTTCTATGTGAGAAGGTATTTAATTATAAATTTAGCTTCTCTAACTGATAACAACTATTCAGATTTTCTATTTCATTTGTTTGGTTTGGAAACTTGTGGTTTTTAAGCAACTTAACTGTTTCATCTAAGTTGTTAAATTTATTGGCATATTGTTCATAATTTCCCTTAATTCCCTTTAAATGTCCATAAGATCTGTGGTGATGTCTTCTCTTGCGTTCTTGATGTTGGTAATTTTCAGGCATCATTTTTTATATCTCCTTTCTAACTTTTCACATCTACATCATCCTTTCTGTTCCTATTTTAATTTAAGACAATGCCTAAACTTTTGCTAGGACTGTTAAAATAACCTAGTACTAGCCTTCGTGTTTACAGTCTTGTTTCTCTGTATCCCAGTCACCTAATTACAGGAAGAAAGTGCAAATGTCATTAAATCTTTCTTGGCTTAAAACTTTTTAATGGTTTCCTAATACCTTCAGAATAAAAATCTAAGCTCCTTCATATGGAATACAAAATCATTAATGATAAGGTATCTATTTCTCTCAATAGAATCCTATTTTTTCCTATATATTCTTTTCCCTTTTAATCTCTCCTTGCAAGCCATAGGGAGCTATACTTCACTGACTTTCTAGGTGCTCTAATTTGTCATTCATCATCTTAAAACTGAATGCAGAATTCAGATGTGATATGATCAATACTAAGTAGGCAAAAATTGTTTCTTCACTTCTCCTTTACTGAGATTGTTGTTAATATATGATAGGTATGGTCTCAATATTCATTTGACATAATACTTTTTGTTCAATGTATCTTTACATTCACAGCAATATCTAGCTGCAAAGCATTATTTTTAACCCACTTTCAATTTTACTGTTATCTCAAAACATATTGATATAATATACATGAATTTGCTATAACCAGAATACCTATCACGTAGCTAGTTGATCCCTGTCCTCCCCACAGCAGTGATGATGAGTTTTATTTCAGCTTGAGGGTGTTAGTGTTGGTATTGACTAATCACCCAGATGACTGGATGATTTATATTTCTTTATAGTACCATTTCATAGTTGGCAAAATCAAGAAACATTCCTCTGAAACTGGCTAGCTGGTTTGGAGGTAAGGCAGTTGTTTCTTTTCTTGTCAGTCCTTCACCTCTTCACCCCCAGGGGAATTAGGATGTCCCATGTTATGTTTAAAAGCCTAAACACTTCAAACTTTTATTCTCTTGTTGAGCTTGAAAGGGGGACGTTATTAGCTCTGTCTTGATGTAGCAGGGGCTCTGAAAGTCTATTTGGATAACACTGAAGATTGGAGGAAATGTGACTCTGTCTGTGTGTTTTAAGCCCCTAAGGTAAGATCAGAAAGCGTCTGGGGCAGTGAGAGCCAAATAGTTGAAGTCATACATTAATTATGGTCATGAATCATTTTTATTTTTAGAGTCTTTACCATTTGACAAGGTTGTTTGCATAGTACTCTAGTGAGTTTTAGGCAGCATATTCCCTCCTTTTAAAGTAACAGGCTATTTTGTTGATTTCTACTTTGGGTTGATAATGCCTATCAAATTAGAATTCTGATAACATTTTTAGTAGAAATTGCTTGTTTCTTGCCAGAGTGAATGGTCTTTAATTTATGTGATTTTTGTTTTGAATATATTTTGAAGTTATAGATATAGAAAACTAGTATGTTAGTCTTTTAGTCTTTCACTGATATCAGTAAAAATAATCAGAATCTTGGGACTGTACTTTTATATGCAGGCATTAGTTGACCTTCAGTCAGCAATATATTTTGAGTGCCTTTGTGCCACATTCTCTGCTAAGTACTGGGAATGTAAATGAAAAAAAATGAGTGTTTTTTTTTTCTTTTTTCCCAGAAATCTAGTAAAGAAATAGACAAGGAAATAGGCAGTTGCTGTAAAATGTGGTTCTATAATCTTTGTTAGTGTTGTTGTATACATGATGCTGTGGATCTCCATAGGAAGAAGTGCCTCTACCTGTCTGGAACAGTCGGGAAGGCCTTTGAAGAAGAAGGTATGCTTGAGCTGCCTGTTAGTGGGTTTGGGAGTATACTCTCTCTGTTAAGAGAGCGTGAAGCTTGTAGGCAGATAGAACAGCTCACTCAAAGGTACAGAAGGAAGAAATGGCATGATGTGTTTGGGGAGAGTTGTTAGTAGTTCAGCATTGCTGGAGTTGCGTGTTCAAGGTAAGAATATCAGAAAAGAGGTGGGGACCACATCACAAAGAGTCTCTCCTTGCTTTTAAATTTCTTTAGCGTCACCTTTGTAGGCGAGTATTGCCATCAAGAGAGTGTGTATGCATTCACACTCAGAGCAGGAGGCAATAGGATGGAGGATAATCTCCTCTATTGGATTCCTTTGGAGTCCTGAGGAAGTTGCAGAAGAACTGATCTCCCGAGTAATCTCATAAGATTTGCTCCTTTTTAGATGACCTAAGAAATCCTCAGTAACTATCAGGCAACTTCTGAAAGTGCAGAATATGTCATGAATATTTTTAGTGCAAGGTGTCATAATAATAATGTTGGCAGAGGTGTTGATGCCATCAACTCCCTGATAAAATTAACGTCCTCGTATGTAGGATAACTTTCAGTTTAGGACAGTTGACCAGTTTTAAAAATCGGAAGTAAAATATACATACCGTGAAATACTTAGATTTCAAGTTTAAATTCTGTGTATCCTCCTGTGCTCCTCACCCCAGTCAAGACATGGAACATTTCCGTCACCTCAGGTAGTTCCTTCGTTCACCTTGCTCTCTACCAGTCAGTCCTGCCTCACCCAGACAGCTAGCCACTCTTGATTTCTGTCACCATAGATTGCTTTTACCTGTTCTTGAACTTTGTTTAAATGGAATCATATAGTATGTACTTTTTCGTTCCTGGCTTTTTTCACTCAGCATAATGTTTTTTGAGATTCATTCATATTGTTGTGTATATCAGTGTTGTGTTCCTTTTTATTGCCACGTAGAATTTCACTGTATGAGTATACCACAATTTGCTTATTAATTCTCCTGTTTGATGGACGTTTGGATTGTTTTCTATGAGCGTTCTTATACATATCTTCTTGTGGACGTGTTTTTGTATTTCTTGAGTAAATGTAAATGGTAAGGAGTAGAAATACTGGGTCATAGATTAGATGTATGTATAACTTTACAAGAAACAGTTTTCCAGAGTGATGATACTGTTTTATACTTTTATCACCGATGCATGCAAGTTTCAGTTGCTGCACATCCTTGCTAGCATCAGGTGTTGTCATTTTTAGTTATTCTAACAAGTGTGAAATGCCATCTCATTACGATTTTAATTTTCATTACCATGATGACTAAGATTTTGAGCACCTTTTCCTATGCTTATTGACCTTTCTTATATCTTCTTTTGTGAAGTGTTTCACTCTTTTGCCCGTTTTTAATTGGATTGTCTCTTTGTTACTGGTTTGTAAGAGTTCTTTATATACTCCAGGCACAATACTTTGTCGAATTAATGTTTTACAAATATTTTCTCCCAGTCCATGGACTGCTTTTATATTTTCTTAACAACATCTTTAGATGAAAAGACATTTTTTATTTCTGCAGTGCCTAATTTATCCATTTTTAATTTTAAGGTTAGTGCTTTTTGTGTCTTCTCTAAGAAATCTTCGCCTACTCCAAGGTTGCAAGAGTTTCTGTGTTTTCCTCCACAGATTTTATGACTCTAGCTTTTATGTTTACTATGATCTCCTTGAATTAATTTTTTTTGTGCTGTGAGGTAGGGAATGAGATTCATTCCCTACCTCACAGCAACTGTGTTTATCCACTGTTCCAGCACCATTTGTTTAAAAAACTTTCCTTTTTCCATTAATTTGCCTAGGTTCCTTTGTCCAAAATCAGTTGGCCGTATATGTGTAGGTCTGTTTCTATACTCTTTATTCTGTTCCATTGATCTGTTTTTTGATCCTTATGCCAATACCAGATTGTTTTGATTACGTAGCTTTATAAAAAAGGAAGTCTTGAAATCTGGCAGATTTAAGATTGGTTTATCTCTTCTAGATTCTTTGTTTTTCTATATAATTTATAGTATTAGCCTCTTAATTTCTACAAAAAGAAGCACACATACACACAAAAACAAAGCCTGTTGGGATTGGGATTGTGACTGTGAAATTATTGACCCATATATAGAAATATAACTGAGTGTTTTTTGACTTGTATCCTGTGACATTATTAGTTCTAGTAGTTTTGTGGATTCCTAATGATTTTCTACATGAAAATCATGTTACCTGTGAATAAAGACAATTTGACCATTTTTAGTATGTACATGTATACAAAATATATAAGCTATACTTGAAGACAAAGAGACAAAGAAAAACACAAACCCATAATTAAAGCAAAAATGAAAAATAGTTAATTTTTTCAATGCTCCTTCTTTCAGAGGGGCTGCTGCTTTAATTCAGTCTTCTTAACTTGGAATTATTGTTAATTTTTTTTTCTTTATGGATACCCAACAAGTAATAGCCTTCATAGCAGTGGGTTTTTTTGGTGACTTCAGTAATGTAGTTAATTTCTCTGGGCCTCAGTTTCCTATCTGTAAAATGATAGGGTTCAATCAGATTATTTTCTAAGGTCTCTTTCAGATTCCTGTGAGTTCTTCATTTTAGGTCTCAATACATCACAGACAGTCAGATGGGTATAGAAAGGGTGTTTTTAGAACATATCGTGACTCTTGTTATTTCCCTGTTGTAAATATGCTAGAGAATTGTGAAATCATCAGTTGAGTTCATTATTAATTCTCTTTATCCTGGAAACTTTGTTCTCATTTTGTTCCATTTATGCCTGTGGCTCTGTGTTGAGTTTATACTTAACTCACTTAAATTTTTCTACAACTTTTATTTCTAGGCTTCATAGAGCCCAGTGTGCAATTAAACAGACTCAGGTAACTGTTCAGAAAATTGGAAAGGAAATTGAAGAAAAACTAAGACTCACATCTACAAGCAATGAGCTGGTAGGTTTTTATATATTAACCTATTTAAATTCCTTGATTTCTAAATGCGATCACCGTATTCTTCTTGTATTTATTTCCCTCTTTTTTCCCCAAAAAGACTTCAGGTAGTTTTTTCTTTCTTTTTATTTTTTCCTCTTAATGTTTCACTGAGACTTCTGTTGGCATTTAAATGTTATAAATAAACTTTCCCATCTGCTAGTAGTGTGACATACAAAGTGCCTGCCTTTTTATGCTAGTTGAAACTTTAGATTACATACAATTACTTAGAAGATAATCAAAAGCTATTTTATTAATATCTTATAAATGTGAACTCTAGACGTGAACTGTATAGTGAATGAAAAATAGCTGCCAGAAGAAAAAAAATAATAAACTGTAGATACTAATCTGCTTTTAAAAGATGAATTTAAAATTATTTGGATTGAATTTAATAGGTTAGTTTATGGACAGTGTTTTCTTTTGGGAAAGATTCTTTTAATGAGGTATTTCCAAAGAAATAGAAATTCCAATCCAAATGGACAGATTTAAGATATTAGTATAATTTGGGGGTTGCTTTATACTCTTCCTAGAGGGGAAAAATACATTAATTTTGGAACAAAGATTCTGTCTTTTTAAGCAGAATAGTGGGTATAACTAATAAATGGAACTTTTCTCAAAATGAAGTCACAGTGCTAATGATAGCTTTTGATGAAATTTGTGCTATAGATAATGATACTTAAAACTCAAATCCTCAAATTAAGTCCGAAGTGAAAAATTTTAAGTATTTGTTTGTACAAACTCGATACCATAGATAGGCAGTATCTTCCAGCTGTTGTTTACAGCACTACCAACTTGGCAAAAGGTCTTTATGTCCCCAAACAAAAGTTCCATGATCTGTAAGATTTGTCTGAGATAATAATTCAATGGATGAACTATAGAAAGCAACATTGCAATTGATAAAGTATTTAATCTATATAAAACTGCTGACTTTGACCTATAAATGGCAGTGTCATATAGTTCAGTATAATATGTAAAATGGCTAGTGCTGTACCTGGCACATAGCAGGCATACAAAATATGGTAGCTGCAATAACTATGGTAGGGACACTTTTTATTCATATGACTTTTCACACCTATGGAAAATCTTCCACTTTGGAGAAGCTGTTAAACCACCTCCTTTTGTAACTTAGGTCCAATAAAGGACCAAACTCCAGGCCACAGATATATTGGAGGAGGAGAAAAAATAGCTAATTTTAATCCTTTCTGTAGTGTACAAAAATATCACATTTTTAGAGCCTTTGGGGAGAAACTGCTAGGTTTTTTCTTATTTTCCTCTCTCAAGGCAAGACTGGGAAATTACTTATTTCATTAAGTGACAGCATGTGTTTTGTCTCAGTATGGAAAAATGTATGTTTAATCCTATTTTTCTAAAATATAAGTGGTGACACTCAGAGCAAGGTGATAGAATGTATGAGTTTAAAAAGGTCAGGTTCAGAGGTTCACTGTGTATTTTTATGCGGCCTAGTCAACATATAAGAAAATCACTGGATTTTTGAACTGAAAGTGAGCCTAGAAATCTAGTTCCCTTATAACCTCACTTAAAACCACACTCCCCTCAGTACCTTCTGTCCCCTTCCCAGTTTTGTTTTTCTCCATAGTATTTATTACCCTTTAACATGCTATACACTTCACATATGTATTTTATTTGTCTGTCCCTCTAAACTCTGTGAGGAGAGGGATTTTTGTCTATTTTTTTTTTCCTCACGGCTGTATTTCCCAGTGTCTAGAAAAGTGTTTGACACACAGTAGGAGCTCAATGAATATTTGATGAATTTAAGGATGAATCTAGTGTAATCTCTTTTTAAAAGAACAGGAAAATGAGACCTAAAGAAAGTAAGCAACTTTCCCATGATCATTGACAAATAGAGACAGAAGTTTTGGTTTCCTTGTCTCCTTTCAGAGAGTAATACCAGGTACTTGTTTGTTATCTACTGTAAGGTTTACCTGTAGGAAATTAGAAGCCCTTACTATTATATTTTTTTCTTCATTCCCTTTCCAAGTTGGCCCAAGGTCATTATACTTCAACCCAAGCATTTTCAATATATAAGAATTAATTTTAGTCTAAGTATAAATACAGTCAGAAGGCATATTTGATGTGTAAAGAAATCAGATTACCTTCTAAGATCAAATGTAATTAACTGTTTAGAAGAAACTGGGTTCATACTAGATGACTTTCGAAACTTTGACATCTTCTCGTCAATGTCCAACATAATTTTTTTGACGTTTACTTATGTTTTTTTAGGAAATTTCTGCTGTTGTCATTTTGAATTTTTGCTTAAATGTTTTGGATTTTGTCAAATTGCCTTTCCTTGTATCTGTTGAGATAATTTTATGTTTTTCTCTTGTATTATGATAGTGAAGTACATTGATTGATTTTTGAATGTTCATCCAACTTAGGATTGCTAGGGAAAGCCCCTCTTGTTCATGATGAATTATTCTTTTTTTTTTTTTTTTTTTTTTTTGCGGTACGCGGGCCTCTCACTGTTGTGGCCTCTCCCGTTGCGGAGCACAGGC
>NC_041229.1:56946791-57020031 GCF_002837175.3 Physeter macrocephalus | reverse complement strand
CGCGGCACGCGGGATCCTCCCAGACCCGGGCGCGAACCCGGTTCCCCTGCATCGGCAGGCGGACGCGCAACCACTGCGCCACCAGGGAAGCCCTGTTCTTTTTATATATATTTCTAGATTCAATGTGCTAAAATTTTGTAAAGGATTTTTGCATCTATATTAAGGTGGAATATTGATCTGAAGTTTTGTTTTCTTGTCATCTCGTTGTTTGGTTTTGTTGGGGTAATGTTGGTCACAACTAGTGAATTGGGAAGCATTTCCTCTATTTTCTGGAAGAGTAAGTGTAGAATTGGAATTATTTCTTAAAGGTTGGTAGAATTTACCGGTGAGGCCATCTGGGCCTTTGTGGAGTCTTCTTTGTGGGCTTTGAGTTAGGGATTCAATTCTTTAATAGTTGAGGTGTTACTGAAGTTAGCTACTTCTTGAGTAGGCTTTGGTTGCTTGTGTCTTTCAGGGATTTGTGCATTTCATTTAAGAGGTGGGTCTTTTTAATTTTAGCTATTGGGTATATAGTGCTTTCTTAGTTTGGTTTATGATTGTATTTCTGTTATGATAATTTTTCATATCTTTATTGGTTATCTTTTAAGAGGTGTAATTTTAAATATTTTTGCCCATTAGGAAAAGAAAAACTCTACTTAGATTTACAGAAAGCTTGTAAAGATAGTTCAGAAAGGTTCCATACACCTTTCATCCAGTTTCCCTTAATGTTAACTTCTTGTATAGCCATGTTACATTTGACATGGTACATACAACTTGGTATATCATCAAACCAAGAAATTAACATTGATACATTACTATTAACTCTGCATTTTATTCAGGTTTCACCAGTGTTTCCACTATGTCATTTTTATTTTACAACAGTTTTAGATTTATAGAATTATTACAAAGATAGTACAGAGAGTTACCCTGTAAACCCCACCCCCATTTCTCCCATTATTAACATCTTACCTTAGTATGGTGCATTTGTCATAATTATTGAACCTGTATTGATAAGTCATCATTAACTAAAGTCCATGCTTTATTCAGATTTCCTAAATTTTTACCTAATGTCCCTTTTCTGTTCCAGGATCTCATCCAGGAAACCATACTGCTTTTAGTAGCTATGCTTCCTTAGACTTTTCTTGGTTGTGAAAATTCCTCAGACTTTGATTTTTTTGATGACTTTGACAGTTTTAAGGATTACTAGGTCAGCTGTTTTATCTAATATCCCTTGATTGGGGTTTGTCTGATGTTTTGTTGTGATTAGACTGGATTCTAATGTCTTTTTTTGTTCCAGTATCCAGTCTAGGACACCACACTGTCCTAGTCATCATGACTTCCTAGGCTTCTCTGATCTTTGACAGTTTTTCATTCTTTCCTATTTTTAAATCGCCATGACTAATCACTGTTGATAGTAACCTTGATCACTAGGTTAAGTTGATGTCTCCCAGGTTTATGCCCTCTAGAGTTCCCTTTCCCTGCTCAATTTTTTGAAAGCCCAGCCTCCACTCCAGAGGAGGGGACTAAGGCTCCACCTCCTGGAGGGGAGATTATCTACACACATTATTTGGGTACTTTGTGAGGAAGATTTGTCCCTTCTTCCCTCCAGGCATTTATTTATTCAGTCGTTTAATTATCAGTATGGATTTGTATCTATTTATTTTGTACTTTAGGTTACAATCTGATACGATGTTCTTTATTTCCTTGCTTCAACTGTGGCATTGAGAGCTCTCTCAGGATGGCTTCTGTGTCCTTTCGACATGCCCTCATCTCTTTTTTGTTCATTTGTTTTTTAAAGCAAGTTCTTAATTTCTGGCACTATGTGATCTGGACTCATCAGGTATTTTCCCTGTCTCAGCCCTAGAATCAGCCATTTCTCCTAGGAATCCTGTTCCTTTCATTGAATAATGGAATTTAGAAACAAGATCTGTGCACTGGGTGTGCTTGTTGCTTCTGAGTTGTAAGTGCTTCTAAGCCCTCTCAGTGGACAGAGCTGGTATATACAGGTATTTGTCTCGCTATGTATTAAACTTAACATACATTTATTTATCTATTTTTTGCTGCATTGGCTCTTCGTTGCTTTGCGCGGGCTTGCTCTGGTTGCGGCGAGCAGGGGCTACTCTTCGTTGTGGTGCGTGGGCTTCTCATTGCGGTGGCTTCTCTTGTTTCGGAGCACAGGCTCTAGGTGCGCGGGCTCAGTAGTTGCAGCGTGTGGGCTTAGTAGTTGTGGCTCGTGGGCTCTAGAGCGCGCGCTCAGTAGTTGTGGCACACGGGCTTAGCTGCTCCACGGCATGTGGGATCTTCCAGACCAGGGCTCGAACCCGTGTGCCCTGCATTGGCAGGCGGATTCTTAACCACTGCGCCGCCAGGGAAGTCTCTTCTCTCATTTTTAAATGGGACTTTTGTCTTCTTACGCTGTGGTTAAAGACTGTGTGGGCATGCGTGTGTGTGTGTGTGTGTGTGTGTGTGTGTGTGTGTGTGTGTGTGTGTGTGTGTGTGTGTGTGTGTGTACACGCACATTTCTGGATACAAGTCCTTTTTCTGGTATGTGTGTTGGCAGTATTTTCTTCCAGTCTGTGTCTTGCCTTTTTGTGTTCTTAATGATGCTTTCTAAAGAGCAAAAGTTTCAAAGTTTGATGAAATCCAATGTATTTTTTTAATTTATTTTATGGTTAGGGCTTTTTGTGTCTTTTCTAAGAAATCTATGCCTAACCCAAAGTCACATAAATTTTCTTCTGTGTTTTGTTCTAGAAATTTTATAGTTTTGGGCTTTACATTTAGATCTATGATCCATCTCAAGTTTTTTTATAAGTTAAGTGAGGTAACAAACTCCCTTATTATTATAGCTTTGTTGTCTTAAAACCAGATGGGGTAAGTTCTCCAGCTTTGTTCTTTTTAAAAATTCCTGTGGGTTTCTAGGTCCTTTGTATTTACAAGTGAATTTGAGAATGAACTTATCAGTTTCTACAAAAAAAAAAAAGCCTGCTGGAATTTTGATTAGGATTGATAGATCAATTTGTGGAGAACTGCAATTTTAACCATATTGAGTTCTCCAATCCATGAACATGGCATATCTCTCTTTTTTTCTAATAAATTTATTTATTTTTATTTATTTATTTTTGGCCGCGTTGGGTCTTTGTTGCTGCACATGGGCTTTCTCTAGCTGCGGAGAGCGGGGGCCACTCTTCATTGCAGTGCGTGGGCTTCTCATTGCGGTGGCTTCTCCCGTTGGGGAGCATGGACTCTAGGCGCGTGGGCTCAGTAGTTGTGGCTCACGGACTTAGCTGCTCCGCGACATGTGGGATCCTCCCGGACCAGGGCTTGAACCCATGCCCCCTGCATTGGCAGGCAGATTCTTAACCACTGCACCACCAGGGAAGTCCTGGCATATGTCTCTTTTATTTTGATTTTTTTCCTTAATTCTCTCAATAATATCTTATAGCTTTCACTGTAGAGATTCTGGGCATCTTTTATTAGTGTTATTCCTAAGTATTTTATGGGAGGTATTTTTGTTTGTTTTGGGCATTATTGCAAATGGGATTGCTTTTGAAATTTTGTTTCTCATTTGTCTCCTGCAAGTATATAAGAATACAATTCATTTTAATTTAGTAATCTTGCATCTTGCAATCTTGTTATATTAACTTTTAAATTCTAGTAGTTATTTTGTAGATTTCTTGGGATTTTCTGTATAAACAATCGTACCTGTAAACTTGGAATGCTTTATGCGCTTTAATTTTTCTGCCTTATTTCAGTATCTAGGGCATACAGTACAATGTTGAATGAAAGTGATAAACATGGAAATCCTTTACTTGTTCCTGATCATAAGGGGAAATCATTCATCCTTTCTCCATTAAATATAATGTTAGCAATGCCTTTTATTGGCTTTAGGAAGTTCCCCCTTATTCCTAGTTTCTGAATTTTATCGTGAATGGATGTTGAATTTTGTCAAATGCTTTTTCTGCATTTATTGAAATAAATGATCATGGCATTTTCTTCTTGATTCTGTTACTACGGTGAACTACATTGATTTAATTTCAAGTGTTTAACATTGCGTTTATGGAATAAACTAATGGCTACAATATAGAGTACAATCTTTTTTATACCTTGCTAGATATGATCTGGTAACAATTTAAGAGTTTTTGTGCCTATATTTATTAGGGATATTGGGAAGCAGTGTTTTAAACTACTTTGTTAGATTGGTATTAGGATTATGGTCGCCTGGTGAAATTAGTTGGGCAGTGTTCCTTTTGCCTACTCCACCTTGACTAGAATTGGAAGCCTCCTGGTTTTTTAACATTTTCAAATAGTCTACCGAGATTGCATGTCTTTTTTTTTTTTTTTTTTTTTTTTTGTGGTACGTGGGCCTCTCACTGTTGTGGCCTCTTCCGTTGCAGAGCACAGGCTCCGGATGCGCAGGCTCAGCGGCCATGGCTCACGGGCCCAGCCGCTCCGTGGCATGTGGGATCTTCCCGGACTGGGGCACGAACCCCTGTCCCCTGCATTGGAAGGTGGACTCTCAACCGCTGTGCCACCAGGGAAGCCCTGATGACTTTTTATTCATTATGAGAATATTTAACTTTTTTTTCACTTAGCATATTTGTAATAGTGACTTTCTTTGATAATTTTAATATCTGGGTCATCTCAGAGTTGGCATATGTTGATTGTCTTTTCCCTAGAGAGTGAATCACATTTTCCTGGTTCTTCGTATATTGGGTAATATTGCATAGTACCCTGGACATTGTGAGTGTAATTTTGTGGAATCTCTGGATTTTGTTGCTTTGTTCCAAAGAATATTGATGTTTTAATTCTAGCGGGTAGTTAACTTGGTTAGGCTCAAACTGTCATGCCTGTAATGGACATTGCCTCCGATTTCAGGTCATTACTCTCATCCTTAGGCACAGCTGCTCTCTGTTTGCCTCATACAGGTATGATTTAGGATTCAGAAACTCAGATTGAATTTAAACAGAATTCAGGGTGCCCCATTCTCTGGCTTCCTCCATTCTGGTGGCCTTGATTGCCTAATCTCTTTTCCCTGGTTCCTCCTGCCAGAAAGATAGTTGTCTTTCTGTTGTTGTTTAACCATAGACACCCTCAGGGCAAAGTCACAGAAAAGGGGAATTTCACTCCTCATGTTGGTTGTTTGCACCAGGTTCTGAGTTTACCCCCAAATCTGCCTGCCATTGATCAATTTTTAGAACCCACATGTAGTAGCTTTTTGTATTTTATCTAGAGTCTATAGCTGTTATATATGGAAGGACCAGTTTGATAGGTACTTATTCTCTTATATCAAACACAAAACTCCTGTGTGTTTTATTATTACATATATTTTTGCTTTATCTCCCTAGCTGGACCTGGGTTCTAGGCCTGATATTGCCACTGAATCTATGAAATTAATGGATTGGATTAAATATTTTCTAAGGAAAATTTTGCCCTTTCTTAGTAGCTGAGCAGGTATAGGTACAATAGAAACAATCTGTAAATGACGTTTTAAAGCAAATTTGTTAACTTATAGGACAACTGCCATAGTTCTAAAACTTTTTTTCAGATTGTTAATTATTTCCATTTTTTGGTGGGAAAACTAGTATAGATGAATAATGCCCTAAACCACTCAAGACCCCTTTATACTCTAAATATTGTAAAGATCTCAAAGAATTTAGGGTATATCTATTGATAATGCCTAGGTTAATAAAAGACAGATGAATCCTCACGTTTACTTCTGCAGTCAATCTGTTGTGATATCACAGATCTTATAGACTGGAAAACTCCACTATACAGTTATGAGAAAATGAGAGTGAAAAAGGGAGATAGCAGCTTAGTATTATTATGAAAATATTTTTGATCTCACAGACTGAAATGGTGTTAGGAATCCTCATGGTTTCCTGAACCATGCTTTGATAGCTTTTGCCTAAAAAGCCTTTTTGGCTCCAGCGTAATCTACAAGAAGAAAATTGTTTAATATGTCATTTACAGATTGGTGTGTCGTACTGAAAAGAATCTTTAACATTGTCCATCGCTGTCTTTGTAAAGATGCATAAAAAGGAGTATGCTTGCAAAGAGAATGTGTCTGTGATTTTCAGATCACAGACAGTGTTGTATAAAAACACTAAAATCCAATCAAAAGTGATCCTTTGGAGATGTACATATGACATTAACTATACTTGGAGTAAAAAGGTAAGTAGAATGCAGAAACCATTAGAAGATATTATACTTATGGAATATTAAGATCTTTGAGTACTTAGATTCATTTGAAAGGAAGCAGAACCAGATTCCACTTGGTCAGGGTTTGTTTACTCATCAGAAATTAGAGCCAACAATCCTGGTTTTGAATGACGATTTATTTCTGTAAATGGGCCAGTTTTTGCACATGGACCATACACAAACACACTATACACACACCTTCCTGTATTAGTTTAGTATTTAGACTAACTTGTACCCTTAGTTCTTTGATTCTAGTAAACATAACCCAATTTGAGCATGTACCCTGGAATAGAGCAGATTAACCCCCCTACCTCTGCATATCCCTGTGTTCTTTGAAGAGTTGTTTTTCTTTTCTATTTTTTTTCTCTACATAGGTAGAATCAATTTACATATTTTTTGGAGAAATTCGAGTTAAGGAAATTGAACACATCTCTTTGTGGAAAAAGATTGCTTCCTAAGAATTTGTATTTTTTTTTTTTTTGCGGTACGCGGGCCTCTCACTGTTGTGTCCTCTCCCGTTGCGGAGCACAGGCTCTGGACACGCAGGCTCAGCGGCCATGGCTTACAGGCCTATCCGCTCCGCGGCATGTGGGATCTTCCCGGACTGGGGCACGAACCCGTGTCCCCTGCATCGGCAGGCGGACTCTCAACCACTGCGCCACCAGGGGAGCCCTAAGAATTTGTATATTTTTTCCCTCAGTGGTGGAAAAACACTGATCACACTACTGGATTACCAAAGAAACCCAAATTGTTTCCTGAGTCCTCTTTCTTTCATGATAAGCAGCCTCACTGACTTTTGGTCTTTGTTTTTACAGAGAGTTGGCAGGACAAAATGGCTTTTGTCTCCACTGGACCCAAGCCCTTAGAAAACAGAAACTGTTTCTCATTTATCTAGAAGCACGTAGTAGGTCCTTCATAAATATTTGATTCGTTCAGAAAAAAATTGCTTAGGAATGTTTTATATTTCATAAAGTTTACCAGTCAAATACAATAATGATGATTGGAAATAAGCTTTACTGCTTGAATGTCTTTAACAGATGATCATACCATCTGTTCAGAATCAGTATTTCAGAGATGAGGAAGAAAGCATTTTGGGTGAGAAACGATAGCTGTAAAGTACTTTCCATACAACTGCCAAAAGTCATTTTCCATGCCCATTGCCTCAACAAGGCCATACCATTACTCATCTCACTGAGTACCCATGCTTCCTCATTGTCTGTGAATCAAATACAGGTGCTGAGTTTTTTGTTTTGAAGTTTTCCACCAGCTCATCCCAGGGCTTAATAACCTATTCAGTTTACTTAATGAATGTTTTTTTCTCCACATTAAAATTTTACTTAATATATGTCTTAGGAAGGAGACTGGTTAAGATTTTTGTCATGGAAAATGATGGAAAGCATATTATTGACACTATCGATAAAGACTAGGAGAGAAGGGTTCATACCTTCATAGTGCAGTAATTGTGTGTGAATGCAGGCACATATATGTTCGTTGTGGGGTAGGATTTCAGATTTTATCTGGAGGCAAATTGTGGCAAGGTATTTGGATAAAAGGGAGTCAGAGTAAAGTTTAAACCATGACTTTATAGGTTGAAGTAGGAAATATTTTTATGGAAAGATAAGTTAACAGACTTACATGGTAAACTTAATTGTATCTTTGGTACAACGTGTCTGGGATTTGTTTTATTAAATGAACATTCAGTAAAATTGACTTTTTTGAGGTACAGTTCTATCACTTTTTAAAAAATGAACTTTGTGTTTTAGAGTAGTTTTAGGTTTACAGAAAAATTGTGCAGAAAGTACAGAAAGTTCCCCCCCATTTCTTTTGTTATTAACATCTTATATTAGAGTGATACATTTGTTACTATTGTTGAATCAATATTAATACAATATTATTAACTAAAGTGTGTAGTTTACCTTCGGGTTCACTCTTTGTGTTGTATAGTTCTATGAGTTTTGACAAAGGCACAGTGTCATGTATCCACCATTACAGTGTCATACAGAATCGTTTCACTGGCCTAAAAATCCTCCATGCTTCACCTATTTATACTTTTTTCCCTCCCTCAGAACACCTGGCAACCACTGATCTTTTTACTGTCTCTACAGTTTTGCCTTTTTCAGAATGTAACATAGTTGGAGTCATACAGCATGTAGCTTTTTCAGATTGGCTTCTTTTACTTAGCTATATGCATTTAAGTTTCCCTCATGTCTTTTTAATAGCTTTTCATAGCTCGTTTCTTTTTACTGCTGAATAATGCTCCATTGTTATTGGATATGCCACAGTTTATCTTTTGACCTATTGAGGTACATTGTGGTTGCTTCCACGTTTTGGCAATTATGAATACAGCTGCTATAGGCAGTTATGTGTAGGTTTTTGTGTGAACACAAGTTTTCAGCTCATCTGGGTAAATATCTAAGAGCACAATTGCTGGATCATATAGTAAACCTATGTTTAGTTTTGTGAGAAACTGCCATCCCATCCTCTAAAATGGCTATACCATTTTGCATTGCCATCAACAATGAATGAAAGTTCCTGTTGCTCCACATCCTTGCCAAAATTTAGTATTGCCATTGTCTTGGATTTAAACTATTCTGATAGGTGTGTAGTAGTATCTAATTGTTTTTCATTTTTTAAATTAATTTATTTTTATTTTTTGGCTGCGTTGGGTCTTCGTTGCTGCGCATGGGCTTTCTCTAGTTGCAGCGAGCGGGGGCTACTCTTCGTTGTGGTGCGCAGGCTACTCTTTGTCGTGGTGCATGGGCTTCTCATCGTGGGGGCTTCTCTTGTTGTGGAGCACAGGCTCTAGGCACGCTGGCATCAGTAGTTGCGGCACGCGGGCTCAGTGTTGTGGCTCAAGGGCTCTAGAGCACAGGCTCAGTAGTTGTGGCTCACGGGCTTAGTTGTTCCACGGCCTTTGGGATCTTCCCGGACCAGGGCTCGAACCCGTGTCCCCTGCATTGGCAGGCGGATTCTTAACCACTGCGCCACCAGGGAAGCCCGTATCTAATTGTTTTAATCGCAATTCCCTGATGACTTGTGATATTGAGAATCTTTTCATATGCTTATATGCTTATTTTCATATGATTGTCTCTATATCTTCTTTGGTAAGGTGACAGTTCAGATCATTTGCCCATTTTTTAATTGGGTTGTTTATATTTTTATTGTTGAGTTGTTAGAATTCTTTGCATATTTTGTATTCTATTCTTTATCAGATAAGTGGTTTTCAAATATTTTCTCCCAGTCTGTGGCTTGTCTTTTCATTCTATTAATAGTCATTTTTGCAGAGCAGAAGTCTTAATTTTAATGAAGTCCAACTTAACAATTTCTTCTTTCATGGCTCATGTGTTTGGTGTTGTATGTAAAAAGTCATCTCCAAGCCTAAGGTCACCTAGGTTTTCTCCACTGTTATCCTCTAAAAGGTGAATAGTAATTATTATTTCACATTTAGATCTGTGATTGATTTTGAGTTAATTTTTGTGAAAGATATAGGTATATATCTAAATTTTTTGTTTTGTTTTTGTTTGTTTGTATGTGGGTGTCCAGTGGTTCCAGCACCATTTGGTGAAAAAGACTATCCTTTCTCCATTGAATTGCTTTTATTCCTTTGTCAAAGATTAGTTGACCATATTTGTGTGTTTCTGTTTCTGGGCTCTATATTCTGTTCCACTGATTTGTTTGTCTATTCTTTTGCCCATACCACATTGTCCCAATTACTGTAGTTTTATAGTAAGTCTTGACAGAAGATAGTGTCGGTCTTCCAACTTTGTTCTTCTCCAGTATTTTGTTGGTGATTCTGGGTTTTTTGCTTTTCTCTATAAACTGTAGAATCAGTTTGTTGATATCCACAAAATAATTTGCTGGGATGTCACTGAATCTATAGGTCAAGTTGGGAAAAATTGATATCATAATACTGTCTTCCTATCCCTGAACATGGACAGTTTCTCCATTTATTTGGGTCTCCTTTGATTTCTTTCATTGGAGTTTTGTAGTTTTCTTCATATAGATCTTCTACATAATTTGTTAGATTTGTACCTGAGTATTTTATTTTTTCATACTAATGTAATTGGTGTTGTGTTTTTAATTTCAAATTCCCATTATTCCTTGTTACATAAGAAAGCAGTTGACTTTTGTGTATTAACCCTGTATCATGCAACCTTGCTATAATCACTTGTTAGTTCCAGGAGATTTTGGGTTGGTTTTTTGTTTTTGTTTTGTCAATTCTTTGGGATTTTCTACATAGACAGTCATATCATCTGTAAACAAAGATGACTTCATTTATTTCTTTCCCAGTATACATAGCTTTTATTTCCTTTTCTTGCCTTATTGCATAGCTAGGACTTTCAGTACATGTTTAAGAGAGTGGTGAAAGGGGACATCCTGTGTTGTTCTCCAACATAGGGAGAAAGCATCTGGTTTTTCACCATTAAGTATTTTGGCAAACATTATTAGTAGGTTTCTTGGCAAGTATTCTTTACCAAATTGATGAAGTTCTCCTTTATTTCTAGTTGAATGTCACATGCTTTTTCAGCATCCATTGATATGGTTATATGATTTTTTTTTTCTTTAGCCTGGTTGATGTGGTGAAATCCATTAATTGATTATTGAAAGTTAAACCTGTCTTGCATACCTGGAATATAGTTCATTTGGCCATGGTGTATAATTCTTCCTATATGTTGATGGATTTGATTTGCTAATATTCTGTTGGGGATTTTGTACCTATGTTTATGAGAAATACCGGTCTGTAATTTTCCTTTCTAGTGATGGCTTTGGTTTCAGTGTGAGGATGATGCTGGCCTCATAGAATGAGTTAGGAAGTTCTTCTGTATTTTGGAAGAGATTTTCAAAAACTGGTATAATGTCTTATTTAAATGTTTGGTAAAATTTACCAGTGAAGCCATCTGGATTGGTACTTTCTGTTTTGGAAGGTTATTAATTATTGATTTAATTTCTTATATATATATATATATATTATATATATATATATATATGTATAGGCCTATTCAGATTGTCACTTTCTCCTAGTGTGAGTTTTGGTAGATTGTCTTTCAAGGAATTGATCCATTTCATCTAAGTTACCAAATTTATGGGCATAGAGTTGTTTATAGTATTTTTAATTATTCTTTTAATGTCCATGAGATCAGTTGTGATGGCTCCTCTTTCATTCTTCATGTTAGTAATTTCTGTCTTTTCTTGGTTAGCCTGGCTAGAATTTTATCAATCTTACTGACTTTTTCAAAAACACAGCTTTTGGTTTTGTTTACTTTGTGATTTTCTCCATTTAATTTATTCTGTTTGGAGTTCACTAACTTCTTGAATCTGTAGATTTATTTCTTTTGCCTAATTTGGGAAGTTTTTAGCCATTATTTACTACAAGTACTTTTCATTCCTGCCCACTTTCTCCTTTCCTCCTGGTACTTCATGATACAAGTGCTAGATCTTTTGCTATCATTCCACAGATTTCTGAGGCTCTGTTCATTTTTATCTCTATTGTTTAAATTGGGTAGTTTCTATTGTTTTATCTTCCAGATTAAAGATTCTCTTCTCTATTTCCTACATTCTGCTGTTGAGCTCATTCACTGAGTTTTTAATTTCAGTTCTTTAGGTCTTCACTTTATTGAGATTTTCTGGGTTTTTTTTGTCAAGATGTTCTATTTTTTTGCTTCAAGCATGTTCTTAATTTCTTTTTTAAAATTAATGTTTATTGGAGTATAGTTGATTTACAATGTTGTTTTAGTTTCTACTGTACAGCAAAGTGAATCAGTTATACATTTACATATACATATATCCACTCTTTTTTAGATTATATTCCCATATAGGTTCTTAATTTCTATTGAAGCATTTTTGTGATGGCTACTCTCAGATCGTTGTCAGATAGTTGTAACATGTCTATTTGTCTCAAGTGTTGGCATCTATTGATTATCCTTTTTTATTTACTTTGACATCTTCCTGGTTCTTGGTCTGATGAGTGATTTTTGATTGAAACTTGTACATTTGGGGTATTATGTTACGAGTCTCTGGATCTTATTTAAACCTTCTATCTTACCTGGCTTCCTCTGACACCTCTGGTAGTGGAAAGAAGAGGTACCATCTCATTACTGCCAGGTTGGGGTGGAAGTCCAAGTTCCCCAAGAAGCTTCCATTGACACTCATGTGGCAGAGGAGTGTTTGTGTGTGAGTGTAAGAGGGCTTGTTAGTGCTGACTAGGAATGGGATTTCCAGCTGCCCACATAGGGAGTAAGGTGGTCTCAATAACACTGCATAGTAGTGAAAGTTCTGACTCTCTACTTGACCTCCTCTGATATTACCCAGCAGGAAGGGAGAAGGTTATCTTGTTACAGCTGTAGTGAGGCTGCAGGCTCTCCCTGTGGTATCCACTGACATTATAGGGGGCTTGGTTAGTTACTGTCTGGAAGGGATGAAAGCACCAGGTCCCTACTTGGCTTTCTCCAAAATCTGTGGAATATTAGGGCACCTATGTTCAGCTTGGTCAGGATGGAAATCTACTTTTTGTTTCTATGGATTTGCTTATTTCGGTAATTTCATATATATGGAGTCTGTGGCCTTTTAAAACTGGCTTTTTTTTTAGTTAGCATAATTTTTTCAAGATTCATCCATGTTGCAGCATAAATCAGTACTTCATTTCTTGTTATTACCAAGTAATATTCCATTGTATATATACCACATTTTATTTATCTGTTCATCAGATGGTGGACATTTGGATTGATTTCATTGTTTGGCTATTATGACTAATGCTGCTATGAACATTCATATTCACATTTTTGTATGGACATGTTTTTTATTCTATTGGGTATATACATATGTCTAGCAGTGGAATTGCTGGGTCCTAAGGTAATTCTATGTTTCACATTTTGAGAACTCCATTTCTTTTTTATTATTAATTTGTGTCTTATTGTATTGTGGTGTTAGGAAAGAGGCCTGAGATATTTTATAGTGTCTTTTAGGTTCTTAGAAAGAGCTGTTCCCAGATTTTAGATTTTATTTCTACTCTGTTCTTTGCTTACATCTGTATTCTTTCCATTAAAATGACAAGTGCTGATAATTAAGTTACTCAAGAGATCTATAAGTTACATGAGTATTAAAGTGCTTTAAACCAATCACATTTTGAAACATTGTGAGTGCGCAGTTATTCATAGGCATAACTTTTATATTCATAAATTTACCTGTGCTTTTAATTATTTAGAAAAAAGAAAGTGAGTGCCTGCAATTAAAAATTTTGGTGCTTCGAAATGAACTGGAAAGACAGAAGAAAGCTTTGGGACGGGAGGTGGCATTACTGCATAAGGAACAAATTGCATTACAGGACAAAGGTGAGTAAAAACACCATACAAACAGCCTAGCCTCCACATTCAGTAATTTTCCCTTCTTTTTCTCCATAGGCTCAAATAGTCATCTTTGTATAAATATACTAAAACAATTTTTTTTAATTTTTGAAGTATTTTGAAGTTAATACATACAGTATAGTGTATACACACACAGACACACTTCACATTTTCACAATGAACACACCTGCATAAGCAGAATCTCCATCAAAAAACAGAGACAAGGACCCCAGAAGCCCAGAAGTTTCATGTTCTCTTCCATTCATGGCATCTCTAGCCAGACTAACTACTACCTTGACTCACTATACCATAGATTGGGTTTGCCTAATTTTGAACTTTATACACATAGAACCATATAATATGTACATTTTATGTGCTGGCTTTTGTTCAACATTTTATTTGTAAGATTCATCCCTACCTGAATGTAATGTAGTCTTAGTTTATTTTTGCTGCCAGTAGTATTACACTGAATGAACATGTATTTATTTATTCTTGCTTTTGGCATTTCATTAATCTCCAGTTTGGGACTATTACAGGTAATGTTTCTGTGAATGGTATAGTACATGTTTCTTAAAGAAGTTTTTTAATGCATTTCTTTTGGATATAAACCCAGGAGCAGAATTACATAGTCATAGTATATGCATATCTTCAGCTTTAGTAGGTTGTGTCCAAAAGTTTTCCAAAGTAGTTGTGCCAATTTACCTCTTCTCCATCCAGCAATGTATCCTCCATCTTTGTCAGTGTTCGGTACTTTCTGTCTTTTGTATTTTAGCCTTCCTGGTGGGTATGTTGTTAGTGCCTCCTTGCAATTTTAATTTTGATTTCCCTGAAGACTAATGAAGTTTAATACTATTTTGTATGTTTCTTGCTGATTAGGATACATTCCTTTTGGAGCACCTGTTAAAAGTCTTTTGCTGCTCCCCCCACTTCTATTGGTTTGAGTAATACTGTTTTTTGATTATATATTATGGATATGGTTTCTTTGTTTGAAATATGCATTGCAAATATATTCTCCCATTCTGTGGCTTGCTAGTTCACCCTTTTGTGATACCTTTATATGAACACAAGCTCCATTTTATCAATCTTGTCTTTTCTAGTTAAGGTCTTTTGTGTCTAGTTTAAGAAATATTTGTCTATTTTAATGTCATAAAGTTCTTCTGTTTTCTTTTTAAATGCTTTACTCTTGAACTTTTTACATTTATATCTATAATTCATCAGAAATTGATTTTTTTGTGTATGATGTAAGGTAAGAGTCAAGACTCACTTTTTACATATAGTCAATTGGCCCAACACCATTTATTGAAAACCATCCTTTCCCCATTGCACTGCTGTTTCTCTTTTGTCATAAATAAGGTAAACATACACTTGTCTGTTACAAGACCATCTGTTCTGTTTCACTGAACTATTACTCTATTCTTTTGCCCTTATCTTACTGTTTTAATTTCTCATGTTATATTTGGTCTTGCTCTCTGTTAAAGTTCTTCAGCTTAGCTGTTCTTCAAGATCACCTAGGTTATTCTTGTCCTTTTGCATTTTCATGTGAACTTCTACACAGAAAAGAAACTTTATTAGGATTTTGATTGGAAATACATTTGATATATTTGCCAACACCGTTGGGGTTAATAGACATCTTCACAGTACTGAGTCTTCCAATCCAAGAAAATGGTATATGCCTTTGTTTGTTAGATCATTTTTACAAAATCTTATTGAAATAAAGTAGTTGTTAGTAAATGGATGTTTTCCATGATTCACTGAATTTATCAATATTTCTATTTTTGATGTTTTATGATAACTGTTATAACTATCTTTAACTTTTATTTTCTACTTGTTGCTGATATATGGAAATACGAATGATTTTTTTAAAGTGGTATTGATTTTATTATCTGTGCAAAGAAATGTTCCCCGGAAGTTTTATAGACAAATCAGCAGTTCTAATGTTAGGGTAATGGCCCTGCAGCTGCTGCTCTCACAGTGATTGATTATTTATTTATTTATTATAAGCTAATTTACAATTAAATTCAATTATACTATAATTAAATTGATTCTATTCTAATTATTTTATGACATAAGATAAGAAAATTACAGAAAGTTTTTTAAACAGCTTTATTGAGATTTAATTCATATACCATGCAGTTCATTTTAAAGTGTATAAGTCAGTCTTTTTTGGTTTATTTATAGGGTTATACAATGATCACAGTCTAATTGTCCCTCCTAAAAGAAAATTCATACCCATTAAACAGTTGTTCCAAATTTCCCCTTTCATAAATCCTAAGCAACCACTGATTCATTTTCTGTATCTATAAATTTGTCTTTTCTGGACAATTTATGTAAATGGAATCATATAATATGTGGTCTTTTGTGAGTAACTTTTTTCATTTAATGTAACGTTTCAAGGTTCATTCATGTTGTAGCATGTGTCATTACTTTTTTTTTTAAATAAAATTCAATTACATGGATATACTACGTTTTATTTATCCATTCATCAGTTGATGAAAATTTGGATTGTTTCCAGTTTTTGCCTATTATGAGTAATGCTTCTATGAACATTCATATATAAGTTTTTGTAAGGAAGTATGTTTTTATTTCTCTTGAATACGCCTGAGGGTAGAATTGCTAGATCATGTGATAACTGTTTAACTTTTTGAGCAATTGCCAGCTGTTTTTCACAGCAATCGTACCATTTTACTTTCCCACCAGCAATGTATGAGGGTCCTAGTTTCTCCGTGTCCTCACCAATACTTGTTATTTTCTCTCTTTATTATTGTAGCCTTCCTAATGAGTGTGAAGTTGTATCTCATGGTAGTTTTTTTTTAAAAATATTTATTTATTTATTTATTTTAGCTGCATCAGGTCTTAGTTGTGGCATGCGGGCTTCTCTCTAGTTGTGGCTCACAGGCTCAGTAGTTGTGACGCGTGGGGTCTAGAGTGTGCAGGTTTAGTTGCCCCTTGACACATGGGATCTTAGTTCCACGACCAGGGATCGAACCCGCATCCCTTGCATTGGAAGGTGGATTCTTAACCACTGGACCACCAGGGAAGTCCCTCACATGGTAGTTTTGAATCACATTTCCCTAATGGCTAATGTGCTTATTACAGTTGATTTTTGTATAATAATTTTACAGGCATACCTAATTTTATTGCACTTCACTTTATTGCATTTTGCAGATAATTGCTTTTTTTTTTTAAACAAATTGAAGGTTCGTGACACTCCTGTGTTGAGAAAGTTTATTGGTACCATTTTTACAATAGCTTTTGCTCACTTCATGTCTCTACGTTGCATTTTGGTAATTCTTGCAATACTTCAAACTTTTACATTATTATTGTATTTGTTATGGTGATCTGTGATCAGTGATCTTTGAGGTACAATTGTACTTGTTTTGGGGCACCACGAATCACACCCATATAAGACAACGAACTTAATCGATAAACGTTATGTGTGTTCTGACTGTTGCACTAACTGGCCATTCCCCTGTCTCTCTCCCTCACCTGGGGCCTCCCTATTCCCTGAGCCACAGTAATTTAGAAATTAGGTTAGTTAATAACCCTACAGTGATCTCTAAGTGTTCAAGTGAAAGAAAGTGTCATACGTCTCTCACTTTAAATCAAAAGCTACAAATGATTAAGCTTAGTGAGGAAAACATTTTGAAAGCCAAGATAGGCTGAAAGCTAGGCTCTTGAGCCAAGCAGCCAGGTTGTGAATGCAAAGAAAAGTTCCTGAAGGAAATTAAAAGTGCTACTCCATTGAGTACATGGATGATAAAAAAGTGAAATAGCTGTATTGCTGATATGGAGAAAGTTTTAAAGGTCTGCATAGAAGATCAAATCAGCCACAACATTGCCTTAAGCCAAAGCCTAATCCAGAGCAAGGCCCTAACTCTCTTCAATTCTGTGAAGGCTGAGAGAGGTGAAGAAGCTGCAGAGGAAAAGTTTGAAGCTAGCAGAGACTAGTCCATGAGGTTTAAGGGAAGAGGCGTTCTCAATAATATAAAAGTGCAAGGTGAAGCAGCAAGTGCTGATGTAGAAGCTGCAGCAGGTTATCTAGAAGATCTAGCTAGATAATGAATGAAGGTGGTTACACTAAAAAACAGAGTTGCAGTGAAGACAAAACAGCCATATACTGGAAGAAGATGCCATCTAAGATGTTCATAGCTAAAGAAGAGAAGTCAATGCCTGGCTTCAAAGCTTCAAAGGACAGGCTGACTCTCTTGTTAGGGGCTAATGCAGCTGGTGACTTTAAGTCAAAGCCAGTGCTCATTTACCATTCTCAAAATCCTAGGACCCTTAAGAATTATGCTAAATCTACTCTGCCTGTGCTCTATAAATGGAAAAAGAAAGCCTGGATAACAGCACACACCTCTGTTTACAGCATAGTTTACCGAATATTTTATGCCCACTGTTGAGACCTACGGCTTAGGAGAAAAGATTTCTTTCAAAATATCACTGCTCATTGATAGTGTACCTGGTCACCCAAGAGCTCTGAAGATGTGGTGGAAATAGTAAGAGAAGTAGAATTAGAAGTGGAGCCTGAAGATGTGCTTGAAATGCTACAAGCTCATGATAAACTTAAACGGATAAGGAGTTACTTCTTACAGATAAGCAAAGAAAGTGGTTTCTTGAGATGGAAACTACTCCTGGTGATGATGCTGTGAAGATTGTTGAAACAACAACAAAGGATTTAGAATATTAAATAAACTTAGTTGATAAAGCAGCAGGGCTTGAGAGAAGATTGACTCCAGTTTTGAAAGGAGTTCTACTGTGGGTAAAATGCTAACAAACAGCAAGCACTGCATGCTACAGAGAAATTGTGAAAGGAAGAGTCAATCTATGTGGCAGACTTTATTGCTGTCTTGTTTTAAGAAATTGGCCATAGCCACTCCAACCTTCAGCACCCACCACCCTGATCAATTAGCAGTCATCAACATCAAGGCAAGACCCTCTACCAGCAAAAAGATTATGACTCTCCAAAGGCTCAGATGATGGTTAACTTTTTTTTTAGTAACAAAGTATATTTTCATTAAGGTATGCACCTTGTTTTTTTAGACATAATGCTATTGCACACTTAATAGACTACAGAATAGTGTAAACGTAACTTTTATGTGTACTAGAAAACCAAAAATATCATGTGACTTGCTTTATTACACTATTTGCTTTATTGTGGTGGTCTGGAACCAGACCCTTGATATCTACGAGTTATGTGTGTATATCCAAAGAACTTATTAATTCTGATTGTTGTTAGATTCTTTTGAATTTTATGTGTACAGTCAGTTCACCTGTAAATAATGGCATTTTAATTTATTTCCTAATATTAATGCCTTAAGGAACTTCCCTGGCAGTCCAGTGGTTAAGACTACACTTCCACTGCAGAGGGGCGGGTTCAATTCCTGGTCGGGGAACTAAGATCCCACATGCTACACAGCCAAAAAAAAAAAAGAGAAAAATTAATGCCTTAAATTTTTTTTTCTTGCCTGATTGCACTGTCTAGTACATCCATTATAATATTAAATAGAAGTGGTGACAGTGGATATCTTTGTCTCATTTCTAGTCTCAGGGAGAAAGGTTTCAGTGTTTCACCATTAAGTATGGTGTTTTATTATAAGCTTTTTTGTGGTTTTTATTTTGTGGTTTACATTTTTAACATCATTTCCTCATTTTGTCATTTTGTGTTACTATTTTTTAATGAATTTTTAAGAGTTCAGTATGTGAGCATTCATTTCTTTGTCTTTTTGTCTTTCTAAAAATCTGTTTACTTGAGGTATAATTTATATACAATAAAATTAATCAATTTTAAATATACAATTTAATAAGTTTAACTAATGTATTCAGACAAGTAACTGCCACCATGGTGAATGAAAGACATTTCCATCACACTAAAAATTTCCCCTTTCCTCTTTGTAGTCAATTCATTCCCCTACCTTTTGACCACTGGCAACTACTGATCTGCTTTCTGACATCATTTGCCTTTTATAGAATTTTATATAAATGGAATCATATAATATATACTCTTTATATTTGGCTCTTTTTCACTTAGCATAATGATTTTGGGATTTATCCATGTGGTTGCATGTGTCAGGAATGAATTTCTTTTTATTGTTGAGTAGTATTCCACTGTGTGTGTGTGGAATACACACACACAATTTGTTTATACATTTATCTGTATACTAGATTTGTTTCCTGTCTTGAGTTATTATGAACAAAGTTGCTGTAAATATTTGAGTAGAAGCCCTTGTGTGGGCATAGTCTCTTGGTTAAATAACTAGGGGTGGGCTTGCTGAATGTATATAGTAAGAGTATGTTTAACTTTATAAAACTGTTATGCTGTTTGGCATTCCCACTAGCAATGCATGAGAGTTCCATTTACTTCATATCCAAACATTTTTCATTTTAACCATCCTAGTAGATGTATGGTTGTTTCTCATTGTGGTTTTAATTTGTACTTCTCTGATAACGAATGAGGTTGAACATGTTTTCCTGTGCTTATCTGTTATCTGTATCTTTTCTCTGGTGAAATGTTTAGATCTTGTTTGGCTGCTTTTTAAAATTTTTTCCCTTTGGGAGTGTTCGAGAATATCTTATTATTGATGTCTAAGAGTTCTTTATATACTCTAGATACATGTTATTTATCAGATACATGTTTTACATATTTTTCTCCTTAATAATGTCTTTTGAGTTTATTCATCATTTCTTTTTAGATAAACTTTGTCTTGTAGAGATCTTCGCTTAACTCAAGGACACTTAAGATTTTCTCCTGGGCTTTCCTGGTGGCGCAGTGGTTGAGAATCCGCCTGCCGATGCAGGGGATACGGGTTCGTGCCCCGGTCCAGGAAGATCCCACGTGCCGCGGAGCAGCTGAGCCCGTGAGCCATGGCCGCTGAGCCTGCGCGTCCGGAGCCTGTGCTCTGCAACGGGAGAGGCCACGGCAGTGAGAGGCCCGCGTACCACAAAAAAAAAAAAAAAAAAAAGATTTTCTCCTGTTTTCTTCCAGAATTTTTATCATTTTAGTTATTAGATTTATGTCTGTGATTTATTTGGGGTTAACTTTTCTGTATTGTGTAAAGAGAAGAGTCTCCTGAACACTGCTGGGACTCTTATTTGTCTACCCGCTCTGCATTGTGGCCTGGAAACACGCCCCACCCAGTAAGCTGGAGGAGTATAGGGCTCACCTTGTTTGTTTCCCTTCTCTCAGAAACCACTGTCCTGGGCTGTGTATTATCCAGTGTCTGAAACAGTTGTCGTGTAAAATGTTGTATGATTTTTTAGTTGTTTACAGTGGGAGGGTAAATCTGATGTATGTTATTCCATCATTCAGAAATAAAAGTCTTTTTCCTGTGCTTTCTCACCTCTGTGCTTGTTATGAGAATATGCTTTTCCCATCTCTACTTGGTTCAGTTATTTTGCTCCTTCAAAGACATACTTAAATACGAGCTCTCTTTCGAGGCTTTTTTCTCCCTCATCCAGAGATTTCTTGCTCCTCCTGTGACCCCATAGTATTTTTAAAATATTTTATTTATTTATTTGTTTGTTTATTTATTTATTCATTTATTTATTTATTTATGCTTTGCCGGGTCTTAGTTGCGTCACGTGGGATCTTTAGTTGCGGCATGCAGACTCTTAGTTGCGGCATGCAGACTCTTAGTTGCGGCATGCATGTGGGATCTAGTTCCCCCATCAGGAATCAAACCCAGACCCCCTGCATTGGGAGTGCAGAATCTTACCCACTGGACCACCAGGGAAGTCCCCCTCATAGTATTTTTATTTTTATTTTTATTTTTTGCGGTACGCGGGCCTCTCACTGTTGTGGCCTCTCCCGTTGCGGAGCACAGGCTCCGGATGCACAGGCTCAGCGGCCATGGCTCACGGGCCCAGCCGCTCCGCGGCATGTGGGATCTTCCCGGCCCGGGGCACGAACCCATATCCCCTGCATCAGCAGGCGGACTCTCAACCACTGTGCCACCAGGGAAGCCCCCGCCATAGTATTTTTGATGTTACTTATTTTACTAATTAGTTGGTTTGGACTTCGAGGGCAGAAACTTTACATTTTTATGTTAGTATCCTTCTTAGTGCCCAGCGTAGTGCCTTACGTGGCACCCAGAGAGCATGAGCACAGAGTGAGGCTCTGAGGGGCTCTCTTCCAGGTAATGTGCATTACATATAGTGCATTAATCTTTTATCCTTAGTTCATCTGCAATGCATCCTTTTTTGGCTACCTATTTGTTTTCAGTGTATTTCAGACAGTTGAGATTGATAGATAAATGACGTGTAATGGCAAACAGAAAATCAATTGTTTTGGGAGTGTATTTGGAATGTGAGTAAAGTAGGCCATAGTTAACAAGTTTTAAATTTTTACACTGTATGAAATACAGGTTAGACTCAAAGAATAATTTTGTAACTGTGATTTTACTTCATTTCAGTAATTTTAGAAAAATATAGGTTAAATTTAAAGGGATAGGTTTTGATTCAGAGTGCTTTGATGCATGCCTGGCTTCATTATTTGCCAGCTGTGTAACCTTGTCCAATTACTTGGCTTCATCTCTAAAATAAAGTTAATAATAGTACTTATGACTATGTTGATATCCTGCTGAGTTGTAACAGGTTCCTAAGTTCTGCTGACGTTGCTGGTCTGTGGAGCACACTTTGTGTAGCAAGGATGTGTATGATGATCAGATGAGTTGTAAACTTGAAATGATCTTATAAAAATAGGAACAAAATGCTTTCTGTCTTATCCTATATCACACCTTGTTGAATTTCTGTACTGTTTAAAATAAAGTCCTTCCTGACTGAATATGGCCTCCTATGATCCACCTCAATCTGAATGCTTTAGCCATACTCACATTCTTTTAGAACTAAAAGAAACTTAAATTTGCTTTAGTCTGTCTCACTTGCATTTAGGCCTCTGTTAATTGGCGCTTTCTCCAGGAAATCTTCACTGGCTCTTTTCCCTTTCGTGTGTTTCCTTAGCACCTCTGCTTTTCCATTATAGCATTGTAATTGTTAGTTTGTTTCTTCCTCTAGACTGTAAGATCACTGAGGGTTGGGATAGTGCCTGGGGCATAGTAAGCATTCAATAAATATTTGTTGAAGGAATGAATCATAGTCTAATGTTATGGGCATCACTGCTAAAGAACGAAGACTTCTGTAGCTTCTAGCTTAGTATTCATTTGAGAAAACTGATATTCTCATAAGAAGTACTGTAGAAAAAGTGTATATTCTTTGGCAGTGATTGTCAGAACTATCCGTGTTCCAGTACAGATTGCATATTAACATTTATACCTGAGAGTCTGGGATAATGCCATTTAAAATCATGACATATTATGAGCAAAGTCCATTTCCATAGAGTCTCTGTTAGAATGACTCCAAATAAATAGATAGCTGTTGTGTACATATAAAATCTATTTTAAGAGTTCTCATCTTCTGTGAAAAGACACATTTCTTTGGTGCTTTGGAAGTACCATCAACTTTTATAATACTCAGATTGCCTGCTACCTGTAGCATGTATGTCTACATATCTTTTTTAAGACCATAAGTTTTTAAAATGAAAACACTGTAGGATTTTAGAGGGGTTAGGGACTTTTGCCTTTTTCTAATAAGAGAAGCAAAAATAATAATAGCTACAGTATTTCAGTTACCATACTTATAGGTATGATATGAGTTATTTAATTACCACAGTAACTTTATTAGGTAGGTACTATTATTATTTGCATTTACAGTTGAGGAAACTCTAGGTCACAGTCAGAGACAGTAAATACCTTACTGAGGTTCACACAACCAATGGCAGGTGATGTGGTTAAAATCTTTCTATTGATTCCAAAACTCAATCACAGTATGATACCACCTTTTTATCAGTAGTGTGATGTGTAAAGTCCATGGAATGTGTATTATTCTGGCATATGGTAAAAAGATAGGGAAATATAGTTCTTCAGTTGTGTTCCCAGTTGTGTTTTTCCCTCTTACACTGATAGAGGGAAGTCCCAAGAAGTCTATCACCAGCCTTGAAACAGGTAAACTTCTAAACAGTGACTTCTATCCCATTTAAAAGACTGAGTTGTAATAATAATTGCTCATATTTGTAGAATGCTTATTAGTGCCAGGCAGTGTCATGTGTTTTCTATTCTTCATCTCATTTTGTTCTTACTAATTGTCCTATGAATTAAAGGTATTGTTATTATCTCCCTAGTAATAAAGATATCATATATTATTATCCAATTTATAGATGAGGAAACTGAGTTTCAGAGGCCCAAAGCCACATAGCAAGTTATGACAGAGCCTGTGTTCAAAGTTACTGATACCAAACAGTGCTGCAAAGGAAGATTATAGGATTTTGTAAATAAATACCCATTTTAATTCTGACAGTCAAGTCAGAATTAGTCAGCACATTCTTGTATCTCCACTTTATCATGGAAAGAAAGGCTGGTAATGCTCAAGTTAAATATGTATTTGCCAGAATGGGTCAGAATTGTTGGCTTTTAACACTGACTTTGTACTTCAGGAGCTTTCATCCCACTTTTATATGTTTTTTTTTTTTTTTTTGCGGTACGCGGGCCTCTCACTGTTGTGGCCTCTCCTTTTGCGGGGCACAGGCTCCGGACGCGCAGGCTCAGCGGCCATGTGTGGGATCTTCCCAGACCGGGGCACGAACCCATGTCCCCTGCATCGGCAGGCGGACTCTCAACCACTGCGCCACCAGGGAAGCCCTATATATGTTTTTTGAGATGAGTATTATTTTATATTTCTCTGAACTCTTAGAATCATGGGTGGGTTAGGATCTAATGTTGGCACTTTGGGCTCAAATCTAAGCTGGAGAAAGAGTGCTGCTATTGGCTGTACTTTCCTGCCATTGGGAATCTCTATATACTGTGGTGGTAAGATCTGAGGGGTTGGAAAGAAGGGTTGGCTAGATACAGGTAACCATATTTCAGTACCAGTAGATCCTAATCTACTTGTTAGGGACCCCTGTTCTTTATAGTGATTCTGCTAGGTTATCAGGGACTCATTCTTATCTATTAAAAGTTCATTTGTGTTGAACATCATTCTTGTATGCTTACATGAATGTACTATTTAATGAATCTTGAGCCAAGTTAAAATATTTTAGAAGCACTTGAGACACTGGTATTGGTAACATGAAGGGGAAAAATGTATTTGTCACTGCATTTGCAGCTTTGATTTAGTGTGTTTGCTAGCCAATAGTGAAATGATTTGCTAATAAAAATATTACTAGTGGCTTCTTACATATCATGACTTCTCTTTGACACTTGGTGCTTATCTGCGTACTTGGTTCTCAGCCCAAAAGCTCAGTTAGGATACAGTTAGTAATATATGACATTTTGTCTTTGCTACTGATTTTTCTGAGTGACCATAAAGGAGCTAATTAACTTCTGAATCTTTTTATACATCTGTGTAGTAAGGATAGTAGCTCATAGCAGTGCCATAGGGATTTGGTATTTGTGTAAGCAAATACCAATTTGTGTAAACATTTGGAAGAAACTAGAACCTATTATATATTTTATATTTTTGTTTATGAGAATTCATTGCGGCTGAATGATTTATCGCAAAGAGGCAAAAAGATAATTTCTATCCATGTCTCTGACTTGCTGGGTGGCCACATAACTGTGAGGGGCCTCATTACTCCATACCTGTAAGTTTCCCCTTCCCGTTCCTGGAAGGCAGTGGTTCTCAACTTGTGGTCTACAGCAACTTCCAGCTGGGTCACAGGCTGATCTTTTCAGCATTAATGTTTATTAATGTATGTATTTTCATTTCCGGCAGATAAATTAGTTATGATGTTTAATAAAAAAAAAACAGATTTCCCCTCATTAGTGTCTCAAGCCGAATAACCTTCACATTAACTAATTATATATTGGTTTACAGGGTCTTTTGCTCTAACTCAACCCCCAGATCTTTGAAATGAGAAGCAGCACTTTAAATTAATTTGCTTGAAATTTGGTTTAGAAAATGGTATGAAACATTGGTCTTAAGGAAATGTGTTTAGTAGAACTGAAACACATTTAAACATGTTGATAAAATTTAAGAACTCTTCAGTGGTGCCTGAGGAGTGATGTTAACTTTATAAAAGCAGAGTTCCCTAATCTTTGTAGGAAGGAACTACTTTTTAATCCAATTAGTTTCTTGATATTAATGATAACATATATGTAGTACTTTATAGTTAGAAAGTGCTTGCACAAAGATGATCATATTTGATCCTTAAAGTATCCCTGAAGCTAAGTATGGCGAGTATTGTTACCTTCATTTTATATATGAGATGCTGAGAAGTTAAGTGACTTAGCGAGGTACAAACAGACAGGAGCAGAGTTGGAATGTAGATCCACACCTTTTGTCTCCAAATTCTGTGCTTTTCTCACTATTCCATACTATCTAAAACCTTGCAAAATCTGAATCCTACATAAATCCTATGAAGCAGGTAATTTTTATTGAAATCCTGTAGCATGCCAGATCTTTTTTCACTTCTGGTATTATCATTTAATTCTTAAAATAGTACTAAGAGATAATAATTATTACTCCCTTTTTCCAAATGAGGAAAACTGGGGCTTAGAGACATTTCTCAGAGTTGCATAGATAAGTAACAGATCCAGATCCCGATTTAGATTTATTTCATTCCAAAGCCTGTCTTGTTTCTAACTAAACATAATAACATTGTTGCTTTCTCTGGTATATGTCTAACAGATAAACTGACTGATGGTTTGCTAGTTTTCCATTTTTCCTGTGGACTTAGATGGAGAACTTTGTTCTGCTATATTCATTTTTATTACAGGATGAGTAAAGTGAATTTTCTCCAAAGATTTCTTTGATTTGGTTGTATCTTAATTAAGAGATCTGTTTTAAAGATCTGTCAGTCTCTCAGTTTGTCCTTAGGCAAATCATCCAACTTTTGGGGCTAATTTCCTTTTCATAGACAAACCAAACCAAATTTTGAATTATATAGTCAAGATTTCTTATCGCTCTGAGATTCTAGTTATCTTAGGAGATAGGATTGACAGAAAGGATAGGGATCTCTTCACCTTTTTTGGTGAATCTCTTTAATTTTTGAAGTTTTATGCTAATGATAAATTTCCCAGCAATGAAAGAAGAAAAAAAAGAAGAAGATTCTCTGACCCAAATGTGTCTATACATGCCATTTGTTAACTGGAAAGCCTTCATTAGGTGGGAATGACCTATTGGAATTCTCTAATCAGCCATACTCAACTCCTATTTTACATAGTCTTCGATCTGTTTTGGTAAGCACGGGCAAAAACTCATTCTGTAAGTGACATTGTGTGTAGAAGAGGTCAGAAGTGTCAGATTTCATTTCTCAGATCTCGGGAGAGAAATTCCTCTTGGTAATTTCAGTGAATAAAAAGTTTTGATCAGGGCTTCCCTGGTGGCGCCGTGGTTGAGAGTCCGCCTGCCGATGCAGGGGACACGGGTTCGTGCCCCGGTCCGGGAAGATCCCACATGCTGCGGAGCGGCTGGGCCCGTGAGCCATGGCCGCTGAGCCTACGCATCCGGAGCCTGTGCTCCGCAACGGGAGAGGCCACAACGGTGAGAGGCCCACGTACCGCAAAAAAAAAAAAAAAAAGTTTTGATCCTTTATTGCCACAATAAGAAATGATTTATATGAAATTTCCCATCAATTATGATCATTATTGTCATTTTGCAATAAATTTGAGTAATTAAGGTGAAATATATATATATATATGGTTTGTTCTATTTAATTAGCTTCTGCTTGGTCAGTAAATTATTATGCTCATTTGGCCTGCCTCAGATAAAAGAAGGATCACACAATATATTTAAATTGGTGCTTTAGCTTCCATCAAAAGGTTATAGATTTCTATTTGAACTTACAAAGACATTATTAAGCATTGTGTAACAATTTTCTCCTCATAGGTTATAAGGTCACAAGTTGAAAAATTAGTTCTCACAAACTTTATAATTCAAGATATATTTATTACAAATGACGGCAAATTTAAATTTTATTCGTCTGTATACATGCTCTGATTTTCCTGTAGCCATCTGACAGGAATTCCTAAACAAATTTCCTTCAAAATTAGTATCTGCTTTTCAAAATTTTGGAGACCTGAGGACAATTTTCCCCTGGGATTTATTAAAGTTTCTTTACTTTCAGTTGTTGGCCTGTATGCAGCTTGTGAAAGGCAGTAAAAGACAGACAGACAACTTGGTGGTGGGGCGGGCAAAGGTGGAGTCTAAGTAAACCTCAGATTTTCTTTTCAGAATGATTCATTTTCCATATATTGTAATGATTTATTTCAGTAATATCTTAATTGGATTGTAAGAAAGTCGAGCTGTCATATTTTAATCTCCCCCTCTTGCCATGGAAAGTATAGATGTGTAGAAATAAGCCACCGGACAGAATTTTATTTTGGTTTGTCATCATTTTTTCTCTACTTATTACCCAAAAGCATTGGAAGTAGCATTTACAAAAAATACATTTACAATTAGATGTTTTAACACAGAAGTAAAAGATCGTAAGGCATGCAAAGGATGTGGGAAGGGCATTGATGTGTGTATGTACATGCGTGCCTTTGTCAGTTCATTTATTCATCATTTATGGAGCAGACAAAAGGAACCAGGCATTGTGTAAGATGTTAGCAACAGAATGACAGATGTGATGGTTATATGACAGAAATACATGGAGAATACCATAGGAACACAGAAGATGAGCATCTGAAAATCAGAACACCATGTAAAGGAGGTGACACTTGAGCTGAGTCTAGAAGAATATGTAGTAGATAGCTAGTGGGGGAAGGTGAGACTTTCCAGGTAGAGGGAACAGTTATACAGAGGCATGGAAGTAGAGTAGAGAATTTCAGGTAATTCCAGTAAAGCCTCAGCTAACCTTTGAGTAAAGGTCCCTAGGAGAGGCTAGAGAGGTAAATTACAACCTAATCATAAAGGAAGTTATGTCCAAAAGTTTGGAGATCTATTGAAATAACTTAAGCAAATTTCTCAAAGACAAAAAGTAGATACAACTGTGTTGATGACTATAATATCGGAGATTAGAGGTATGTTTTAGAAAATTCTCTTTGAAGAGTTAAGCATAGAGAATTGTCATGACAGAAGTTATTATAGTAATCTAAGCAGTACATAATTAAAATCTAAACAGTTTGGAAATGTAAAGGGAGGAGGGAGTGTGTGGGTTCAAGAGATATTTAATGATGGACTCTACTGTTAATGGTTTAGTGGATTGGAGGAGAGAAGGAGAGAGAAAGATTTAGATAGTTTCCAATTTCTGGTTTGGACAACTGGCCAGATAATTAACCATTCATCAGAACAAATACTGGAGGAGAAGCAGATGTTGGGGGAAAGGGGAGGAATCAAGACTTCCAGTTTTGGATAATTACCTAATGGGTAAGATAGTAAACAAGAAGCCAACAAATAAGGTAAATGTCAGATTGTGAGAAGGACTAGAAACAAGCTGTGGTGATAGAAGTTAACTATGGGAGACCATTTTTACAAAGATTGCTCAGAAAAGGATGGCTTGAGGAGCTCAGTCTTGCAAGATAAGAATTGCTGGGGTACCAACAATGGGAACAGCACGTGAAAAGGCTTGGACATAGGAAGTGCCTGTATTGTAGGATAGAAAGGACACCACTGTAGCTGGAACATAATTTGTTAGGAAGAGAGTAGCATCATGACATGAGGTTGGAGAAGAAGGAATCCAAAGTGTAAGCGAAGATATTTGCCTTATCCATTGAACAGGAGGAGAAGGCTAAGAAAATGGCATGGAGGCTGCTGAGTTTCATATTAGGTTGTAGGTAGGATTATGAAGAAATCCTTCTATTATTTCAGGGTTTATGAGGTAAGGTAATTAATATGTTGGATTTAGGGGAGGTTTAAGGATTGGGGGGAATGTATGGAGTAGTCATCTCCAAGAATGAGAAAGCAGACTAAGGAGGAAATTGTAATAGGATTATTGGATGTTGTGCCTATTTGTGCTTTGTGGTTGTTATTTTTAAGGTAAAATCATTCAGGCTGGTTGTGTACTTTTCTCTCTCTACTTGGAGCTTCATGGGGGCAGGTTGAGAAGATGCAAAATATTCAGTAAAAGTCAAATTATCCCCATTTTACAGGTGAGGAAAATGAAGTTCAGAGAAGTTAACACTTGTTTAGAGTCGTGAAAGTAAAATTTAACCCAGATCTTTCTGATTCCCAAGTCCATGGGCTTTCCAGTATAGTACTCTTCCTCCCATAGGATCTGCCTGTTGTTTTTAAGCATTAAATTAGCTCTGACCTTCTTAGCTGTCAAGCCAATTGTGTAGAGTTATGAAAGGTATCAATGCTTCCCTTTGCCTGTTACAAGGAAGTATATCAGTTTTTTAGGGAGAAAAAAATCTTCTCTTGGCACCAAATTCCAAGAGGAATTTAGCATGCAGTTTCTTATGTGCTAGATATTAGATATCATGATGAAATACAGTCAATTGCAAATTTTTGCAAAAGTTACAGCAAGAAATATCTATTAACCCTTGAGAACGGGAGCATCATAAATCATAGTACAGAAAAGGCATTTCTGTGGGGAGAAAAACTAAAATAGTCGAAGTATATTGCTTTTTGGTTATCTGCCTTGATGTAGAAAGCTCAGAAGAATGACAATTTATTGGTTTTAACTGTAATTTTGACAGGATCTGGCCACTGGCCAGTCTGAGACCAAACTCTCGGTGAGAGGGAGCCTAAAGAGTCTGTGTTTTGTTTAGTTGATTGAAACAAGATTCGTATTCTTTAGCTATTCAATTTATAGGAGACAGCATTGACATTTGGTTATTAAAATTAAAGTGCCTGACTTGAGTTCTTGCTGAACAGAGGGGCCATGGTGTATGCATGGATAGGGCCAAGGGTTTCAGAAAGCAGTTTCGAAGTATGGTAAACCAAGCCATGTATTTGCTTTCTCTCCCTCTCAATGACTCATTGATATGATGATAAAGATACATGCATAAAAAATAAGTCCTTGGTGATGGTGAAAATAAAAGAGGGTGCCATTGGAATAGCAAAGATTTTTGACATAGTTCTCAAAGACACAAAGTAGATAGAATTGTATTGATGAATAAACTAGAGCAGAGGAAAACTGCAACCTGGAATACAGTGGAAAAGGCTGCAGTGGGAGTTTCTGGTAGAGCTCTCAGATGCCTCAACTTGCAATTCCCAAGTATGGAAATCAGGAATGATGGAGCAATAATTAGGGTAGCTGGGCCTACTGGCCCATTTTCTTTCCTTTGTGAATTTGGGGTAACTTCCTATAACATTTGTTCCAACTGCTTTCTAAACATAATGGATTCCTGACCTGGTTAGGTTCTGTGGTATGAGATTTTGGCATAGAAATGTAGAGCAAAGCCTGACTGTGGAATTTTACAACCAACCCAGAGGGAAGACATGAAAGGCAGCTCTACTTAGGAGTGAAATACCCTAAAGTAACATAATCCTAAAGTAAACTCCTTATATGATAGTGATTTAAAGTAAAGGTACTGCCTTCTCCCAGCATATATACCTTGAAGGAGCGCTGATTGTCAGCAGGAACTGCCCACTTACGCTGAGCTGCCATTCAGGGGTGAAGCCTTTTATGTAAATAAATCTTTATAGATTCAAAGGAAACCTGCATTATTACCTGTGCTAACCAATCTAATCACTTATTCATGGATTTAAAGGGAAAACCAAGGGTCATCAGATATTTGAGGAAAACACTATGAATTAGACCAGGTTGAACAAACAGAATAGCTGACCTAAAAGAAACAGAAAATACAAAGAACAGAGAAGAGCTTTAAAAAAACTTAATATCCTCAGATTTGACTTCCAGCCTCTGTCTGGGATGTAGAAAGGTGGAAGGAGCATCACTTCCACACTAACAACAAGAGAAAGCTGGATAATATACAAAATTATAACTTTTCTTGAATCTATCCAAGTACTAAGATTTCAAGGCAACCAATCTGTAGGGGAGGGAAAGTATCACTGAGAAAGCCCTACCCAGGGACACAGAGTATGGCCTGGTTTAACCAGGACAACAGAGGAACTCCCTCCCTTCCTCCCCAGCCAGGCTAGAAAGCACAGAATAACAAGTCACTGTAGGTGGAGAGGCAAGAGCATGTGAGACACCCTTACTTAGGTGCTGGTTCACAGGGAATACCTAAATCTGGGAATAGTATAGTGTCATTGAGAAAAAACCTCTGTCAGACCATCTTCACCATTACCACCAATGCCACCACCACCCCCAAAAGGGAAAAATTAGAGGAAATTTGAAGAATGTGATGCACTGAAGGTAATCATGGCAGCAACGGAACCCAAATCCAGCTTGGTTCCTGATTGTATTGACTCATTCCTCCAAATTAACAGAAGAATAAGCATGTCTTTTTCTTTCTCTGTTGCCCTGCAAATGATGTTCAATATTAAATCAAAATTTTTGAGACAAAAAAAAAAAAAGCAAAACCAAACCAAAACAAAAAACCATCACTACCATTACCAACACCAACACCACCAACAAAAGGTTGACAGGAGAAGAAATTAACAGAAAAAGACTTCAGAGATGACTTAGATGTTGGGACTGTCAGAGTATTTAAAATAACTGTTAATATGCTTCAGAATTTTGTGGAAAGGTGGATAACATACAAGAACAGATGGTAAATTTCAGCTGAGAGGTGGTGGAAACTGTAAGAAACAGTCTAATGGATAGACTATAAACCAAAAACACAGTAATGGGATGAAGAATGCCTTTGACAGACTCATTAGTAGATTCAACACAACTGAGGAATGAATCATTGAACTTGAAGATAGGTCAACAGAAATTACCCAAACTGAAGTGCAAAGAGACTCTTTCACATAAAACTAAGTTATTTCGTTATCAGCTGTCTTATACTTCAAGAAATAATAAAGAAAATTCTTCAACAGGAGAAACATGATACCATACAGAAACTTAGCTCTACACACAAAAATTGAGAGCTCCAGAAATGGTTGAAAGGAAGATATTATAAAGAACTTTTTTTCTTATTTTTAATTGCTCTAAAAGACTATTGATTTTCTAATGTAAAAATAACAATGTTTTAGAGTTTATAACATGCATAAAGTAAAATTTATGAAGTATTTTAAGAGTGGAGAAGGGAAGAGTTGGGAGTGTTCTGTTGTCAGGATTTTATACTCTACATGATGTGGTATAATTTTATTTGAAGGTAAACTGTTATTAATTTAAGTTATATATTGTAAACTCTGGGGCAACCACTAAAAACTTTAGAGGGAGGTAAGAACGAGCTGATAGTGAAGAAAGAGGAAGTCATAAAAAATAATCCAAAAGCATAGAAAAAGAGGGATAAAGAAACAAAGAATAAATGGAACATTGAGGAAACAGCTAACAAAATGGTAGGTTTTAATCTAAATGTATCAATGATTATATTAAGTGTAAATGTTCTAAATACGTCAGTTAAAAAAGAGATTGTTCAGATTTTATAAAGATTAAAAAAAAAAGACCCAACTAAAGCCTATCTACAAGAAACACACTTTTAATTTAAAGATATAGATAGATTAAAGGTAAAAGAATGAAAAAAATGCACTATGCAAACACCAACCAAAAGAAGGCCAAAGTGGCTCTAGTAATATCAGGCAAGGTAGACTTCAGAACAATGAATATTACCTGCAATAAAGAGGGATATTACATTATGGTGAAGAGGCTGGTTCATGAAAAGACGTAACAATTCTAAATATGTATGAATATAACAACCAAGCTTATATATATGTGTGTGTGTGTGTATGTATATATATATATATATAAATCAAAAACTGATGGAACTGAAAGGAGAAATAGCTAAATGCACAATTATAGTTGGTAACCGTAACACTAATTTCTCAGTAATTGATAGAACAAGTAGAGAGAAAATCAGTAAGGAGAGAAGACATTAACAACATTATCAACTAACTTGACCTAATTAACAGTAGAACACCAGCAGAATATACATTTTTTTCAGGTACATATGGAATATTTAGTTAGGCCATATTTGGTGTCATAAAACAAATAAATGCAAAATAATCAAAATAATGCAAAGTATTATCTCTCACCAAAACAGAAATAGCTAGAAATCACTGACTGAAAGATATCTGGAAAACTCTTAATATTTTGAAATTGTACAACACACACACACACATATACATACCATGGGTCAAAGAAGAAATAACAAGGAAAATTGGAAAATATTTTGATGTGAATGAAAATGAAAATATATCAACATTTTAAGGGATGCATGCTTAGAGGAAATTTATATCATTTGATGCTTATACTGGAAAAGAAGAAAGGCCTTCATTCAATAACCTAAGCTTATACCTTAACTAGAAAAGAAGAGCAAATTAAACCCAAATCAGGCAGAAGGAAGGAAATAATCGAGGGCAGAAATCAGTCAAATTGGAAACAAGAAACGAGTAGAGAATGTCACTGAAACTAAAAGGTGTCCTTTGAAAAGATCAATAAAATTGATAATCCTCTAGCCAGACTGACGGAGTAAAAAGAGAGAAGGCGTGAATTACCAGTATCAGGAATGAGAGAGGGGATATCACTACAGATCCTGCAGCAATTAAAGTAAATAAGGTAATATTTTGAATAACATGATCGTAGTATGTCAGAAGGGCACTGGAACAAGGCTGAAGGCTGGTCAAATGTGGGACCACTTGAGCACCAAAATAATTAAATCCAGTAATGAATTATAAATCTTTGAAAAATAAAAGAGAATTCATGATTCCATACTGATAATAGATAGCTAATGGAGAAGGAAGGGCTCTTGCTTAGAGAAGAATGCTGAATGCTGACTGATAAGTATGGAGGAAGTACTGGAGTCGGAATATTATTTTGCAACCATAGTAGTAAAAATTGATTCAAGCAGAAGATACCAATCAATGCTAAATCTGGGGAGAAAGTTAGATGAGAAGCAGGATATATCCATGGTCTTAAAGATGGATATCATTGCTTCTATATGTAATATCCTTAGGGGAGGACACAACACCAATCATGTAGTATTCAGGCTGGTAATATATAACCTGAAAAACATGTAAAGAGCTCGAGCACATCATTGCCTCAATGTTATTACTTCCTATGAAGTGACTTTTGGAACTTAGGTTGAGTTTTCTGAGGTATCTTGAAATACTTAGTTCTTCTCTACCTGAGCCTAATTAAACCAGACTCACTCAGTTTTGTTCCAGAGACCACCCGGTGACCAATGAGGTGTATTACCTTTTTTTTTTTTTTTTTTTTTTTTTTTTTTTTTGGCGATACGCGGGCCTCTCGCTGCTGTGGCCTCTCGTTGCAGAGCACAGGCTCCGGACGCACAGGCTCAGCGGCCATGGCTCACGGGCCCAGGCGCTCCGCAGCATGTGGGATCCTCCCAGACCGGGGCACGAACCCATGTCCCCTGCATCGGCAGGCGGACTCTCAACCACTGTGCCACCAGGGAAGCCCGTGTATTACCTTTTAACAGAAAAATGAACCTGATATGTTTTGGAGAGATGTTGCCAGTCTGTGTTCTAAAGCCTTAGTTCTGTTAAAGCCTGTGGAAAACCCGTAGCCTTTCAGGAGACCTTTTTCTGGGTTTGGATCTACTCTTTTACTTTTTATTTGGAAATCATTTTGGACTTACAGAAAAATTACAAGAATAAGAGTACAGAGAACACTTATATTCTTCACCCAGATTTACCTATTTTTAACGTTTTACCCCATCTATTAGCTGGCTGTGTATTTTTAAATTTTATTTTCTTTCTTTGTTTTGCAAGGGTTTTTGTTTTTGTTTTCTTTTTGGTCCTGTGATACGTTCTAAAGGCATTCAAAGCTAAAGAGGGTGCATAACATTTGCATTTTGAAACCCAGATCTGTCTTGGCCCATTTGTGATTTCACTAGAATTGAGGCAGCCTTTTATCTGGGGTGAAGAATAACATTGCAAATTTGTATAGTGGTGGAAGAATTCATGTGCTTTCTGGTAAAAGTGCATTGGGTGAGGGGTAGAAGTTGTCAACCCAAGTGTCTTCTGAAATCATTGAGGGATTATCTCAGTGCTATGTATTATCAATATGGAAATCTGAGGAGGAATTATATTGGGGCTAAAGAAGATAAGTGGTATTCCTTGATTAAGTTCTGTTTGGGGAGCAGAGTTAACAACGTTTACTGGTCATTTAAATACAGTTGAGAGAGAAGAGCAGGGTGCTTAGACATATGTTGGTAAAATTACTTAGGTTGGTGAATTTAGTTCTAAGGTCCAAACTGTATTTTGATCAATTAACCTACTTCTTGTTCCTCCCTAGATGTGTGGAAGAGTTTAGGGCACCTTTTCCTGTTAGATCACAGTTCATGAAACTAAGCTGCTTTTTTTTTTTTTTTTTTGCCTTTTTTTTTTTTTTTTTTTTTTGGTTGGGTTGGGTCTTCATTGCTGCATGCCGGCTTTCTCTAGTTGCAGTGAGCGGGCTTATTGTGGTGGCTTCTCTTGTTGCAGAGCACAGGCTATAGGCACGCGGGCTTCAGTAGTTGTGGCTCGCGGGCTCTAGAGCACAGGCTCAGTAGTTGTGGCACACGGGCTTAATTGCTCCGCAGCATGTGGGATCTTCCCGGACCAGGGATCGAACCTGTGTGCCCTGCATTGGCAGGCGGATTCTTAGCCACCGTACCACCAGGGAAGTCCCTAAGCTTCTTTTTAAGATCTAGAACTTAGTATGTCAGGATCTAAGATTTTTTCTGTGCTTCAGGACCTTTGGAGTTTCCTGAGACAGGCTCATTTTCTTGGAGTAGGAAGATGTAAGAGGATTTTATGATCACATGAGTGAAAATGGAAGTTCCAAAGTTGATATAAATACAAAAGACCAGGATTATACACAGATATTAATCATTGCAATGCTAAAGCAATCCTGTAGTGGAATTGAGGTATTGGGGTATCAGTTAAAATGTAGAATATTCTTTTAATTCACATCTGTGGAGTTAAATTTTACAAGCCATTAAACATTGTAACTCAGACTATCTGTCAACATGTAAAAATGCTTGAGACATAATTTGGAAAAATCAGAATATACATTTCCTGCATACTGTGATTGTAACTAAAACTACTTATGTATATGAATAAGATGAAACTTCATAAAAAACTTAATATTGATAAACTATATTGTAGTAGTCAATATGTGGGTAATTTTTCCTGTTCTACTTTTTATACTTTCAGTAATGTTATATAGCATTTGCAGTTAAAAACAAATTAACCACCTTTTTAGAAAAAATTAAGCTTTACTTTTAAGAGCTGTTTTAGGTTCATAGCAAAATTGAACAGAAGGTACAGATTCCCCATATACTCCCAACCACCCACCTGTGCAAAGCTTCCTCCACCAAAGTGGTACATTTGTTACAATTGATGAACCTTTAGTGAATCGTCCTTAACACCCAGAGTCCATAGCTAGTTTTTTAAAAAATGAAGTTGTCTGAATTTTGAAAATTGCATCGGGGTTTCTTGGTCAGCGACCAGAAATCTGTAGGCAGAGAATCCTAGACTCTTACTCTTTGACTCCTGCTAGAAGCTGTATAAAAATGGAAGCAATAGGAAGTTTATTCTCATTAATCCCCCCAGAAGTCCTCCAACCCCAACCCATTTTACCTTTTAACTCTTTTTATTTCCCTCTCACAGTCAGGGGACTGGGCTCTGCCTGTTCGGTTGTGACTGGGCAGTCCTGTCTGCAGTGTTCCATCTGGAATTGTCTCCTTTCGTCTCTCTCTAGGAAGTGCATTTTCGGCTGAGCACCTCAAGCTTCAACTCCAGAAGGAATCCCTAAATGAGTTGAGGAAGGAGTGTACTGCGAAAAGGTAAATGGAACACTGAGAATGGTTGTTATGAGTGTTGAGTTTACTTTGAGGAGAGGATTTGGAAAAGGAGCATTTTTTAAAGCTGCCGGTATTAATACCAGTTAATATGCTCAGTGCCACTTTCATTTGGTCAACACCTACTGTGCTAGAGGAGGTTATGAGACCTCCTAGTATGTAGTCAGAATCGGAAGCATGGACACTGTTCTTCTAGATTTCAGGGCCACAGCACTGTGACTTAATGTTTGAATCTCCTCCTCTTCCTGTCTTCTACATTTAGTGCAGCTTACAGTTTTTCTTCAGTAACTTCTTCAGACTTACTCCTGTTAGCTCTCTTGGCTGACCTCAACAGCTCCCGGGTTCTCTCTCTAACATCAGTCTCTCCAGTTTTCAGTTCATCCTCCATGTTGCTAGCAGACTTCTCCTAAAATACTATTTTACCATCATTTTTTTCTCTTCTTAAGGACCAATGGTGATTGTTTTACTTAACTGTCAAATGACCTTCAATAAAATGGCCCCATACAGCTGTAGCTGATTTCAGTCGCTCCGTGACATTCATTTAACAAATGCTAATAGTTTTTCCCTTTATTTTTTCCAGCACATGCTTAACTTGTTACCCCCTCTGATCTTTTCCTCATCTTCACTCACTTTTCCTAGAAAGTCACCCATCCTGCATTTTTCTTTAAGAAACCTTAGCATTTGAGAAACCTGAAAAGAACCTTAGAGATCATCTAATCCTCTCAGTTTGCAGATAGGAAAGCAAAGCTCTGTAGGTTACTCTGTCCATTTCACTAGGAAAGCAGGACTAAATCCCTTTAAGTCTTCAGTGCTCTTTGCATTGTACTACTTTAGATTCCACTTTGACCTACTGTTTCTCCTAAATTACCTCCTTTTTAATTGTTGACACAGTTGAGCAGGTAATATGCTCTATGGGTATTTTAGCTGTTGGTCATGTTTCTTAAATAGTTCAAGAGAAGAGCTACATCATCTCATGCCACAGCTTTTGCTTTGTCCTTTTTTTATTCTGTTATTTTTGTAATATGGCAGCAGGTTATTTTTTGAGGTAGTTATAATTTCTGTAGTTGTAAATGAAAATAGAATACTTTTTTGAGGAAATACCATATGGATATTTCCTAAAAACAAATTGGCCTCAGGTTAAATGAGACGTTGGTCAGCTTACTGAGCCTCTCTAAATCTTGTTTTCTTGTTTGTAAAATGGATATAGTAATACCAACCGAGTAAGTTGTTGTAATAATTAAATAAAGCCATTTGTGAAGCTCCTGGAATTTAGTAGTAGGTGCCCAGTCAATGATTTTGTACGTTTCACATCTCTTAGCATGGTGTTGGACACATAAAATAGGCCTCAGTATAGTTAGCTTGATTGATAGTATTTAGTGATAGGTCAGGACTTATGTTAGCTATTACTCTTGCTTCTACTTCTGAATTTCTATGGCCCAGTACAGACTATTAATCTTTCTCTGCATCAGTTAGATGGACATAACTGTTAGAAAGCATGCAAACATGTTTTTTTTTTAACAAATGTGCTTTTTTTCCTCATTAGAGAACTCTTTCTGAAGACTAATGCCCAGTTGACAATTCGTTGCAGGCAATTACTATCTGAGCTTTCCTACATTTACCCTATTGATTTGGTAAGTTTCAAATTTTCTGGGAAAAAAAAAATTTTTTTTAAAGATGATTTCTGTTTGAAATTTACTCTCAAAGCAAAAACTCATTGCTCTAGTCTTAATCATATGATCTGTCATGATTCATTCAGAAGCTAATATTTATTTTAAAAGTAGATTTGGAATTAGTTGGCATTAGGTTCCACCATTTGATATTTTTTCTATCAGTTTGGTGGTGGGGTGCACTCATCTTCATCTGAAAGAATGCCAAATTATTTCTGCTTTCTTTAGGACCTTTTCACTCAACCAAATTATCAACTTTCACCATATCTGACACATAGATGCAGATACACGTGCGTTGCTTTAAAAATATAACGGCTAATTAATTTATATTTATTAGTATTATCTAAGATATTCCTGAGGTAACTGTCAGGATATTAAGTTTCTGAATCTGGTTTCTTAGAGTAAATACAAATGTAACTGGTTACGATTTTTTTAGAGAACTAAATCTGCTGAATTTGGTGGTTTTGTTTTCTTTTTAATGAAAAGAGACTTAAAAGACTAATTTTCTGAGAGGAAACCTAATAGGATTTTAGGTTGCTCACAGAATCTTGTTAATTCTACTTAAAAATTTTCATTTATAGCTATGAATTGGTCAAACAATAGTTTTATGATTAAAATTTGACACGGTTTTTTGCTTAGATATGATGTTTTAAATGTTTATAGTATAGACAATTTGAAGTGTATATCAATGTAGAGAATAGTATAATAAATCATCATGTACTCATTCAGCTTCAACAATTAGGTTAATATTTTGAGTCTATGACAGTATTGTCTTTGAATTAATACTGACGTACATTTTTTAGATTTAGAGCTTCTTTGCTTTATACATAAATGAAATTAATTTCATTCTTTGGTTGTATTTACAGAAAGAGCATAAGGATTACTTTGTATGTGGTGTCAAGTTGCCTAATTCTGAGGACTTCCAAGGTATTTTATTTCTTATACTTCTAAAGATTTGGGATAATATATGGGTATGTTGCAGGGAAAAAGAGAGATCTCTTGAAATGTTGGTTGCCTGGCACTTTATCCGGAAGGGTTTCTGGACCTTCTGTCCCTTCCCAATTGTAAGTATATAGAGTCAGATTCCCTGATGGAAGACTTAATAGGATATTTGGTCTAATCATGAAAAAACAAAAAAATTGTTGAAGTTTCTATTTGAAAGTTAAAAGAAAATAGTTTTTGAATGGGCTTTAAGAAAATCAGACAGTAGGATTCTCAAGAATACTAATAATATCCCTGTCCTTTTGGCTTGATTTTTCATGAAAAACTTGTGTTGGGAACAAAGCAATAAACGTTAATTTGTTCTATTTAGAAAACCATATTTCTGCTGATGTAAAATGTATTTGAGGGCCTTCCCTGGTGGCGCAGTGGTTGAGAGTCCGCCTGCCGATGCAGGGGACACGGGTTCATGCCCCGGTCCAGGAGGATCCCACATGCCGCGGAGCAGCTGGGCCCGTGAGCCATGGCCGCTGAGCCTGCGCGTCCGGAGCCTGTGCCCCGCAGCAGGAGAGGCCACAGCAGTGAGAGGCCCGCGTACCACAAAAAAAAAAAAAAAAAAAAAAAAAAAAGTATTTGAAAATTTAATTTTGTGACATTCCCACCCCCGTAGGTTAAACTTGTTGTACTGTCATTTCTGTCCTCTTTTAACTAAAATAAATTTACATTAAAGATGTTATAGATATGATTCATAGTAATTGCTATATTTAAAAATATTTTTCCTAATCCCTTTACCAGTATGCCAAAGAAAAGAACTTGTTTTATTTGGCATATTGGTTAGAAAGATTACTTTGATTGTTAGCAAAGTGGGTTCTTTTCTCCTAATATAAACAACGCTTTGAGGACTATTAAGTAGTTGTGTAGATTATTCCCAAAGCTAGCACATTAATCTATTTGGGAATAAGTTATTCAAGAAGAAAGCACTACTAGTTCTGATTGGGACTTTCTTCCATTTCCCTATAAAGAAAATGTTGTTATTTGTGGTCCTTTAACATTTAAGACTTTTAATATATTACCTCCTTTGTCCTTTACAACAAGACTTACAACAAGTAGTTGGAACATAAGAAGAGTGATACAAATGAACCTAGCTATGAAACAGATACAGAATCAGGGACACAGAGAATAGACTGGTGGTTGCCAAGGGGGAGAGGAGTGGGATTTGGGGATTAGCAGATGCAAACTGGTATATGTAGAATGGATAAACAACAAGTTCCTACTGTATAGCACAGGGAACTATATTCAGTATCCTGTGATAAACCATAATGGAAAAGAATATGAAAAAGAATGCAAATATATGTATAACTGAGTCACTTTTGCTGTACAGCAGTAATTAATACAACGTTGTAATTCAACTATACTTCAATAAAAAATAAATTTTTTAAAAAAAGGAAGAGTGATTAAAACAGGAATGGGAAGACCTATATTTTTTTTTTTGAAGACCTATATTTGAGTCCTGGTTCCCCTTCTAGAAACCATCTGTTTTGGAGCAAGTCATCTAAGCTTTGAGTTGATTTTCTAATTGATAGTATAAGCACATTAGTTCATGTACTACCTGTTTTACATGATTGTTAAGATTTTATTTAAGAGCAAGACATTTTGCCTTATCTTTAATCCTCCCGACAACAAACAAAAGAAACCTATAAGGAAGGTGGTTTAATCTCATTTTACAATGTGTAAATGAGCTAATTAGTGACTTGCATGAGACCACAAAGCTAAGTAATGATCTTGCTGGGATTTGTCTGGTTTCCCTTGTACAGTGTTTCCTCTAATCTCTGTAAGTCATACAGATGTGCTTTGGTGTTAATTTTAGGTGTTACTTTTATGTTATGGTGTCTTGAAGCTCATGACACATCTTTTCCCCCATTCTTTCATTCCTTCATTTATTTAATAAACCTATTAAGTACCTTGAACCCTGTGTCAGAATATTCATTAATTGAAAAAAATATCAGTTGAGCACCTGAATGCCAGACACTGTGCTGTGTTTTGAGGATATAACAATGAAAAAAGCAAATATATTCTCTTCTTTCATGGAGCATACAACCTATTGAGGGAGACAGGCAATAAACAAGAAAATAAGTATTTAAAAAGTGTTTAATAAAGGAATACACTATCTTAGAGAATAGGGGAACCTACTGTAGATAAAGCAGTCAGAGAAGACCTGTCTGAGGAGAAACATTTAACCCAAAATCTGAAGGCTGAAAGGAACCAACTATGCTACAGCTGGGGGAGGAGCATTCCTAGAAGAGGGAGCAGTCCTGATGGAGGATACGGAGGAATGGGCTTGATATATCTGAAAAAATTCAGGGTGAGGGGCATGGGAGGAGATACCTGTATTTTGGGCAGATCATGTGATCTCTCAGAGCTTAATTTCTTCACCTGTAAAATGAGGTAATATTTACATCTTAAGTTCATTGTGATGATTGACTGAGATTGCATTTGAGAGGGCTTTTCATGTAAGAAGGCACTCAATAAATGTAATTGGAATTAGTTGCCAGAGAGAGGAAGGAAGGAAGGACAGAAAAGACCAGAGCAGCCCTGTGTGTGGCTGGAGCATAGTGAGAAAAGGGAAGAGTTCCATCAGAAGAGGTTAGGGAGTCAGCCAGGGCCTTGAGGCCACTGGAAGGAGTTTCTATTTTATTCTCAGTGGAGTGGGAAACCCCTGAAGGGCTTCAAGAAGGGGGATGATATGAGTTGATTTATGTTTTTTAAAAGTCACTCTGGCTGCTAAATACAGAATGATTTGAGAGGCGGCAACAAGAGAAGCAGGGCTATCGGTATTGGAGTATCACCTTAATTCATTCTGGGATGTTTCTTGATTCTATTTTTGTTTTCTGGAGGTGATTTATTTCCTAGTTTTTCCTAGCTTTTGTTTGCTATCTATACTCAGTATGCCCAACAAGCTGAATACATTCCTTCTTCCCTTAAAAAAGTTAGTTTAGCTTTCAAGTGCAGTTTTTACTGCTAAAAAAATGAAATGGGAGATAAAATGAAATAAATATTTAATTCTACTCTAAGGCCCTGTTTACTTCCCATGACTCCTAGGAATCAGAAATTTTAAGAAGCACATATGGTAGTATTGGACTTTAAAATCTTACGTTGGCATTCTGTAGGCACTTCCATGTACTAAATTTACTGAGTGCCTTGTGTGTGTCATTTACGGTGTCAGGTGCTGGGAGTATACAAAGGTGACCAAGGCATTGATCCTACCTCCGTGAAACTTCAGTCCACTTGAGGTTAACCAGGCACTTAGAAGTTTATACCAGGTACATGGGACTCAGAGAGTGGGAATAATCAGGTCTATCAGGAGGGAATCAGGAAAATCTTTATAGAGAAGATGATACCTGAGGTATTTTAAAAGATGAAATAGTATTCCCCTGTTGAAAGAAGGATGGGACATTTTAGGTTCGGTGAGTAGAAATATGGTAACATGGAACATCATACATGATGCTGTCTTGTTTATTTAATTCTCACCACTGTGAGAATTAATTCCTTCTGTGAGGGAAAGAATTATTCTCAACTTTTTTTTTTTTAAAGACAAGAAAATTGCGGCTCAGAGAGATTAGTTAATTTTTCCAAAGACTCATACTAGCCAGTGGCAGAGCTAAAATCATCCCTGGTTGGCCTGATTTTAGGGTCCATATTATTCCTGTCATGATGCAGTTTTCTTCCTTGTTTTGAATAATAACCTCTTCCAGACTTCTGACAACTTTTAGTGTTCTGTAGCAGCTGCATTCTTAGTAAGACTCTAGTGACAGAACTCTAAACCGGTTATTCTGTTATATTCATGAGACTTTGCTGGCATAGACTTTACATTGTATGGCTTGATACTGTTTGGGAAACTCCTCCATAGTGACCCAACACTTATTGTGCTCTTCTCCTCTTCTAACTGGGTAAGTTTCAGTTAGAGTATTCCAGAGAGACTGGGACACAATGGGAGAAAGTTGTCCAGTGAAGGGTATTCATTTGAGTTCCATTGACTGAGACATTTCTCATCCAAAATAAAAAAAAAAAGAAAACTGTTTGTGTGTGTTTTTAAGTAATCCATAACACGAGAGCCTTTCGTGGTAATGAGACCCAGATTTCCTTCTGTGTCTGTATCCCTTCATGCAGGCATGATTTCTTGGAAAGGAGAGTCCATATGTCAAACAGTGTCTCATTGAGAACATGGAATGATTCCATAGATGCTGTGGCAATGATTAGAGTCTTAAATATTTTGTCCTGTCTGGATCAGTGGGTGCATGGTTCCTTACCAAATCAGCTGCCTCAGTGATTGGGAAGGCAGGATGGTAAGAGCTTTTAGATCACTTATTGTACTTGGATGCATTTGAATATTAATAGTTTGTCCAACATATAAGTCAAAGGGACATTTGAATGAATTTATAATGTTGTCATGGCCATTGTGGGTTTGTGGAATCTATTATCATAACAATTACATAAAAGATTTAATTTTTATAAAAATTACTGCATGGGGCTTCCCTGGTGGCGCAGTGGTTGAGAGTCCGCCTTCAGATGCAGGGGACGCTGGTTCGTGCCCCGGTCCGGGAAGATCCCACATGCCGCGGAGCGGCTGGGCCCATGAGCCATGGCCGCTGAGCCTGCGCGTCCGAAGCCTGTGCTCTGCAACGGGAGAGGCCACAACAGTGAGAGGCCCGCGTACCGCAAAAAAAAAAAAAAAAAAAAAAAAATTACTGCAGCCCCGAGTAGATACCTACATTTAAAAAACAAACCAGAAATATTTATTATGAGGAAACTGAAGAATTTTGTTTTGTTTGTAAGCCCCTTAAAACATTGTTTTAATAAGGGCTTTTTCACTTACCTGAGTCTACAGTTTATTCCTGTTCCTCCCTGAACCCTCCCACTCCCCCTCTAACTTCTTTTCACCAACAAACCTATCATCTGTGACCTTTCTAACCCCCAGAGCAGCATAAGGAATACAAGCCTCTGCTCTGCATTAGGTGTTAGGGGCGTCATTAATGCTTACTGGAAAAGCACACCCCAGAGAGCCAGGTTTTGGCTTTGGCAGGTAAAAAGTCTTTTAGATCTTGGAATGCTGGAAACCTTAAACCTTTTGGTTTTTTTAGCTAAAGTGATTGGCAACAGAATGTGACATCTGAGGTTTCGTGGCCAGCAATAGCCATAATTAACCACATGAGCTCACATTTTCCCACTGGAGGTTCAGTGGTCTTGGGGTGATGAAAGTGACTTCCCTACCAGGAGGTGGTTTTCCTTTTGAGGGTATTGGAATACCCTTGGGCCCTGTAATGCCTTACCCGTGGTCCTTTTAAAATGCTTTTTAATATAAAGCTTTAATATTGGAAATCCAACACCACAGTGTTTAACTGCGAGGCTGTGACAGAGAACTATGGCCTGGAATGGGAAACAACCTAGGGTTTTTAATGGGTGGAGTGGGGAGTCTTGTGGTGGAAACAATGGTGAGTGTGAATAACTAGAATCAAAACTGATATCCAGTATTACCCAGTTTTCAGTTTTTGCTATTTCTTTTTGGTTTTTGATGTACATATATAGGATTCTCTTAGAGATGCCCTTTTATGTTTAAATTTAATCAAAATTGTTTTGTTTTGTTTTTAATTAATTAATTTTATTTATTTATTTTTGGGTGCTTTGGGTCTTCGTTGCTGCACACAGGCTTTCTCTAGCTGCAGCGAGTGGGGGCTGCTCTTCGTTGCAGTGCGCGGGCTTCTCATTGCGGTAGCTTCTCTTCGTTGCGCTGCACGGGTTCTAGGTGCGCAGGCTTCAGTAGTTGCGGCGCACGGGCTTAGTTGCTCCACAGCATGTGAGATCTTCCCGGACCAGGGCTCAAACCCGTGTCCCCTGCATTGTCAGGCAGATTCTTAACCACTGCGCCACCAGGGTAACCCACAAAATTGTTTTGATTATTGAAAGGAGGTGATGTTAGAAGACCAGTTTCCGTTCTTTTAATATATATGTGGATGTAGTCCTCGAAATAGGCAAACTTAATTCTTTAGTATTACCCTTTTAGTAATACGGAAAACTGGAGATGCTTGAGTGTTTAGCATTGGATAGATTTTTTAAACTATAGTTTGCATTTGACCTATTTTGGGCAGGCTAACTAAGAAGCCTTCTGATTTTTGGAAGTTTTCAAATCCTTTTCTGTCAGGTCACATACAAAAGGAAAGGCTTACTTACTGTAAGTTCTTACAGTTCTTACTGTAAGAGCTTACTTACTGTAAGTTCTCTTTTTCTTCCTCTCCCTTCAAAAGAAGGTTCTGAAAGACCAAGTCCTTTTACTGATAGAAATATTTTAAATTTGATAAGCCCTATTCTTTAGAGAAAGCAGGAGGCAGGATTCAGCAACATCTGATGGAACTCACCATCCCAGCTGTGCTTCCAGGGATAAATATTTGGGGGGCTGGGGTGTAGATACAATTCTCTCTCCCACTCCATCTCTCATAGTTTTTACTTATATGGCTTTGACCAAGTCACTTATGCCACGTGAATCTTATTTTTCTCATTTCTAAGTTGATAGCATCAGATTCAGTGATTTCTAAGGTTTCTCCTGGCTCTAATATTATATATGATGATTAAATTATAATGTAATGCATTTACAATGTAATGTAATTTCAGTCTCTAAGGTAGTCTGATATACATATTTCAACAGTAGGAAAGTATTGTAGTACTGTGAGTCTGGGCCAAGAGCACATGGTCTCTAAAAATAGGATTCTCGTCAGTTAGGGTATGCCCAGTAGTCAGTTGAAAGGAATGCTATTTGATTTTTTTTTTCATCAGTTTGATTTGAGAGAACATGTTACCAAGGAGTTTTTATGTGTTCTTTGCCCTTACTAGAAAAGTGTGAAGAAACTAAGATAATACACGTGTGTCATATGCTTGGTGTGTTCTAGGCTCCAAAGTTAAAAATTGTTACATTCCACAGTAAAGTTCTGCGACAGTATGGTAGAGTGCTTAAAGACAGAGGCATCCGTGTCAGGTCAACCCATATACTAGCTATCTTAGTTCGGACAGTTTCCTTAACTTCTTTGAACCTTATTTCTTCATCTATAAATTGAATTAAATAGCATATAAAATGTGCCCAGTTTATTAATTGTTGATGAATGAATGACTGTCAGAAATAAAGCATCATGGTCAATTCCTGGCAGAAAAAAAAAGTGTACAATAAAAGTTACCTATTTGTACAGTATGATCAAGGAATCTGCTTTGGTAGTCAAGGGTGGAGAATGCACTGAGTAGTATACTGCTATAGTAGGGGTCCTACAGTAAGAAGGTAGTGCTTAGATAACCAAGTTTAAATATAAAAAAGAAGAATGTGGAAAATATTACTAATAATTGAAGTTAAAGTTACTCTTAAAAATCAGGAAATACTCAAGCCAAGGTCATCTCAATCATTTCAGCCTTTCTCTAGCCAGATGTATTCCAGATATGTGTTAAATGTGTGTGTGTGTGTGTGTGTGTGTGTGTGTGTGTGAGAGAGAGAGAGAGAGAGAGAGAGAGAGAGAACTTTTTAAAGTATTTTAAGAATATTGTATACCAAGCAGTTACTTTTTCCTTCCCCTTGAGGCAAGCTTAAAACTTTTTATTGTATTACCCTCAGTTCTGGGTCCTGAATGATTATTTCGCTTGGTAGGCAGTAGCAGAAATCTAGATGTTGAGTTAAAAATCTGTGACTTCTTAAAAGATACATACTTAAGTTTGACTGTAGGAGACATGTATTTTTTCCAACAGTTGCTTCCACACGAAAATTGCATAAGTAGAATATAGATGAACAATGTGGTTTTTGACCTTTTACTATTTAAAACGTTTTTTCTCCTTATCCTATCTCAAACTTCACAGACTTAAACAATGCTCTCTTTATGAATATTGAGAACATACCCCATAAGGATGCACTGTGCTATTTCACTTCACCTTGGAATTAATAACGTTGTACAATAGTACAACAGTACAACTGTTTTGCTTATAAAGTTGTTAACGAGTAAAATGTATAATGTTAATATAGATGTAATGTTTAAACCTCTGAAACTAATTTTTGCATTGTATAATAGACTCAGGTATTATTTTTGCCCTTAAAAATGCTGAGAAAGAGAGTAATGGAGATTTGAACGCAGTAAGAACTCTTAAGATTATATATCAAATTTTAATCTCATCACATTAATTATTGGGAAATAGTTTTAAATGTAGTAGATGAAATTTCAAATCTTATTAATGTGTTTAGATTTCTATAAAATTCATATAATTTAGATAGGTGAATAATATTTTATCAATTATTTCTTATAAAATCTCTCTTGAAATTGATTTATTATGATCTCATAGCTACATTTATAAGGTAAATAGTTATTTTCTATTTCTCTGTTTTTGAATTTACAGCAAAAGATGATGGAAGCATTGCTGTTGCCCTTGGTTACACTGCACATTTGGTATCAATGATTTCCTTTTTCCTACAAGTGCCCCTCAGATATCCTATAATTCATAAGGGATCTAGATCAACAATCAAAGATAATATTAATGACAAGTTGACTGAAAAGGAGAGAGAGTAAGTATCCTTTTAAAATATTCTTTTAACATTAAGGCAGTATGAAGCATCGACTGTATTAAAAATATAAAATGTGACCTAGATTGTGGTGATTTTTGTATATCCTTTGTAAAGTGCTTCATTTCTTTAAAATAGAGTGTAGTCAGAATTGCTATTGATAGCAAAATTGACTCATTCAAATTTAATTTGCTTTTGTGAGGCAAGTATCATGCATATACTCTGCAAATATTCATGTAATATCTGTTGCCGCTAGTCACCAAATGAAATGCTTAAAGATTTGTCAGAGAGACAACCAGGAAAAAAATAAAAGACTTAACAGCAGTTTGTACATATCTAAAATATGGGTTTGTGAACTGGAAGATAGCCCAGGAGAAAATACCTGACCAGGCACAAGTACAAAAGAGGTGGATTTATCGAAAAGTGCTAGACATATGTAGGACACAATAAAAAGTCTAATATACATATAATTGTAGTCACAGAGAGGGAGAAGAGAGCACATAGGGTAATTGTAACATTTTAAGAGATAATGACAGAGTTCAAATTTGACAAAAGACATTAAGCTATAAGTTCAAGAAGCATTAAATACAACACAAAATAAGTACAAAGCAAACATACATAGGGGAATTATAGTAAAACAGCTGAAAACCAAAGAGATAAAGTGAAAATATTAAAAGTACCTAGAGAGAAAAGAGATTTGCCTCAAAAGAGCAATAATAAGGCTGAAAGCTAATTTCTTAAGAGAAACATTGCGGGGCTTCCCTGGTGGTGCAGTGGTTGAGAGTCCGCCTGCCGATGCAGGGGACACGGGTTCGTGCCCTGGTCCGGGAAGATCCCACATGCTGCGGAGCGGCTGGACCCGTGAGCCATGGCCGCTGAGCCTGCGCGTCTGGAGCCTGTGCTCTGCAACGGGAGAGGCCACAACAGTGAGAGGCCCGCGTACCGCAAAAAAAAAAAAAAAAAAAAAAGAGACAGAGAGAGAGAGAAACATTGGGAACCGGAGGTGATGCAGTGACATTTTTAAAGCATGTAAAACAATACTGCCAACTTAGAATTCTGTATTCAGTGAATTATCCTTCAAAAGTAAAGGCAGGGGACCTCCCCGGTGGCACAGTGGTTAAGAATCTGCTGCCAATGCAGGGGATATGGGTTTGATCCCTGGTCCGGGAAGATCCCACATGCTATGGAGCAACTAAGCCCTTGCACCACAACTACTGAACCCCATATGCCTAGGGCCCGTGCTCCACAAGAGAAGCCACCACAATGAGAAGCCCGCACACCACAATGAAGAGTAGCCCCCACTCGCCACAACTAGAGAAAGCCCACGCACAGCAACGAAGACCCAATGCAGCCAAAAATAAATTAATTAAAAAACAAAAAAGTCAGGCAAAATAAAGACATTTCGGACTATCAATACTGAGAAAATGCATCTCAGCAGACCTATACTAAGGGTATAGGTCTTGTTGAAAATCAATTAGCCATAGATTATTTCTGAACTCTCGGTTCTAGTCCACTATCAATTCCACAATAAATTTTGAAATTGGGAATTGTGAATCCTCCAACTTTGTTCTTTTTCAGTACTTTTCTGGCTATTCAGAGCCCTTTGCAATTCCATATGAATTTGAAGATCATCTTTTCTATTTCTGCAAAGAGGGTCTTTTAATAAGCTGTTGGCTTCAGTTTGCTAGCAATTCACTGAGGATTTTTGCATCTATATTTATAAGGAATATTGGTCTATAGTTTTCTTGCGTGGCTTTTCTGTCAGGGTAATAGTGGCCTCATAGAAAGCATTATGAAGTAAGTGTTCTCTTCTACTTTATTGGAAGAGTTTGAGGATTGCTATTAATTCTTCTTTTAAATGTTTGTTAGAATTTACCAGTGGAGCCAAGTGGTTCTGCTCTTTTCTTTGTTGGGAGGTTTTTGATTAGTGATTCAATTTCTTATTATAAGTCTGTTCATATTTTTTATATATTCCTGACTCAGTTTATATCATTTGTGTGTTTCTAAGAACAAGACCATTTCATCTAGGTTATCTAATTTTTTGGTGACAGTTGTTCATAGTATTTTTTATAATCCCTTTCATTTCTGTAAGGTCTTTAATGATGTCTATTTTCATTTCTGATTTTAGTTGTTTGTGTCTTTTTTATTTTCTTATTGTAGCTAAAAACTTTTAGCTAGAATAAGATGTGATGGATCTTTTCAAAGAATTGACTTTTTGGTTTTGTTGATTCTCTCTGTTGTTTTTGTCTCTTATCTCTAATCATTATTATTTCTTTCATTCTGCTAGCTTTGGGTTTTGTTTTCTATTCCTTTAGATGTAAAGTTAGGTTACTGATATGAGAGCTTTCTTTTTTAATGTCAGTGTTTATACCTTTAAACTTCCACATCTCATAAATTTTGACATATTGTGTTTTTATTTTCCTTCCTCTCAAAGTATTTTCTAATTTCCCATGTGATTTCTTCAGTTAACCCATTCGTTGTTTAAAAGGGTTTAATTTTCACATATTTGTGAATTTTCTAGTTTTCCTTCTGTTATTGAATTCTAGTTTAATTCCATTGTGATGGAGAGATAATTTGTATGAGTTCAGAATTTTTTAATTTATTAAGACTTGTTTTGTGGCCTAATATATGGTCTGTCCTAGAGAATGTTCCACATGCATTTGAGAAGAATGTGTAGAATATTGTTAGATGCAGTGTTCTATTATATATGTCTGTTAGGTCTGGTTGGTTTATAGTGTTGTCAAGTCTTATATGTCCTTATTGATCTTTTGTCTATATATGCTGTCCATTATTGAAAGTGGAGTATTAAGCTCTCCAGCTATTATTGTAGGACTATTTCTTCTTCAATTCTGTCAACGTTTGCTTCTTTTACTTGGGGGCTCTCATTTAGTGCGTATGTTTTGAGTTACTATTTCTTCTTGATGAATTGACCCTTTTATCATTATATAATGAACGTTTTTGCCTCTTGTAACAATTTTGACCTAAAGACTATTTTGTCTGATATTAGGATAGCCTCCCAGCTCTCTTTTGGTTACTGTATTTGGGAATATCTTTCCCATCCTTTCATTTTGAACCTATTTGTATCTTTGGATCTAAAATGAGTCTCTTGCAGGGACGTCCTTGGGGGTCCAGTGGTTAAGAATCTGCTCTTCCACTGCAGGGGGCACAGGTTCGATCCCTGGTCGGAGAACTAAGATACTGCATGCCCCGTGGTGAGGCCAAAAATATAAAAATTTTTTAAAAAATTAATTAAATGAGTCTCTTGAGGCAGTATATAGTTGGATCCTTTTTTTTTTTAAATCCTTTCTGCCAATCTCTGCCTTTTGACTGAGAGTTTAATCTACTTATACAATATTTAACATAATTTGTGGTATGGAAGGATTTACTTCTGCATTTTGTTTTCCATATTTCTTATACCTTTTTTGTGTCTCATTTCCTCTATTACTGCCTCTTTTTTTTTCTTAATTGATTTTTTTTGTAATGTACCATTTTGAGTCCCTTCTCATTTCTTTTTCAGTGTATTTAAGATATTTTCTTATTGGTGACTCTGGGGATTATAATTAGCATCCTATAACAATATAGTTTGAAATGATACCCACTTAGCTAAAGTAGTATGTAAAAATTCTGCTCCTCTGTACCTCTGTCTCCCCACCTTTATGTTGTTATTGTCACAGATGACATCTTTATACGTTGTGTGCCCATAATACTGTCTTTTAAATTTACCCGTGTAGGTAGTTACCTTCACTGGAGATCTTTATTTCTTTGTCCAGCTTTCAGTAACTGTGTAGTGTCCTTTCATTTCAACCAGAAGGCCTTAGCCTTCACTTCTTGCAGTAAGCCTAGCAGTCAGCCAGAGGTGAAAGCCTAGGGTCTTCTCATGTGTTTTCTGAGAGTGCATTCTGTTCTGAGCATGTACATAACTTCTTTTCTATTTTTTAAATTTTTTTAATTTAAAAAAAATTTTTTTTTATATTGGAATATTGTTGATTAACAATGTTGTGTTAGTTTCAGGTATACAGCAGAGTGATTCAGTTATACATATATATGTATCTATTCTTTTTTCAAATTCTTTTCCCATTTAGGTTATTACAGAATACTGAGCAGAGTTCCATGTGCTATACAGTAGGTCCTTGTTGGTGATCTATTTTAAATATAGCAGTGCGTACATGTCAATCTCAAACTCCCAATCTATCCCTCCCTCCACCCTTCTTCCCTGGTAACCATAAGTTCCTTCTCTAAGTCTGTTTCTGTTTTGTAAATAAGTTCATTTGTATCATTTTTTTAAGATTCTGCATATAAGCTATATCATATATTTGTCTTTCTCTGACATACTTCACTTAGTATGATAATCTCCAGGTTCATCCATGTTGCTGTAGATGGCATTATTTCATTCTTTTTAATGGCTAATATTCCATTGTATATATGTACCACATCTTCTTTATCCGTTCATCTGTTGATGGATATTTAGGTTGCTTCCATGACTTGGCTATTGTAAACAGTGCTGCGATGAACATTGGGGTGCATGTATCTTTTCAAACCATGTTTTTCTCTGGATATCTGTTGATGGATATTTAGGTTGCTTCCATGACTTGGCTATTGTAAACAGTGCTGCGATGAACATTGGGGTGCATGTATCTTTTCAAACCATGTTTTTCTCTGGATATATGCCCAGGAGTGGGATGGCTGGATCATATGGTAATTCTATTTTTAGTTTTCTGAGGAACCTCCATTCTGTTTTCCACACTGGCTGCACCAACTTACATTCCCACTGTAACTTCTGATTCCCCAGTGTGTGTGGGTACTTTTGAATACACTAATTTCTCAAAGAAACTCTCCCCAGCTTTTCCTCCCAGACTTTAGACAGTCTTTTGTGTGTCTCAACCTTAATCTTTTGCACAAGGAGGCTATGGGGTTTGTTGGTTTGCCTTACTTCTAGAGCAGTGTCTTCTGCTTTTCCTCACTGAGTGAGTTCTGACTAGGCAAAACAAAGGCAAGTACCTTGCATTAGTCCTGCAGGTCGCCCCCAGACAAGTTAGAACAAACCAACCCAAATTTTTTTAGAATAAGATCTGCTCTGCTCCCTTAAGAACCAGGGGTCAGGGCCCCACAAGGGCAGGCTGCTGTCTTTAAGACCACTGCTGAGCTGGAGAGGGGGTTAAGGACAAGATAAGTAAAAATGCTGCAAAGCATTCCTTCTGATTTTGAGTTTCGTTTTTCTTGATTCATTGTTCAACCAGTTGTTGTAAGCCTTTGACTGACAGTGTTTGCTTGATTTTTTTTTTTCAGTGTTTCTCTAGAGGGACAAGTCCTTTGATCTACTTACTGTAGCATTTTTGCTGACTCCATTCCATTTGTTTGTGTAATAATGAAAAACACTACTTGTAAGGGATGAAGGGACCCCTAGGTAATTTTAAGAGGAGAGAATACCATAACCAGATATGTCTTTCACAGGGATGACCTTGTAGTTTTGTGGAGAATGCCTCCCAACCTTCTGTAGGTTCCATATTAAGAAAATTAAGTATCTCTCCAGATTTTTATCAAATTTGTGCATGATGATCTGCCTTAAAATATTAGTTATGTAGGAAAATCACTTTGGGAGCTTGAAGGAGGGGTGCTTCTCGAAATGATAAATACTGTCTCTCCAGATCAGCTGCGCACTAATTTGTGAAGGAGAAGCTTAACATGTGAGCACTCTAAGTAGTATGCGCCAGTGTGAGTAGTAGTGATGATTTGTTTATTGATTGGTTTTCCAAAGCAATCTGGGAAGGCCAGCGAGATTTTGGTGATGACGTTACTCATTTTTTTCTTTGGCAGCCAGGAGAACCACAGGAATTGCTTTTTAGTGAACGAATTTTATATTATACCTCTATCTTCCCCTTTTCACTGAAACACAAATTGTATTTTATTGATTCTAATGTAAATACTTTTGACATTTTAATATTGCTAAAAATGAGATACATCTTACAATTAATGGCATGATTGATAGCATTTATCTTTTCTTAGTGGTACATAAGTTAATGATGCGGTTCACAGTTGATGCTGTTTTAGATTTTATGAACTATCAAATATTTTCACTGGGCAGTAAAGCACTTCAGATCCATTCTGGAACAACATAGATGTGTAAATAAATATCTAAATACAAATACATTTATTGATTATGCTTGTTGATTGAATCAGCTGCTCAGTTATTAGCCTGGATGACTGAAGGAGCAGATTAGACATGGTTTTCTTTTCTCCTGAGTGTGTCGATTTTCATGTGAACCTTTCCAGGGTATTAGGTGGAATCAGGTCTTCACGGGAAAATAGGAATTAAATGACTCATTGGATAAATTACGCTTATTGTAATAGGCCTAGGAATCCTCAGCCTCTGCCCTCTCTGACTACCTGTTTCATCTGGCTATTGGAATGTGATATATTAGGGTTCAAAGCTCTATTTAGCTAGTTTTGCTAGAAGGGGGAAAAAAACACCGAAAACTAGTTTTTTCCTTTGTCTGGTCTGTTTGAAGCCCAGGTCTGGACTGATGCCTTTGCCTAAACCATTACTTGTGCACCTGCACACTGTAAAGGGAAACTGAAATCTTTGCTGCATTTCATTTTGAGGCTCAGACCAAAAAACACGAAGGAATGTAGCCAGAGTCCAGCTGCAATGTTCTTTTACCCCTTATTTCTTTTTTCACTGAGGACTGAAAAGTAGGTTTTAAAGTGATTTTTGAAATGAAATGTGTTGGTCATTGTTGTTGTGCTACTTAACCGTCTGTTAGGTAATACATTCAGAATAGACTAGCTCAATAGATTGAGCTACGACATAGCTGGTCAGAGCATTTGGCTTTTTCAAGCTCTCAAAAGATGTCTGAAATTTTTTGTTTTATTTTCAGAAGGAGAAATAGGGAGTGGTGTAAATTGGCAGGCACTTTTGAAACTTCCTGGCCTGTCCCTGACAGGTTTTTACAGATCTCTAAAAGCTGGTCAGCTATTTTTCTGTAGTGGAATTATTGGAACCAAGAGAAATGGTAGTGCTGCTTTTCCCATTTTGTGGATTTTTTTTGTGCTTATGTTTATTCCTGTGGAAGATCTTGACTAAAACCCCAGGAATTGCTTTTTTAACCTGATTGGTTCTGATTTCTTTTAGAAACAAATTCTAGAGTACAAAGAAATTGTGATATATCCAAAATCCGACAATAATGGGCCCAGATCATAGTCATTGCATGTGGATCTCATGCTCATGAGAGAAGGAATGGTCAGTTTTAATGATCTGCCACCTTTTTGTGACTGGGGTGCATATGGCCATCATGCATACTTATACATAAAGGAGCTGGCGAGACAGATCCCCAAGCCTGTGACTTGAGCCACCTTGCAGCCACCTTGGCATGTCTGGATGTTTATGGAGCTTCCCCTTCAGCATAACCAGGTTGCATTTTGCCAGCAGGGAAGGGACAAAGGAATTTGCCCAGTGGCAGTGATCAGACTGATGCCCTATCTCTGTATTCCTTCAGCCTACCTCTTGGCCTGGCCACATTGACCTGTGGAATCTAAGGGAAAAAAAAAAAGGTCATGAAGAACCTAGGGGTTAGACGGGAATGGAGACGCAGACCTACTAGAGAATGGGCTTGAGGATGTGGGGAGGGGAAAGGGTGGGCTGTGACGGGGTGGGGGGGTGGCATGGACATGTATACACTACCAGGTGTGGAGTGGATAGCTGGTGGGAGGCAGCCACGTGGCACGGGGGGATCGGCTCTGTTCTTTGTGACCACCTAGAGGGTTGGGATGGGGAGGGTGGGAGGGAGGAGATGTGGGAGCATGTGTACGTGTATGTCTGATTCACTTTGTTGTAGAGTGGAAATTGACACACCATTGTGGAGCAATTGTACTCCAATAAAGATGTTAAAAAAAATAATAAAATTAATGAATAAGAATTTTTTCTAATGGTGTCTCTTTGAATCAGTGAGAATACTTTGAACTTTATTTGCATAAGTAGCAGATTCTCTATAGAAATAGTGACTGACCCTTGGGATTTCATTAGCATGTATTGAAAACCTAAATTTTTTCAGGCTGTAATTCTGACTCCTCATTGCTATTCTTCTCTGCTTTAGGCATACTTAAACACCTGTTGACACATCTTATATTAAAAGTTCTAGATTCTTTCGTGTAAACATTCTCAGCTTCTGTTTGTAATCAAGCTGTTTTAATGTGGAGAGTTCAGAAGTAGTCGCTGTTTTTACTAAATTAGCATGTTTACTTTCACGGCGTCCAATTAAATCTGATGGCCTCCTTCCAGAAGGGGAGATTTTCACATGATGCGTAGGCTTAAGTGATGTAGCCTTAATTTTCACCTCTTCTACTGTTTATCCTATAAATTAGAACATTTTTTGTAACCTTTCATCTTCTTTTTATTATAGGTTGTTGCTCACATGCTGGCATTTAAAGTAGTTAGGAACTCAGACCTCAGACCTTTATATTGAACAATGATTGTGATGACTTGAGGCAGAGGGTGAACCAAATGCTTTGGTTTTCTATTTTTTCTTGCTGTGCATCTTAAAAGTATAATCAAACAAATATTTTTCAGTGTGACTAATATAGCTGAAATGAATAAAATTATTAGTTCTTTCAGGTTTTCTACTTGATTACAGGAGTGTGACCTAAGTTGAAAAATCGCTGTTCATGTGAAAACTTTCCCAAATGTCTATAGTCCAGCTCCATTATAACTATCTAAGGGTACACCGTGGAACAAAAATAAAGGTGAAAAAAGAATGTTTCTGTACATGCAGCATTGTAGACATTGTGTTTTAAAACCAGTCAGAATATTCTTAGGTTGTATGAGTCAACTCTTCATTTCACAAATGGAGAAAGAGGTTGAAAGATGAAGTAAGGTCAAATAAGAAGTTAACTAAGCCTTCACGTTGATCTGGCCCGCTGAGGGAATCAAGCCCAGAAGATGGTCCAATTGTTAAGCGTAGTACTTTTAAGCAGGCATTTAGGAGATGGAAGAAGTATATTTATCAAAAAGGGGCTATATATGAGACTGAAATACCCCTTTCCTGGTTTAGGGGAAGCTCACTGGTGAAAAATGCCATGATGTGAATTCCTATAGATTAAGCGGAGTCACTGTGTTCTTATTGAAAATGTTAACTATTTAAATCTCATTTATCAGTTGGTTCACTTAACATTTGTTTTTCCTCTAAAAGGTACAATGCAAAATGCCTCTCTTTTCTTCTCTCTTTCCTCAGTTTATTTAAACTAGGCAGAGTTTGTTTTTGTTTTTTAATCACTTAAGTCTTTGAAGTTATGTTGGGACTTCACCTCTAATCACTGAGCAACTGGGGAAAGGTCGTCCTCTCTGAGTCTTGGTTCACCTGGTATAATATCTATGCCACTAGATTATCATGAGGTTTAAATGAAGCACAGTGCTTGGCACACAGAAGATGCTCAATAAAATTTTGCACCTACTATTATGTATACATTGAGCTTTGCAACAGTAATTCCAGGCAGCCATGTAATTTTTTTTTTTCTAATTCTAGGTGCTAAAAGGAAAGGTGGGCCTAAGAAAAGGTTAAGGAAAATTAAAAATGCAACCCAGTAGAATAGTACTAGATTTCTTTTTGGAGTAATGCCACAAGGTACATCGTCTTTCAGTCATTGGTGTAAATGGAAAGGACTAACGAAGTTTCCCAGAGCACGGGGTAAAAAAAAACTGTTGCAGGTCTGAAGGCTTGTTTCTTACTTCAACTACTCAGGGAGTTTACTGCCTAATATCTGCTAATGAGTCAAGTAAGTGTCTGTGTTTTAGAACCTGTCAGTTTAGCGAATGCTGAAACCCTTATTCTTAAAAGGAATGTAGAGCATGTTCAGATAGTTAAACAGTTCCCAGCCTGCCCCACTACTTACTTTTTTAGTCTTATCCCAGTGCCCTCTCAGTTCATAACCTAATTGTGGTTGTACATAAAGCTCTTCCATTATTATCTAAAACTTTCCTCGTGAAGTCTTTCTTAATTCCCTGTAGTTTGATGGACTGTTGTAGCCTTTTGTAATCCTATGAACAATTCTTTCTATATAGTATCTCAGAAATGAATTATGTTTATATATGTTCTCATTTCATTTTAACAACAACCCAGAGATACAAGTGATGTATTAGAGTTATTTGTCTTTTTCTTGTCTGAAGTATTTTCAGTGTAGAAACTGCATCTTACTTGGCATGAAACTTACTCCATTGTCTTACCGAGAGCCTTGTATTGTGTAAACACTCAATAAATATTTTTTGAATTGAATTAGGAGAGCAAAAGGGATGTTCGGTTTCTGCAAATGCTATTAAGTAATCTGACACTCCATGCTCTAGCCCATAGTTTTAACTCTAGATGCTCTGGCCAGGACAATCCTTGTTTCATACACTCTCTTAGGACCATGGGAAGCTATTAACTTCAGTGCCTGTTGTAATCCAAGGCACAGGCAACCGTGCTAATGGGGCTGTGTTCAGGAGTGAGAGCAAAGGGTGTTTTTTAAAATGAGGAATCCCCATGGAAATTGTAGGCAGCAGAAATCAACAAAATAAAAATGCAGAAGGTGGTTGCTGGGTGAAACAGGAAATGAACACCTTAGAGATTAGGCAGTCCACTGAGAGAGAGGAAATGTGGAAAATGAGTCAAAAGTAATTGTGTAGCCATTTCATCTCTGACACTTGGAAGCATATTGTTGTGTGTGTTGTTTTTAATGAAGTGTGTTTTACAGTGCTGATGTTATTATCTGGATGAGGAAGTCTTCTCTAGTATTATTGTCATCTCAGCTTTCTGCAACCAACTTAATTAAAATACAGTAATGTAATGGGACAGTGGAATAAAAAAGAAAACCAGATGACTCTGACATGTGACCCTAACTTGAACTTACTGCTTTTCTGGTTTGCAGTGTGCTCAAATCAGTGTAGAGAAGTTCAATGTAATGCTTTGAGGGACTGGGGAAGGTAGAGGAATAATATATTTAGTTAATAGTGGGCTATGTCATGGGTTAAAGATAGTTACATTATTAGAATATGTGAAATCAGTGGTTTTCAACAGGAGGTCCCCAGAGCATCAATGAGTTCTCTAGGTAGCATGGACTGGCCTTCTGCAGTCTGTTATTAATGAGTATCATATGACAGCATAGATGCTTTGGATTCTGATATGAATTAATCATTTACTCTAATAAATAAGACTTAATTTTATTGATGTTACATTGAAAGTAGTATCTTTCTTTCCTTTAATTCTTATGTTAGATTTTTTGGTAGGCAAATAATGAGGGATATGAGGAGAATTATATCAAGCCAGAGAGTTTGGAGTAAGTGATTTGTGGAATCTTTTGGTTTTCTGAAGAAATAAATGGGTGGAAAGAGTAAGAAAATTATTTTTAGGTAGATGTGAACTTATTGTAACTTCCCAAAGCATCTTATTATAATAGTTCTTTAGACAGTTTTCTAGGAATAACATTTATGTCCTGGATAATAGTGTAATTGTAAAACAAATTTATATCATTCTTTTAACCAGATAGTTCTATTCACTGCCATTTTGTATGCCTCTCCCCACAATAATTTACAGTTACAAGATCACCAAATGTAACTTCTGAATTGGATTAAATGATCAATTGGTTTTCAGAGTTTTTCTTCTCTAATTCCTTGAAATGAAAAATTGATATGAGAGTTAACTCATGTATAGTTAAGTCACAGGAGAGTTAAATTACAAAAGAGTTACATCACTGAAGTCAAACCATATGTTGAGGACTAGTACATGTTTGTCACTGCACAAGATGCTGGTATTAGGTGAAATTACTCAGCTGCTGAAGTGGCATCAGGGATGGAGAGCAAGTCAGTAGACAGTCATCCTCAGCATTATAAAGGTCATGTTAGAAATACTTGGGGATGAGTTGAGCAGCCAGCAAAGGCATGCTCTAGGAGGTGGCCCCTAAACATCTGAGCTGCTGAGTGTGGAAGAGGCTTAGGAGCTGCCCAAGCAAAGGCTAGATACAACAGAAGCACACACACCCTGGCACAAAACAGGTATTGCACCTTTTATTGGCCAAAGCATCTAGTTTCTCACCCAGCCTGGTTAGTGACTTCAAGTTGCTCAGCAGTTTTCTTTTAGGCATAAATAAAAGAGGGATAAGTTAATAGTTCAATCTTTAGTTGATGTAAAAATGAAAATTACTTTCAAAGATGATTAGCTTTGAGTGGTTAATATCAATATACATATATCCATTTATTCAAAGCATAGTAATATTAAAGTCTTTATAAAGTGTTCTGGATCACAGGTTGGTTATAATATATGACTAATTTGACTTAAACATATAGTCACTTCCATATATAACTATTTAACAGGGATTAACTATATATATTGGCATGTGAATAATAAAAGTTGTGTTTTCTAAACTTAGGAAAGGAGAAATGGCTTTTCCATTTCACTCTTCTGAAAGAACTTCAGTATCAAGCACATCTTGAACCAGTTTATTTTGCCTCACTAGTCTCCGTGCACTGGCTTTAGAGAAATGTGAAGAGTTAAAGAGGGAATTTATATAAAATTACCATTGCATATAATAGTCAGTCAGTAAATATTTGTATCCGGGGTGATAATAATAAGTAGAAATGAGAAATTTGAGAAGTCCATGGCTTCTAATTCAGAAAGGATCTCTTAAATAAATCACAGAAACATACAGACCATAATAAGAGAAATGATCCCTAACTTTGATTTCATTTTTTAAAACTTGCTAATAACAAAAGAAAACAAAAACAAAATGAAAAGGTAAGCCACATATCAGGAGAAGAGATTCGTATCGCATAGATCAGCCAAGGGTCAGGATCCAGAATATGTGGGGAAAGAAACCTTTGTATATTAATAAGAAAAGGAGCAATCAACCCAATAGAAATATGGACATAGTGTATAAGGAAGCTGTTACAGAAGAACAAACCCTAAATATCTAATAACATAAGGAAAAAATACCCACTAGTATTTTACTAGCCTCACTAGTAATCAGGAAAATGCAAATTAACACCACAAGAGATACCATTTTACATCCATCAACCTGGCCAAAAATCGAATGTCTGTTTCGTAACTAATTGGTGAGCATATAGATGAAAAGGAACTCTTATCCTTTGTGAGAGTTTCAGTTAGTTTGTTTCAGAGGGCAATTTGAAAATACAGTTAAATCTGCACAAACCTTCCTCAACCTAACAGCCTCACTCCTGATTATATATTCAGCTTTTGAGTAGCTTTTACATATATGCTATCTACGAATATTTATTGTGTCTATATTATGTAGATAATTAAGTTATCTCTTGGCTACCTCTGTTATTCTGTATTGGAATTATTCACAATTATATAGCTAGTATTTACTTTTTTTTAAGTGACTATCCTTTTGTACTATTCCTTTCAGGGTCTCCATTACAGTGAAACATAATTTTCTTTTTTTATATATTTATTTATTCATTCATTCATTCATTTATTTATTTATGGCTGTGTTGGATCCTCGTTGCTGTGCGCGGGCTTTCTCTAGTTGCAGTGAGCGGGGGCTACTCTTTGTTGCGGTGAGCAGGCTTCTCATTGTGGCTTCTCTTGTTTTGGAGCATGGGCTCTAGGCGCGCAGGCTTCATTAGTTGTGTCACGTAGGCTCAGTAGTTGTGGCTTGCGGGCTTTGGAGCTCAGGCTCAGTAGTTGTGGTGCACGGGCTTAGTTGCTCCGCGGCATGTGGGATCTTTCCACACCAGGGCTTGAATCCGTGTCCCTTGCAGTGGCAGGCAGATTCTTAATCACTGCGCCACCAGGGAAGACCCCCCTTTTTTTTTTTCTTAAAGCTACTTCCTTTAAGACTAGAATACATGTTTCTTTGTATACAGCGTCTCCTTTTCATACAGGGTTGATGCAGGTGGTTACTTTTTCTCATAATTCATATAATTTTCATATACCAGTTCTTCCTTCTTGATTAGTTTTAGATTTATAATAGTGGTTCTCCATATTTACTTTTGAGGAAATATTGATGATAGTAATGCCAAGAATTTTGAGTGCTACTCATTTATATTATTGGAAACCTTTTTAAAAGACTTACAAAAGAATTAGTTCTTCCCATCCTGCTTGTTAGTAACTCCCATTAATATAAATGATGACTCCCAGGTTCATGATGTGGAGAGTCTAGTGATGAAATACTAGAAGTGTTAACGGTAGTTAGTAATAGAAATTTACTGCTGTAAGTTAATTAAACACACCAGTAAGCAACTGGAGCATTTTATTATTTAGTTTGTATAAATATACAGTTGGAAAGTTAATGAGAAATGGCAAGTCTCTTGGAGTTTGATTGACAGCTATACTAAACCTTTTTAAAATGTGTAGATGACGAATGAATTTATTGAGACAACTTCTGTTGTAAAATATTCCGTAGAAGGAATATTTATTTTTGAGTGTACAGTAGCATAATTTTGTCATTTCTGACTTTAAAAAATTAGTTACTAGAGGAAAAACTTTTTAGAAGTCACCTCCTAATATTGAATTTGCTAAATAGTGTTCTGTATGGGAGATACAAGACTTTCTTTTATTATTTTCTGGCTTCTGTATTATTTGTGGTCTCTGCATAAATCAAAAAATGGGAGATACCTGAGGTGGTTGAAAAGAATTTGGTAAATAAATAGCATGTTATTTTCCTTCAGAGATTTCTAGGGGAAATGATCAGCAGTATTCTGTTCTAAGAAGATACAGGTTGGTCACACTTAATTGAAAGAAATTTCCTTTCTCATTTTGTATTATTTTGGGGGGAACCTACCTGTCTTTTTAGCATGCAATTTGGAATAGACACTTAACTCAATTTTGTAGTATTTGTATTATTAAATGCTAATTCAAAGTCAGGGTTCATAGTATCAGAATTATAAACACATAAATGAACCTGCTCACCTATTCATTCATTCATCAAATGTTCACTAATTATGTACTGCCTGAGAGACATTTTTCTAGGTCTTTGGATTATAGTAATGGGGGGGCTGGTGGGATGAATTGGGAGATTGGGATTAACATATATACACTAATATGTATAAAATAGATAACTAATAAGAAGCTGCTGTATAAAAAAATAAAATAAAATTCAAAAAAAAATGGCAGGGACTTCCATGGTGGCGCAGTGGTTAAGAATCCACCTGCCAATGCAGGGGACACGGGTTCGATCCCTGGTCCCGGAAGATCCCATATGCCGCGAGCGACAAAGCCCATGCGCCACAACTACTGAGCCTGCGCTCTAGAGCCTGCGAGAGCCACACCTACTGAGCCCACGTACTAGAGCCCATGCTCCGCAAAAAGAGAAGCCACTGCAATGAGAAGCCCGCGCACCACAACAGAGAGTAGACCCCGCTCACCGCAACTAGAGAAAGCCCGAGCGCAGCAACGAAGACTCAACACAGCCAGAAAACCAAAAAGGCACAAAATTCTTAGAAGTTATGTATATGTGCCATACAAATTATATTCCCATCTGTGGATCAAATGGGGACACGTACCAAAATGAATGCTTTCTCAGAAGGGCTGCTTGTAAGCACCAGGAAGAGATAATAGTAGTAGCAAGGGGACCATGCTACTCTGATAATGGCTCTGGATCTGGAGAGAGAGAAGAGGAAGGGGCAGGGAGAGTTGTTCACAGAAAACACTCCCAAGTGTGGACCTTGCAGATATAAAGCTGAGTGTGATGAAGATGCAGAGAATGTTGGGTGTGTATGTAATATAGAGTGCAGTGGATACAGTTTTAATCCTGTGTCTGCTTCTGATGGGAGTTCCTATAACAATCCCTGTTTTGTTCGAGAAGCATCTTATATAAAACAAGAACAAATTGATATAAGACATCTTGGTCATTGCACAGACACAGATGACACTAGTTTGTTGGGAAAGAAAAGTGACGGACTACAATATCAACCAGATGTGAAAGATGCTAGTGATCAAAGGGAAGATGTTTATATTGGAAACCACATGCTTTGCCCTGAAAATCTCAGTAGTTACTGTATCCATGGAAAATGTGAATTCATTTATTCTACTCAGGCTTCTTGTAGATGTGAATCTGGTTACACTGGACAGCACTGTGAAAAGACAGACTTTAGTATTCTCTATGTAGTGCCAAGTAGGCAAAAGCTCACTCAGGTTCTTACTGCAGCAATTATTGGAGCTGTACAGATTGCCATTATAGTGCTGCTGTATAAAAAAATAAAATAAAATTCAAAAAAAAATGGCAGGGACTTCCATGGTGGCGCAGTGGTTAAGAATCCACCTGCCAATGCAGGGGACACGGGTTCGATCCCTGGTCCCGGAAGATCCCATATGCCGCGAGCGACAAAGCCCATGCGCCACAACTACTGAGCCTGCGCTCTAGAGCCTGCGAGAGCCACACCTACTGAGCCCACGTACTAGAGCCCATGCTCCGCAAAAAGAGAAGCCACTGCAATGAGAAGCCCGCGCACCACAACAGAGAGTAGACCCCGCTCACCGCAACTAGAGAAAGCCCGAGCGCAGCAACGAAGACTCAACACAGCCAGAAAACCAAAAAGGCACAAAATTCTTAGAAGTTATGTATATGTGCCATACAAATTATATTCCCATCTGTGGATCAAATGGGGACACGTACCAAAATGAATGCTTTCTCAGAAGGGCTGCTTGTAAGCACCAGGAAGAGATAATAGTAGTAGCAAGGGGACCATGCTACTCTGATAATGGCTCTGGATCTGGAGAGAGAGAAGAGGAAGGGGCAGGGAGAGTTGTTCACAGAAAACACTCCCAAGTGTGGACCTTGCAGATATAAAGCTGAGTGTGATGAAGATGCAGAGAATGTTGGGTGTGTATGTAATATAGAGTGCAGTGGATACAGTTTTAATCCTGTGTCTGCTTCTGATGGGAGTTCCTATAACAATCCCTGTTTTGTTCGAGAAGCATCTTATATAAAACAAGAACAAATTGATATAAGACATCTTGGTCATTGCACAGACACAGATGACACTAGTTTGTTGGGAAAGAAAAGTGACGGACTACAATATCAACCAGATGTGAAAGATGCTAGTGATCAAAGGGAAGATGTTTATATTGGAAACCACATGCTTTGCCCTGAAAATCTCAGTAGTTACTGTATCCATGGAAAATGTGAATTCATTTATTCTACTCAGGCTTCTTGTAGATGTGAATCTGGTTACACTGGACAGCACTGTGAAAAGACAGACTTTAGTATTCTCTATGTAGTGCCAAGTAGGCAAAAGCTCACTCAGGTTCTTACTGCAGCAATTATTGGAGCTGTACAGATTGCCATTATAGTAGCAGTTGTCGTGTGCATAACAAGAAAATGCCCTAAAAACAATAGAGGACGACAGCAGCAAAACCTAGGCCATTTTACTTCAGATACATATTTCCAGATGGTTTAAACTGATGACTTTTATATGTATACTGACCATGTGATATACATTTATTATGTCATTTTTTTAAAGAATGGAAATATTTATTTCAGAGGCCTTCTTTTTGGACATTTTCAGTGTAGTACTGTTGGCTCATATTTAGAATATTCAGCTACAACAGTTTTGGACTGTTTAGTAGTCTTTGTTTTATGTTTTTAAATACAGAAATTGATTTCACAGATTTGTACTACATGGTAATTCTAAGACTTGTTCTTTACCCATGGAATGTAATATTTTTGCAAAGACGGACCACTTCCAAATGGTTATAAAGTCATACCCACTTCTTCCACAATGACCACAGCAAATGACCAAGCTTGAACTGAAGGTAAAGATGTTTACAGATTACTTTTCTTACAAAAAATATCTAGAAGACACTGTGTTTAGACATTCAATGTTCTTGAGATTTATTAACCGATTTTTTAGACACTACCTGTTGCATGAACTGTAAAGCTGTGTGTGTTAGATGTAAAATATTTATAAGATGTATGAACTGGAATTTGATCATTTCTCTTTGAAAAAATAATTCTGAATTTTTAAAAGTATATGGTAGCAATGATGGAACGGATCACTGAAAAGTAGATTTAGATGTTGTGAAAATAGTCTGTTTAACAGATTTGAATAAAGCCTACTCTATCATTTTTTTAAAAAAAACAGTTAAAACTATCTCTTTTTTTCCTTTTTAAAATACATGATTAGTTTAAAATCAATTCTGTAAAGCCTAGATGTTTTTGTAGAGCAGATACAGACTAAGAAAGTGAGCATATTATGTCAGCTTATCTTATTTGAGAGATAACAAAAATACCTTGTTTTATGCCTTTTATTCAATAACACTCCTTTCTTTACCTTGTCTTATGAACACATTGCAAGATTCATCAGACATACCCCTGGGAGAGCAAGAAAGACAATCTGATTTTGAGCAGAGAATGATATGGCTGGTTGATGGGTGGTTTGGGACTAGTCTCAACAGTCATCTTGTCACTAAGAGTAAAGGCCTGATTATTGACTAGAAAGTACTTTTTAGATAAAGTTTTAGGACCAACTTAAAAGTTGTTAGTTCAGAATATCTATTTCAGTTTTTTGGCTTTTACAGTGAAAATAATGTAATTATGCTTAAATGACCCAGTCCTCACTCCCTGCAAAAATATGCTGACATCAGGACCTATTTGTCTGACAAGACTAATTCAGAGGAACAATAAGCAGTGTTTTCACACTCAAAACTAGCCAATGAAATAAAAGGTTACAAATATTATATTAGAAATGATTCATTGTCGTGGGTTTCACACATGGGTGTGCCTGAGTTTACACTTGTATACACAGAGCAACATCAGATAATATTAGAAAAAGATCGATTCCTAGAACTCAGCTAATCATTATGTTCACCAGATGTCTTTTGAATAAAATATTCCTCTTTTCTCTATTGTGTTTCAAACACTTGAACTCCTGGAAGACACTAAAACTCAATTTGAGTATAGATACACTCTCTTCATCTAGGAGTCATACACTTACTGAGGGTTAAATTGTTTATAGCTCTTTCAGTTGACTGTTTTCTACTTTAATCTTTTATGAAACGTCCTGGGGGTAGGAAACCCAAAGGGGAAATCCATGGACATATGAAGAAAGGCCAAAAAATAGGAGAATACACATATAAGGAAATAGAAATAATAATATAAAAAAAGACTTTTAAGAATTTCAGAATTCTCAAAGGAGGAAATATCATCCATAAAAAAAGAATGAGATTTTGTGAAACAGACATAGGTAGTTGTTGGGACTTCCCTGGTGGTCCAGTGGCTGAGACTCCATGTTCCCAATGCAGGGGGCCCGGGTTCGATCCCTGGCCAAGGAACTAGATCCCACATGAAGACCCTCATAAATAGTAGACTGGACACACTTAAGCAGAGAATTTGTGAATAGTAAGTAGAAATGAAAAACATCACCCAGAATGTAGCCCAGAGAGATAAAGAGATATATGAAACAGAAGTTATAGGACACAGAGGTTAATTAAGAGGTGTCAACATGTATCTAATAGGAATTCTAGGAATAGAGATTAGAGGGAATGGCAATGAAGAAGTATTATTTAAAAGTGGCTGAGTAAAAAAATACAGAGAGGAAATTATGACAACAAAAAAGGAGACACAGATACAACAGAGACTGAAAAATCATAAGAACATACTGTGAACAACTTTTAGGTAGAATGGAATTTTTTAGCAAAAAGTATATAAAATATAACAAAATTGATTTAAAAAGAAATGGGAAAACTGAATAAGATCTGTTTCCAGAGCATGATAGGATCGATATCTGGACCAACACTGAAAATGTAGGATTAAAAAAAGAATCTTTTTTTTTTCTGATCGTCATTCTCTTAATGCTTTTTTAAAAAAAATATTTATTTATTTATATTTATTTTTGGCTATGTTGGGGCTTCGTTCCTGTGCAAGGGCTCTCTCTAGTTGCGGCGAGCAGGGGCCACTCTTCATCGCGGTACGTGGGCCTCTCAGTGTCGCGGCCTCGTCTTGTTGCGGAGCACAAGCTCCAGACGCACAGGTTCAGTAGTTGTGGCTCACAGGCCTAGTTGCAACGCGGCATGTGGGATCTTCCCAGACCAGGGCTCGAACCCATGTCCCCTGCATTGGCAGGCAGATTCTCAACCACTGCGCCACCAGGGAAGCCCAAAAAAAGAATCTTAGATGTATCTATTAGTTAACAATAAAATAAAGAATACTTAGGTCAAAAACTGAGTGACGGCAAGAACCTAGAGAGATAAGGTGAGCAAGCTTTTGCCTTGAAGGCATTTAATAAACAACCTGATCAGGACGATATGAAAAACAGACTTGGTAGACAAACTGATTTATGGACCTAAATACAAAAATATAAATTAAAATGTGTGCAACCTGAATCTAGCAGTTGAGAAGAGTCAGTGGCTCAACACTAAAAAGTCTTCCACATAATTCACTCATTAACAGATAAACAGAAATATCATGTGGTTGTTTTTTTACTAAGTGCAGAAAAAGCATTCAATAAAATTCAACACTTATTTAGAAAGACAATAATAGGTTTTGATTAGGAGCATAAACTGTAGAACCAGATGGCATGAGTTTGAGTCTAAACTCTTACTTATTGTGTATGGTATTGTCTTGATTTCATGCTTGTTAGATGTTGGGCAGAGAACCCAACTATGCTGTACCTGGACTTCTGACCTACAAAAAATATGAGCTAATAAATGGGTGGCTTTTTTAAAAAATTGAGGTGTGATGGACATATAACATTATATTAGTTTCAGGTATACAATATAATGATTCAGTATTTGTGTATGCTGAGAGCTGATCACGACAATAAGGCTACTTACCATCCATCACCATACAAAGTTACAAATTTTTTCCTTGTAATGAGAACTTTTAAGATTTATAATATGTTGTTTTAATCTGAGAAATGTATTGTATTTTTTTAAAATAGTAATAGAAAACAGTTACATCATGTGACTTTGGACAAATTACTTGATCCCCCAATGCTTTACTTTATTGTCTGTAAAATGGAGATAATAATAGTACCCACCTCATTAGGTGTTTGGGTGGATTCAATGAGCCAGTATATGTAAAATATATACGGCACATGGTAAAGCCTCAAATGATTGCAAATAGTACTAGTTGTTGTTATAGAAACTATTTGAAAACTAGAAAAAGCAGGGAATTTCCTTAAAATGCTAAAGAATAGTTATCAATCCTATAACAACCATTAGGCTAAATAGTGAAACTATTTCCATTAAAGTCAGAAAGCAGATAAGGATGCCAGTTATTATACAATAAAATATTTAAAAACGTTATGCTTGAGGTCCTGGTCTATATAATTAAATGGAGAAAAGAGATGAAGTATAAATATTTTAAATAAAGGGACAAAATTGTCTTTTGCAGATATGAATGTTATGTAGAAGCTGTGAGGGAATCTGCAAACTATTAGAATTAGAAAACTAGCACATTTGTTGGATATAAGATCAACATGAAAATTAAGTAAATCTATATACCAGTAATAACCAAATAGAGAGTGACCACAATATAAGTACCTCATAATATATTTAATAAAAATGTGAAAGACCTTTATCAATGAAAAATATATCACATTATAAAAATGATAATGCAGGACATAAAATATCTGAATAAACGAATGTACACATATATGTACCTGGTTTAACTAGGCCTTCTGCTACTCTGATTTTTATGAAAATATATCAGAAATTAGTTTGGCTAAAAAATAAATAGGATACCCAAATACTTTTTGGAGACTTTGGTTTTTTGTCCAGAAAATCATGGGAGAATCCCTTCTTCCTGTCAAGATTCAATTTAAAACAAAAATTTCCTTTTATAAGTTAGTGAGTGAAAACTTCAGCATGTAAATAGCAAAAGAAAGAAAGGAAGAAGGAAAAAGGGAGAAAGGAAGGAAAGAAAGAAGGATGGAATGCAGACAATATAAAAAGCTTTTGGTTCATTAGTTAAAAGAAACAGCTCAAAGAATTATGAAAGGATATTAATTCCATCAGTCAGATTTCAGTCAGGAAAGCAGAATCACTATGAGTCTTATGGTATAAGGGATTTATTATAAGCATAAGATATTACAAAACTGTGGGAGAAGCTGGAGAAGAATCCAAAAGGGGGAGTTGGAGGATCAGAGAAAGTCACTAACCAGCCCTTCAGAAGCTTGGTGCAGGTGGACAGCTCAGGCCAGGAGGTGGGAAGCAAGATCTAACCAGCTGCCGAGTGGAACCCCAAAGGAGAGCAGGTGGGGAAACATCTATGGAGGACTGTTACCACTGCATCTGTTAGTGGGCCTGGAGTCACTATTTGTCAGCAGCACCAGCAGTTGGGAACAAGAGCTAGATGAAGAACAGGAGCACCAAGACCAGATGGAATCTGCAGGCAGCCTGTGTCTGTCTCTTACTGGTCTAACCACCATTCACTTCAGAGCTTCATGGCTGCTGCTTCACTTCTGTTCTCCAAATCTCATGCCAATTTTTGTTCAGCTCTAGCCTGGATCCACACATGTGCTGGTATTCTGGGAAATAGTTCTTATTTAGCCAAGTGCACACAGTAAAAACCCACGACAGATATGAATAGGCTCTGTACTCTATTCTAGGAATATAAAGATTAATAACAACAGTAGTAATCACTCAGAAAATTATAGTTGCTCTTACTATGTTTCAGGTACTGTTGAAAATTATATAGTCACAGTAGCAGTATGAGATTAATGCTGTTATTATTCCCCTTGTATTGATGTGTAACCTGAGTCACAGACAGGTCAAATTTACTTCCAAAGCTACACATTGTTCTCTAGGGTTAGCAGCAGCAACATTCTGGAGGAATCTAGTAAAATGGGGACATACTTAGAAACTGTATTCATACTAGAACTACTTGCTCAAAGGAGGGCAAAAATTAGAAAAAAAATAGAAACAGCCTAAATCTTCGTCAGTAAGGAAGTAGAGAAGTAAAGTCTGAATATCCATAAGATAGAGTACTAATTAGGAGTTCAAAGAAATGCATTACATATGTATATCAGCAAAAATACCTCTTAAGAAACAGTACTGAGGGGAAAAGTGAGTTGCGGAATGATATACATGATCTATCATTGTTCATTTAAACACTTGTATTTTAAAAGTATAAAAAGTGATATATACAGATGTTCACCAAATTTATAAAGCTAGTAGCTTGTGGGAGCGGCCGTGGCAGATGCAGTTGCTTGTCTACCCACAGCCATTCTTGGCTTCCTACTTATCAGCAGAGCTCCATTTTGTTAATTATTCTTTCTCTTAATTTGCTATATGGAAGGTGGGGCTCAGCCCCCAGCAGTAAATTACAGCTGGCTTTTTACCAATCATAGTAAGTCTGTTCCATCACCAGTGCTTGGTTTGTGCATAAACTCATGTCACAGTTATGGCCAGTTCTCTGGGGGTATTTCTGGGAATGGTTTTACGTACTAAGACAGATACGACTGGGCTGCTAGGAATACATATATAGTGGCAGAGTGGAAGGATGGGAAAAACTGGGTTCTGGATAAAGTCATCAAGTTCCTGAGTTAGCCAATCCTGGAACTAATCTGTCTCCAGTCTTATTATTTAAATCAGTTGATTTGGATTTTCCGTTAATTGAGGTTGAAAGCATCCTAACTGATGGTAGTAGGGATGGGGAACAAAGGAGGCTCACTTTATCTGTAAGCGTTTTATTTATTTTAACTAAAAAAAATGCAAAAAATCAATTAAGTTTGGGTTGTGGATATATAGTTATTTGCTCATTATTCTCCAATTTAAAAATTTAAAAATAGAAGAGTGCCACATAAGTTATATATACATCGTGAACAAAGACATGGGAATGATCATTGTCAGTTGAGGGGCAACTGGGAAATATTTCTCAGCAAATGAATCAAGAACCAATTTGTTTGTATTCGTTTAATATATACTTACTTGCCTTTCACTCTGTGTAAGCTACTGTACCATTCAGTTTGGGGCTTATATTTGAAATCACTGTGTTTTTTATCTGTAAAGAGCATCTTTTTTATATATATATAAATTTATTTCTTTTTTGGCCGCGTTGTGTCTTCGTTGCTGTGCACAGGCTTTCTCTAGTTGTGGCGAGCGGGGGCTACTCTTTGTTGCGGTGTGCGGGCTTCCCATTGCGGTGGCTTCTCTTTGTTGTGGAGCACAGGCTCTAGGCACGTGGGCTCAGTAGTTGTGGCTCACGGGCTCTAGAGCGCAGGCTGAGTAGTTGTGGCGCACAGGCTTAGTTGCTCCGTGGCATGTGGGATCTTTCCAGACCAGGGCTCAAATCCGCATCCCCTGCATTGGCAGGCGGATTCTTAACCACTGCGCCACCAGCGAAGTCCCATCATCACTGTTTTAGTGCCTCACTTTTAAAAATGAATGGTCAGGGACTTCCCTGGTGGCGCAGTGGTTAACAATCCACCTGCCAATGCAGGGGACGAGGGTTCAACCCCTGGTCCGGCAAGATCCCACATACCACGGAGTAACTAAGCCCATGCACCACAACTACTGAGCCCGCATGCCACAACTGCTGAAGCCCACGCACCTAGAGCCCGTGCTCTGCAACAAGAGAGCTACCGCAATGAGAAGCCCGTGCACCGCAACGAAGAGTAGCCCCTGCTCACCACCACTAGAGAAAGCCCGTGTGCAGCAACGAAGACCCAACACAGCCAAAAACTAAATAAGTGAATGAATGAATGGTCAGCCAAGGATCATCAGATATTTGGGGAGAGCTCTCACACGAGATACAGAAGCCAAGGGCTTCCCTGGTGGCGCAGTGGTTGAGAATCCGCCTGCCGAT
>NC_041229.1:56919128-56946599 GCF_002837175.3 Physeter macrocephalus | reverse complement strand
AACGCAAAAAAAAAAAAAAAAAAAAAAAAAAAAAAAAAAAAAAAAGAGATACAGAAGCCAAAATAAATAATCAAAAAAGAAATGTGAAGGGAAGAAAGAATAGGGATCAACAAAAAGTAAAAACACATAAATATCTAATGTTGTACAGCTGAACTAATATAATGTTATATGTCAATTATACCTCAATAAATAAAGTTAACTTTTTATAAAAAGCAAAATTTAAAGACTATTAATATACTCTATGAGACAAGGGAAAGTACTACATCTAAGAACAAAAACAAGATGGTATGAAAACGAGCGTTTGTTAAAAGACAGGCAAACAAAGCTTCAGAAAGTAAAATGATGGAATAAAAAAAACAGGACAAAGTTGGAACGTGAAGTTAAGGAAAGCTCAAAAAAAGAAAAAATACAAAAGGCAGAGATTCAAAATATGAGAGAAAAGATAAGAAATCAGAGCCATTCTTCAAATATCTGATAATCCAACATTCATTTAATGGTGAGTACAGAAAAGGAAGAGAAAACAAGAGGGTAGGAAATTATTCAAGAAATAACATAAGAAAAATTCTAATAATTTGAAGGACTTGATTTCAGATTGTGGGAGCCCGGTGAGTACCAAGCACTGTGATATTTCGAAATGCTAAAGGTAAAGTGAAGATTCTGAAGCCTTGCAGAGGGGGAAAAATACAATGGAATGGGAATCGTGATATCTGACTGCTCAAAGCCAACACTGAAAGGTAGAAAGTGATGGAACAGTGCCCTCAGATACTGTGGGAAAATTATTTCTGTAAGCTTGGCTTATATATGGCATCCCTGGGGGATACTGTGGGCTTGATTCTAGACCACCACAGTAAAGCAAATCGCATGAATTTTTTGGCTTCCTAGTGCATACCAAAGTTATGTTTACACTATACTGTAGTCTGTTGTGTGCAGTAGCATTATGTCTAAAAAACAGTGTACATACCTTAATTAAAAAATACTGCTAAAAAATGCTAACCATCATCTGAGCCTTCAGCCAGTCATAATCTTTTTGCAATAGTAACAGCAAACATCACTGATCACAGATCACCATAACAAATATGATAATAGTGAAAAAGTTTGAAATATTGTAAAAATTACCAAAGTGTGGCACAGAGAGGTGAAGTGAGCAAATGCTGTTGGAAAAAGTGGCGCTGATAGACTTACTCGATGGAGGATTGCCACAATCTTCCATTTGTAAAACATGCAGTGTCTGCGAAACACAATAAAGTGAAGCACAGTAAAAACCAGGTGTGCCTACTGTATCTGTCAAACTATCAGTCAAATACATGGTAGAAAAGTCTTTTCAGACATGGAGGTCCTAAAAAAAAATCTCCCTATGCACCTTTCCTAGGAAACTCTTGGAAGATGTGCTCTATTAATACAAGGGAATAAACCAAGTAAAAGTAAAACATCATTCAAGGAAAAGAAGGGATCCAGCACAGCAGAGAAGCAGAGGGATCTCAGGATGATGGTGAAGGGAAATTGTAGAAGGTCAACTCTTCAACTGGCCTAGAGAGCAGGAGGACAAAGAAAGAATGAAAGATTATCTGATGTATTTAATTATATTTTGAGGGAATTCTCATTGCCTTCAGGGAGTCAGAGAATGAATTAGTTAGAGGTACATCAATAAATTTAACAAATGAAAAAATTAGATGGTAATTAACTCCAGGAAGAACCAAGTTGAAAAGAAAGAAAATATAAATATCATTCATTATATGGCTCTACTCAAAATAATAATTACGTAGTTATAATACTGTAACATTGAACATTGATTTCACCAAAGAATGTGTTTTTGTTTGTTTGTTTATTTTTGGCCACGTGCAGCTTGTGGGATCTTAGTTCCCTGACTAGGGGTTGAACCCGGGCCCTGGCACTGAAAGCGCTGAGTTCTAAACACTGGACTGCCAGGGAATTCCCCCAAAATGTGGCTTTGACCTTGTTGAGAGAATGGGAGGAAGAAGTATGGTTGTTTGGGGAAGAGATGGGGAAGCAATGTGTAAAAGAGAGAAATCCTCATCTTTTCCAGTAGGTTGTCAATAGGTTGTTTTTAAAACCAGAGAATCAAGAAACAGGAATATAGAATATTAATTATGTATATGTAGGGTAAATATTTTAAAAAGCAGCTTAAAGCATTGAGAATTGTTGGCCTCAGGGGTTTAGGAGTTGAGGGAGAGGTAAGGTATTACCTAAGAAACGTGTAAGCTAATGTTTTTACCATCAAGTTTGTAGAGCAGTTTGACTTTTTAAACCATGTACACGTATTCTTTTGATAAATAAACATTAATTTTTAAGTATGTTTTATTTATACAAAACCTTTTTATTTGTAAACCAATTTAATACAGTTCAACAAATATTTATTCAGTACCTGTTATGTAGATTATTGTACAAGAGAGAGATATGTAAATATATTATCTTAAAGCAAATCTGTAATGTGATTACCTGCTTCCAAACGGAGGATAAATACTGATGAATCTTAAAGTACCATCCATTCTGATCTGGGACTTGCGGGGAGGCTTCAGTGGATTGAGTATTTGCATTGGGACTCAAAGGATGAGAGGAATTTGAATGGGAGATTAAATGCCAGCTGTGGCCAGTGTTGTCAGGTCCCACCATGACTGCAAAAGTAACTATGTGAAGAAGAGTCTGGGAGAGCCGTGGGAGGCTATGTTGACTTCTCTGCCTTTCCTAGACATTTCTGTTGGTCACTTTTTCCTGAGGATTTACTCCTCCCTGCCCTATCACCCAGACACTCTTAATTTTAGTATTGACTTTACCATGCTGTGTTAGGTGGTGGTTCTCTCTTTGCCGGCACCCTGCCTCTTCTTAAACTTTTGGTCTAATTTAGAGAGGGATAAGGAAAGAGAAAAGAAAACCTTGGTTTCACCTGGCCAAATGTAGATTCCTGAATGTAAAGGTAGGAACTCTCTTCCGTAACCTCACAGGCAACTAGATATGGCTCTTACCTTTTTTGAGGTCCTAAGGTTAAACAGCCATTTTCACAGTTTGAACATAATTCTTAGAAACCTCAAGAGTAATGTAGGACACATCTAATTGTTTGCAAAGGAATGTAATTATTTCATAACTATAAAATAATTTACATTTAGGTCTTTAATCCATTTTGAGTTTATATACACTACCAAATGTAAAATAGATAGCTAGTGGAAAGCAGCTGCATAGCACAGGGAGATCAGCTTGGTGCTTTGTGACCACCTAGAGGGGTGGCATAGGGAGGGTGGGAGGGAGACGCAAGAGGGAGGGAATATGGGGATATATGTATACGTATAGCTGATTCACTTTGTTATACAACAGAAACTAACACAACAATGTAAAGCAATTATATTCCAATAAAGATGTTAAAATAAATAAATAAAAATTTAAAAAATAAAAAAGGAAACTTAATAATAATAATTTATTCCTGTTATATGTCAAAACTGCTATTCAGAAGTAATGGGCCAAGTGTGTGTGTGTGTGTGTGTGTGTGTAACATCCTCCAAATTTAGGTTTTTGTGCTCTGGATTTGTTTTCTTTTATATTGTTGGGTCCATAAGAGGAAAGGCTGGCTTAGAACAAAATAGCAGAGCTAAACCATATGTTTTGTACCAAATTAGAAACAGGTGAAGGTTGTTAAAATCCGCAATAGCTTACAAAAGCTTTAGACTCAAGTTTGTATTAAAGGCAGGTGGTTATATCTACAATAAAAAGCAGTCACCAGCACACCAGCTTATTGATACATATGTGATTGATCTTTTTGAATAAAAACAAGGAGGAGTTAATAAATCACTGCACATAGCTATAAAGATGTTTGGGCTTGAAAGCCTAGCCTGTAAGAGCAAATGTGGACCCTGAAGGAAATTTATGAAGCATAGATCCTTTTAGCTTTACTTAACAGCTAACATCTGACTGACCCAGGGGGACCATGGAAATTTACTGCTGGGCCATTCAAATATGTAAGCTGTTGTGTGATGTAGAACAGGTAAAGATTAGCCCAGTAACAAATATGAGGCTATAAAATAAAATGAGATTTCGATGACTTGTAAGTACTTGTCAAAGGTCAGCTCCAAATGACTGGTCAGAAATGGGAAAAACTTGTTGATAATTAAAGCAGATTGATTATGACAACCTAGGCGTTAGCATTGGTTGCTCCCAGATCAGTGATTCTTCAAGTTTCCTCCTCCTGTGAAATCCATACTTAAACAGAATGACTTTAAGGGCCTTTAAATTGTCTTTTTGTGTGCTGAAATTGGGTAAAATTATGAGTTGAGGTAATTCCTTTTGTAATTCCATAATTGAAATACATCTTTCTCAAATATATTCTGAATATTTGGAATTTGTAGACAGCCTATTCATTCTAGAACACTGACTTTAGCTAACTTATGTATGCAATTTTGAGCTTTGACGTCTAGAAAGCAGGTAGAAGTTTTTAGGCTTTCTGATAGATGATCTTGAATTAACCTTTAAACTTAGGTAGTTAACAGATTTATGCACACAGTTATTGAAAAATCAATTTAGTGAAATTAAGTGGATATTTCAAAAATGTGTGGATTTATTTCCAAGCTTTTTGTCTGCTTTGCTTTATGTAAGTCTCCAAAGTAATAAATGTATGTAATATTGTTACTAGGATTTTAGGAGTTGCATTTTGGACTTTAATAAGATCTATAGTTATTGGTGTCAACATTCGCTGCCTTTTTGACTTACTAAACCCAAAAGGTTGCCACATAAAAGCTAGATTTGGTTGTTTTCAAGGTGCCAGCTTACGAAATCAGTGGTAAATTTGGTAATAATTTGGTTCATGAACATCTCATTTGTGAGTTGAAGAAATCCCACAATTTTTTTATAGAAATCTTGACTAAGTGAAATTTACAAAATAATACAAATTTACAAAATGGGATTATTACTGGGTGGGGGTGGGGCTTGAGTCCATGGTGTAGAATTAGTTTAAGATGAGGAGTCAAAAGGCACCAGTTGGAATTCTAGCTCTACCACTTCATCCCTACATTTCCTCCTCCCTCCATTAAACAGGTAAAAATGTTCCAGACATTGTGCTCGAGGAACTAGGATACAGTATTAATAACAGTTTCCATTCTTGTGGAAGGATACAGAGGCATAAACACACAATTAAAATAGTGTCAAAGGTCCTGCGTTGGTGAGTGTACAGGGTTCTATGAGAGAGGAATAGCTAATCCCAACTTGGGGCAGGGGTGAGGTCGAGTGGGGTAAGATCTGTGGTTGTAGTTGAGTGTTAGAAAAGACCGTGTGACCTTGGGCACCTCAATAACAGTGCCTATAATAGGACAGGTGCTTGTACTGTACTGATAATGTATGCTAAGTGCAATACCTAATGCATAATAGATATTCAGTAAATAAAATCCAGCATCAGCATCCCTGTTGTTATTTTGGCAGTGCTCACTGGCTCTTTTACTCTGGTGCTGGAGTTCCTTGCCTCCTATTAATGTACAGCAAACATAGTATCTTCTCTTGTGGCACTTACAGATAGGTACTGGGGAGGTGACGCATAGTAATAATGGTAATTGAATGCCTACTGTATCCTGGTAACTGTGCTGGGTCTTTGCTTTTTTTTGTTTACTTTAATTCTCACAAGCAGTCCTGGAAGATTGGTGTTATTAAACCCATTTTAGAGATTTGAAAACAGGTTCAGAGTAGTATGCCCAAGTTAAGTAACAAAGCTGGGGGCCTGAGTCTATGCCTTTCTGACTTCAAAGCTTAACTTCTTACACCTAAATCCCCCTTCTACTTTTCTTCTCCCCCCAGAAATAGGTATTATAATTAAATAAATAACTTTGATGTAAAGGTTTGAGCACCTAAGTGGCTTACAGAGCATATACCATTAGTTGCACTGATATATTTAAGCAAATCTATATTATGTGCACACATTGTGAAGTAGTAATTTAAAATGGTGAGCAGTTTTTCTTCCAAGTTCATATTCCAGATGGAAACATCTTTTGGCATTACCAAGTATGTAGGTTTATGCACCTTGCACACTTAATTGTAGTTTAAAAATAAAAAAACTGGGGCTTCCCTGGTGGCGCAGTGGTTGCGCGTCCGCCCGCCGATGCAGGGGAACCGGGTTCGCGTCCCGGTCTGGGAAGATCCCACGTGCCGCGGAGCGGCTGGGCCCGTGAGCCATGGCCGCTGAGCCTGCGCGTCCGGAGCCTGTGCTCCGCAACGGGAGAGGCCACAGCAGAGGGAGGCCCACATACCACAAAAAAAATAAATAAATAAATAAAAATAAAAAAAATTAAAAAACTTTACAGATTTTTGTGAGAAACAGGTGCTGTTAAACCTGGGCAAATGCAGGATGGCTGTTAATGTTGTGGAATGTGATTTTGATTTACTTGGCAGAATTTTTATTTTATAAAAATGACTATTAAAATAGACATGGTTTCCATCCTTTAATTTTGCTCTGTTCACTGAAATTTGCCTGTAGAATATTTTTCAACAGTTACTAAAAGGGTGTGGAAAAAGTGGAAGGTTTCTACAAGGAAATTGATTCTGAATTCTTTAACAATTTTTACAACCCTGCAACTTACAAAGTTTTTTAAAAATGGGGATTTTTTTTAACCTTCTTACTGAAATTATTTGGAATTCAATTTCCCCGCAATTCCCTTCTCTTTTTAGTACAGCTCTGTCTAAAGAACTATATTTAATATTGGCAAAGAGAATAATCTGATGTAAATCTTTTCATTACGTAATTTCTCCTTTAAAAACTTGTGATGGCATCTTATTACCCGTTATATCAAATTTAGTATCTTTTTATCACTGGTATATATGATTCCCTATTATACATTATCTCTCTCTTCCTTCCCCAAAGGAGGAGAGGGGAAGATCGCTCTTCTTCTTACTCTTTTATAAGAACTTTTGTCACCCTCTGCCCATGAATTATTTCAACATTGTTATCTTTTGTTTGCTGCTTCTCCTTTGATCTATTATCTCTCTCTCCTCACTTCCCTCCTAGACCTTTCCTCTGTGTTTTCTGAAACCCCTCTTCAGTGACTATAATATATACAAGTCTTCAACCTCTTTACTATATATGTGTAGTATACAACTGCTAGAGGTTAAGTAAAATCACTGGCTCTCTTCTGAAAGTATCATTTACCCTGGAGCCTTCTCAAGAGGAGACTGTTTCTTCTACCTCCCATGCCTGTGGGTCTAGAGAAGGTAATGTCAATTCAAAACCACTTCTCAGTAGCATGTACCTAGTGTTCTGACACTTGGAGTAGATCATTTTCAACACCTCTTTCTCTATATGATAAAATTATTTTCGGTAATAATCATCACATGAAGCAGATGATAATAGCCAAAAAAGAAAAGCAGAAAATTTTCTTTTATTGAAAAAAAAATACGTGTATATATATACTTTTTCTTTGGAACAGTTTCTGTGTGCCCATCTTCAGGGAGCAATTTTAAAGGTTTGTATTTTACTGTACCTTGTTCAAGGCTGATTGTAAATATTTTTGTATCTGAATAACCTTATCTAAAACTACACCAGGAAAAAAAAATAATTCGGAGCTAAGAAAAATTGCACATTGCTATCATTGTTTATCTTGAACCTGCTGTTTAAACACGGGAATATGTGGGAATATGTTATACCAGACAGTCTGGGGACACAAACTGTGTCCAAAGGAAGCTTCGAAGATTCCAAACCATTTGAAATTTAATCAAATTGGAAGTGTGTAGTTTAGTCCACTTCGTTGGGCTGACTGTACAGCTGGGAGTTCTTTGAATTAACTTCCATGTTGATATAATATTTATTAGTGTATGCATAATGAAAACATCCTGATTTGAAGATTGCATACATATAGAAATCAAACAGTCATTGCAGCAATTGTTTAGAACTTAGACCAACAAAAGATTTTTTTTCTGGGAGGATTATTTTATCACTGCCATTCGGCATTAGATTCATTGTTTTTAACCCATTTTATTATCATTTTAAAAGTCTCTGCAGATTTATGCACCTCCTTATAGACTGCCCCCATCTTCCTGCCCTGGCTAGGCCACTGTCATTACCCTAGTGGCTTCATGCTTGTAGTTTCTCTCTTTTCAATATTCCTAAATATTCTTATCCCATCATCCTTTCCTCTAACCCACTTACCTATGGGGAAAAAAATCAAACTGTTGGAAAGATTGGAGCACTGTAAATTCAAGTCATCTATTTCAGTTGGACTAATACATCCTAGATATCTGATTCTCCTTGTACATGACGGTCTTAAACCTTCTCTCTTTTTTTCCCCATCCCCAGTTGTCCCTTTCCTTCTTGATAAATCATCCCATTTCTGACTTTATAGAGAAAATAAAAGCTACCAGATGGGAATACCTCAACCTTCCATCGAAACACATCAAAACCTTTTGTAATCATCTCCATCATCTTCAAAATGCCCTCTCCTTTGTCGACCCTGACCCAGCCCTCTTGTCCTCCAGCTGCTTCCTCTGAAAGTGCGTCTGTATAATCAGCAAATTCTCCTGTATCTTCAGGCTCTTCTCAGGGAATTCAGCCTATCTCTTGCCCTAACTGAACTTGAATTTTCCCTGAGGACCCCACGAATACCCATTTAGTAGCTATTAATTTTCTTATGTGCTAGTAGGTATTCAGATTCAGGAGATGAGATTGGGGTTTTCTTCCTCTCGTTGGTTTTTCTAGATTCTTACCTCTTCACCCTGTTGGCAAAGCAAACATACGAAAACCTATTCCTCTGAGACATATGCTCTTCAGCTTTACCACTCTTTCGGTCTCTCCGTTATAACTCCATTACTCATCATGTGTTTTGGCAACAGAGAAACAAGAAACAGGTAACATAGGAAAGAGAAACAGTCTTTCTCTTTCTATTCAAAATCTTGCCGTTATGGGTGACACTAACACACAAGTGGATGATTCATTCAACACCCTAGCCTTTAATTTTCTTGATCTTTTGGCACCAGTGATCTCTTGCATCCCATAGTTTTTATCTACTCTCCTGGTTACTCTCTGAATCATGTCATCATTTCTTTCAGTCCACATCCAGAATCTGATTCAAGCATCCTGCTCTCTGATGATTACCTCAGCTCCTTCAGCTTGTGTGTTAGCCTCTTGTTCATTGTTCTTCTTGGTGACCTTCAGACCTGGCTTTTTTATCTAGTTTAGATTATATGGCCCATTATTTTAGTAACACCTTTGTCTTGCCCCCGCCCCCCGTGACTTTTTGTCATTCTTACAGCCCTGTTGTCCATTTTCTCTGTACCTGCTGCACCCAAGCAGATGTGTAGAGAGTCACGCAATAGTATCATAAACTCATGATTAATTACCATTTCTGGGCTCTCAGTAGTGCTCAGCAGTTCTATTACATTTCTTTGTTGAAGTTGTTCTACCATTTGATCAAACTTTCATTCATTTGGGCAAAACAAAACATTGAGTTCTTCATGATCCCTCTCTATCCATCACCCTTCACTTCCAAACCATAACCAAATCTTTATGATTTATCTTCTAAAAGTCTTCCAAATTAGTCTCCTTTTTTCCATTTCTAATATCACCACGTTAGTCTAAGCAACTGTGATCTCTCACCTAGATTACTGCAACACGCTGGTCTCACCTTCTCTAAACCATTCTCCACAGCAATCAGCATCTTTTTTTTCCAAAATGCATATCGGTCATTGTCAGGAAAGTTCAAGGAGGAAGGGTTAATTAAAGAAGGAATGTATCAAATGAAAATCTAAGCAAGTTACACCTTTGTTTAAAGTCCTTTTATGGTTTCTTATTTCTCTTAGGAAAAAAAATCAGACTGCGGTTTGACACGGTCTAGAGGGCCCTGCATAGTCTACCTTCCTATCCAGCTTTAGCTTCCTCTCTCGCCAGAACTCCCCTCAGACCAACTATACTGTCCTTCTTTTAATTCCATGAAGCAGCGTGCTTACCCCTGCAGTGGTTCTTTACATACGCTGCTTTCTTTAGTTGGAACATTCCTTCCCTTAGCTCCTACTCATCTCTTTTTAAAAAAAAAAAAAAAAAATTTATTTATTTATTTGTCTGCACTTGGTCTTAGTTGCGGCATGTGGGCTCTTTTAGTTGCTGCACGCGGGATCTAGTTCCCCGACCAGGGATTGAACCCCGGGCCCCCTGCGTTGGGAGCACGGAGACTTAACCACTGGACCACCAGGGAAGTCCCCTACTCATCTTTGAGGTCTCAGCTAAAATGTCACTTTCTCTCAGAAGTCTTCCCTGACTCTCTCAGTCTTTTTGTCCACCTCTTTTCTGGAATAGTGTTCCTTTCCTTCAGAGTACTTAATTTATAAATTATGTATTTGTTGGTGCGATTATGTGAGCAATGTCTGTCTGCTCCACTGGACTTTAAGCTCCATTGTCTGTGTTTGCTCACCCTTGTATCCCCACCACCTAGCACGATACCTGGCACACAGTGTGAGTTCAGTGAAGAATTGTTGAGTGAATAAACTGTTTCCATAGTGATCAGTTTCTTTCATCCTTCCTGGTATAATGGGAGACTTGGCCCACCTGCCATCTAAGGCAAATCCTTCTCCTGTGCTCTCACCACCTGTAGGATGGAGACCCTGTTCCCTCTCACCTTCTCAGGGCATCCCACTCTGCTTCACCGTGTTCCTGAGCTTTCTTCTCATTGTGGCAAACTTCACATCATCTCCCTTTCCTCACCTCATCACTCCTGAACTCATACCAGTCTTCCTTCATCTCCCACTGCTTCGTTTAAACTTGTGTTTACCATATTACCACAGCTACCTACCAATGAATTCATGTAATTACATCCAGTAGACATGTCTTCATGTCTCCGTTGCTTCAACTGTCAGCAGCATTTGACTACTGATATCTTCCTTCTTAAGTTAACACTTTCTCTGTGCTTTTCTGGTGAGACACTTGGTTTTCCTCAAATCTTTCTGAGCAATCCTTCTCAGGCCCCTTTTCATTTCCCCATCTCTTGTTGATATTCTTAAGGCTCTGAAACAACCCTCTTCTTTATGATTTTTTTAGGCCATCTCCTTCACACCTGGGTTTCAGTTTCCCTTTAAGGTTTTGTAATTCTTGATATTTTTACCCCAAATTTCTCTAAACTTTATGTATATTTTATGTAAAATATATTATCTGTATTATATACATGTCAAGTATATACACCTGCTCCTCCTCAGCATTCCCTATCTCAGTTCATAGACACCACTATCTACCTAGTTACTCAATCAGGAAACCGAAGGGTCATCTTTGACCCCTCTGTCTTCACCACTGTCACAACTGTCTATCACAGAGTGTAGCACTCTACCTACAAATCATAGCTCAAATCTATTCACATATGTTCCTCTCCACTACTGGAACCCTAATCAAAACCATCACCATTCTGGTCTGAACCATTGCAACAGCCTCCTAACCAGGTCTTGTTCCCGTTCATTTACTGCACTGTGGCCAGAGTGGTCTTTAAGAAATATAAACCCCAATTCTGTCACTCTCGTGCTTAAGAAATCTCTAATTATCCTCCCATTGTCCTTAAGGATATAGTCTAGATGTCTTGTGGTTTACAGGACCCTGTGCAGTCTGGTCCCTGCTGACCTCTCCAACCCAGTCTTCTAGCACTGAGCACTCATACTCTGTTCCTCACCCCACCCCCTAGCTGTCTATTTTAATGTCTCCTGTACTTTTATCAAATTAAGATGACAGCCTCATTTTATGTGTTACTTAGGCCCAAAACTCTGACGTTATCCTTGACTCCTCTGCTGCTCACACCTCATATAAGATCTTTCAACAAATCATTTGGATCTATCTTCAAAATACGAGAATTCAGTTACTCCTCACCACTTTCACAGCTACCATCCTGGTTTATACCACCCTCTTTTCTTGGCTGGGTCTTTGCAGTAGCCTCTCCATGTTTCCTTTCTTCCTCCCCTGCAGTTTGTTCTCTCAGAGAAGCCAAAGCATCTGTGTCTCTCATCTTTTCAGAACCCTCCAGAGCTTCCCCTCTGTCCTTACTCTGACCTACTAGACCTTGCGTGATCTGGACCCATTACCTTGTTGACTTTATCTCCTCTTCCTTTTCCCTCACTCTGCTCCAGCCATTTCTTATCTTGTGTGCCTCTGGCCTGCCTTACAGTTTTACTGCATCCTCATCAACTTGGAATGAATTATAGATAAAGCTTTAGTGTTATTATACAGCTCAGCAGAAAAATGTGAGTTTTTCTTTTTTTAGTCATGACAAAGTAAAACATAGTAGTCTCTTTTACTCTGCCAGGTGGAAGGAAAGAGAGACATGGGCATTTTCAGGAAGTGTGCAAAGGCAGAGAGAAATGAGCTTGGTGTGTTCATGAGACTATGAGAAAACCACTTGAACAGAATAAGGTTGCAAATAACTCTGACAGTTCAGATCACTAAGGCCTTGAAAGCTAGGCAGACAAGTTGAAATTTAAAACAATAACTGGCTAGGAAGCATGGCTGCTAAGTGACATGATAAAAAGTCTTACTTAAGAAGGAAAATAATGATACTGCCTTCTAGTGAGTAGAGGACAGGAATGCTGCTAAACATCCTACAGTCCACATAACAACAAAGAACTTTCTAGAGTGGCATTGGGAACGGAGAGATGAGAATGTTTCACAGGAAAAATGGCTTGTTGACCTGGTGAATCACTGCATATATAAGATGCAAAAAAGGGTAAAAATTGAATGCCACTCTAAGCCTGAGTAACTGATAAAAGTTGTGAGAGAAGACTAATCTAGACAGGAGAAAGTAAGTTGAGTTTGAAGTAGACTCATGGCCTCAGAACATATTGAGGATGTGTTGTCACATTTTCTACAAACACAATGAGCAGAAGTGATCTTAATATGCATAATAAAAATTTTGAATTAACTATAGCCATATCCTCATCCCCAGCTGAGCCATCAAAGAACCAGACGTGGATGTGGGGCTCCGAAGGTGAAGGCAAGAAACTAACCAATTTGGAGTCCTTTTAAAAAATGTCTGGTTTGGGGAGGAGAGGGAAGGGCTTATAGTAATTGTATCTTTTGAAAATAAGAAAGGTTCAACATAAATTTCTTTTACAGTTTTATTCCAAATTGATTGTGGCATATCCTTCATATATACATACACACATGTGAAGTAATTTGAATATGTATTATATACAATATTTATATACATATAAATTTAATTTTAAAACTTTTCCTACTTTCAGACCATACATATGAATCTCTTTTTCTCACATTTCATTTGCTAGCACTTCAGTAGGTCTACTTTGCAGCCTTAGCTGATGCCTATCATCATGACCCTTTGGCATTATACTCTTGAAATATTTTCTTGGTTCCTGAAGGAAATATGAAGTTATATTCAATATATTTATTCTGGCATATTCAGAATTACAGAATCTTGGAGACAGATGAGATATTATTCCTCATCGAGTCCAATGGGCCATCCAGTGTTTGATTCCCCCGGTGTTAGGCTCTAGGGCTGCTGTAACAAATTACCACAGACTAGGTGACTTAAAGTAGCAGAAATTTATTCTCTCATAATTTGGAGGCCAGAAGTTCAAAATCAAGGTGTCAGCAGGGCACCGAAAGCTCTAGGGGAGATTCTTTCCTGGCCGTTTCCAGCTTCTGCTGGCTCCAGGCATTCCTTGGCTTGTGGCTGTGTAACTCGAGTCTCTGCTTCCATCTTCAGGTGACCTTCTCTTCTCTGTGTCTCTCCTCTGTGTCCTTATAAGGACACTTAACTGGAGTTAGGGCCCAACTGGATATTCAAGGATATTCTAATCTCAAGATTCTTACCCTTTTCCCAAATAATGTTGCATTCACAGGTTCTGGGTTTCCAGATATGGACATATGTTTCAGGGGGACCACCATTCAGCCCACTAGACCCCTGAATGCATGGGGGTTTTTTGTTTTTGTTTTCATAGTTGTAGTTTTTCATTTTTTTGTTTTGTTTTGTTGGGTTTTTTTGTCACACAAAGAGGGAGAGAGTAAGTGATGGGACGGGGCCCAGTGTTGTCCCCCAGAACAGCTTCTGAGACAAAGGTTCATCTGGATTCATTTTGAAAAGGCAATTTTGGGGTCTGTGTTTCAGGAAATTCTCCAGGCTGTCAGTCTCAGTGAAAGCAGCTTAAAATAAAAACCTCCCCTCTGTTCACCACACAGGGATCTAACACAAAATGCAAAACAGACCTGTTTGGAAAATGCCTGACCTTAAAACAAGAGTGAGGCCTTTAAAGATGCATTACATACAGAATCTTCCAGGAATCAAGTCTGCTGCGACTTCACAAAACCAGAAGCACAGAATAACATTTTCCAACTGTAGGACTCCTGGCTAAAAAAAAAAGAGGAGGATCACAGATGACAGGCAGGGGGTCCTACCTGGACACCTGCCTCTTCGTTTTGTTCTGAACAGACTCATAAACTGGAACGTAGAAAAGCGGCCTCGGGGGTGGGAGCAGATGCTCGGTGGTTGCGGCTCAGTCTCTGGGGAACAGAGGGGCTGGCGGCTCACTGTTTGCCCGCCTCTCTGCCCGGCCTCCTTTCTGGCTGATCTCTGCTGGTCCCTGGGATCCCTCCTCTCCCGGCACACCCCGTGCCATGGCCCTTCTGTCGCTTCTGCTGCTGCCGGCCACCACAGCCACAGCCCTTGGCCGCCACCTCCTCCCTGACCGGCCACCACAGCCACGGCCCTTGGCCGCCACCTCCTCCCTGCCCGTGTCGATGATCTCATCGGGGATGCGCAGGTACTTGATGGTGCTGCTGCGGAGGTAGCACTCGGGCATCAGCCAGAACTTGTCCCTGTCCCTGGACTTGCAGATCACCTCACGCAAGTTGATGTTCGTCCAGTTGTCACAGCTCACCAGATGCCCATTGTACGTCTCCCCGTTTTTGAGCTCCACCAACAATGGGTGATTCTGAGCCGTTTTCAGCAGCCACAAGTGAAGCATGGTGCCAGCGGGGACCAGGCTCCCCGGCCACTTCCACCACAGCCGCTGCAGCTCACCGCATGGTTATTATTGGTTGACCGGCCTCTGCTTAGCTTCCTCTACTCAAGATCTTTTGGATTTTGACTAATGCTGCGGTGACATCAACTTTCCTGTAACTTTTTGCCATCAACTTTGGGTTTTCCTGCTTGAAGCCATGAGAACAAAACCAGCTTTTTTTCTCTCTGAAAGTCCTTCATTTGTTGTCCATGAGACTTCTGCCCTCCAGGCTAAACACCTGTGGTTCCGTCAACCATTTCTCTCAAAACTATGGCTCCCATTCTTCTAACCATTCTGGGTGTTCTTCTCTAAAGGACCCAGTGACAATAGAAAGAATACTGAGTATATAACTGAAGACCTAATGCTGAGGTGTCATATCTTTTCCACTAAATAGGTGACCAAGGCAAGTTAGTTTCTTTTAAATAACAAAAGCACTGGACCACTCTGCTTCACTGCATGCTTTTTATAGTCAAATGAGATTATTACAAAACCTATAAGAAACATAATCTGTAAGAAAGGTTCCAGTTATTTTTCTGTATACTTGTAAAAAGAAATATTAACTCCCAGAACTAAACATAGATCTGTCAGTATCATCTGACCCAGTACTAAGTATTGATAGTTGGCACTAGCACGTTCCCTGGTTATCTGCTCTCTTTCTGTTAATACAGCCCGGGATCACATTGGCTTTTTGGTACTCATGTCATAATTCTTTAATCACACAGAAATTACTAGGTACTAAAGAGCTCCAAACCATCTTCACAGATAATCTGGTTATTGCTTTCTAATTCATTGACTTTTACCAGGTAGAGTCAGTGAATTTTTCAAACAACTTGGAAATATAATTTAATTTGGAAAAGAATTTAATATTGCTCATTTTCATTGCATTTTCTGTAAAAATATAATAATAGGAAATGTATAGTTATTCCTCTAGTTATTTAATCTAATACTCCCTTAAATTAATTCTATTTATGGTGCTAAGGACATTTTTCTGGTTGTACTTGAATGACCACATTCTTATCTAAACCTTCTGCAGTTTGCTAATGAGATTTTCTATGTATATTGAATTAAGATGCCTTTGATTTGTATCTTATGTCCTGATGGTAATAGGTTTTACCCTTTTAGATGGATTTCATTTTTCTAGATTGCTTAGTAGATCTATAAATCCATGTACTTTCGCAGAGTAAGATGACTGTGTAATGGTTAGAAGCTATTATACTGTTCAACTTGACATGACCCCTTAAGAATTTGAAAGCAATATAAGATGTGAACTCTGTCCTAATATTTGATCTGTCTTAAAGTTTCCCTATTTGAACCTTTGGCTCTAATCACTCTTTAGATTTGTTTTAATGGTACATACACACCTTGGGGCTCTTTCTTTCTATAAAGAAGTCCCAATGAAGTAATAAAGTCAGTGTCATAAGATCCATTCTTCAGGATTCAGAGGCTTGGTTTTCAATGTATGTTTACTTCAGTTTACTTTTCCAACATTTTGAAACAGTTTCTGCATTTATAACTTGGAAGTGGAGATATTTGTGAGTTTGGAGGGCTATGCAGATAGTCTACATGTAATGGTTTATAGTGTAACAACTATACAGCATAGAGCTTAGGACTCTAGTAAATTTCTTCATAATTTCCCCTTTGTTGATATATCCTTTCAGTTTGGTAGTTTCTTTGCAGGCTACCCCATACAAGTTTGAATGATTCCCAGATACCCTGTAAAAGCCTGGTGTGTTACACTTTGCTTATCCCGAATTTGCTTTGCTGTCATTTTTAATGCATCTCAATTTAGGGCCAAACCGTATGTCCTAGTTTATTTTTTATAGCTTCAATTAAATACAAAGCTATATCTTCTTGATGGGTGTATGAAGCATTTGGTGTTCCACTGTAGAGAATACAGACAGATCATGACCTTGCTCGCTCCCCAGTGCCTGTAATTTTACAGTACGACAAATTTACCTTTTGGACATTATATAATCAGCAACTCGAGAATTTAATATAAAGCTTTAAACTCTGTTTCCTTTCTTTCATTTTCCCTAGAAAACAGTATCCTCCAAGCATTATGGAATGTATCTTTTCCTCAATTAAAACACAATTGAAAGTAAGAATATCCAGTAATTGTCACCTACCATTTATTTCTGTAAGGTTATGTTATTCTTAAGAATAGTCAGATATTGCAAAACTAAGGAAAGTAAAGTTTCTTCTTGACTCTGTCTAAGTTGTGATTGATCTGTTTGTAGAGAATCTGTTGCAGAGGCCAAAATGCATGCTTGGTCTTGAGAATCAGGGGAAAATATGACTAGAACATAGATATACTCTAACCTTTTCTTCTTCATTTGCAGGAGTAGGAAAAGGGAAATAGTGAAGGAAACTTACTCCCTAAAATAACTCATCACTTTTATAAAGAGCTACAGATTTCATGCCTTTGTTGCTTCAGTGAATCAGGTTAAAATGGAAAGTCTTATGAGGACTCTATGGCATGAGTACATTGCCTTGGAGAAGTAACATCCAAATAGCCACCCCTGTGAATGTGAATGAATTTTTGATGAATTTTTGCTCATTGGTGCTGTGGATTTGACTAGCAACAGAAACCTTAGATGTCGCTTTCACGTCTGATATTTTTCTTAATCTTTCTGTCCCTTTTAGTAGAAGTTGAGATGTCAGGTCCAAAGTATTATTCTAGGATCTTAATCTCAGGGTGGTAGGTTTATGATATATAAATATGAGACATAGTGGCCTCAACTCCTTGAGGATAGTGGGTCACTTTCTTATATATTTGTCCCTTATTGCATGCCTATTCAATTTTTTCTTTGAAACAAAGCAGCCATCATTCTTATTTGACTAATGTTATGAAGATATTGAGATAATAGGTTACAATGACTATATAAGTGACTTAGTCCAAGTCTTCAGATGTTTATGCCGTAGGCAGGAAACTTCTGCCTTTGTCAACAACTTGGAGGTTGTTTTACTGAAGATTTTGAAAACTTCTGACCCTACTTTACCTTTTTTAGGTTTCCATTATACCCAAAAGGAGGGGAGAAGTTGCAGTTTGATTACGGCGTCTATCTTCTGAACAAAAATATAGCACAGGTAAGTAAGTCCTCTTTACTCCTCTCCTACTTCCCACATGCAGCCTGCTTTCTTGGATCTCTAACCCTCTTTATGAATAAGTACTACAGTTGACTCCTATTTAACTAGTTACAGTGACAATGCAAAGTTCTTTTTTGGCCACAGTCCTTTTCTGTGCCATTATAAATACCATAAAGAAGCAATGTGTACAAATTGCAATCCTCCTGCTAAACTCAGAAGCCATTTACTGAATTGTTACCTGCTAGTAGACTGTACTTGAATGTGTGGGCTTTATAACCTCTTGCCTCTACAGCTTGACTGATAATAGCTTTCTTCTCACACAGCTTTCTTCTCTTAGACCACTTCTGGGGGCTCATTTTGCATTGGGAGTTGTTTACGGAGTAAAGGTTTACTGACTTTCGCAAGTCCCTAATAGTCTCCTCATCTATTATCCAGGGCCCCAAAGAAAAGACCAAGCACATGGTCCTTCCAACCCAGCTTGGATTTTTGTGGCTCTTGCAACATCACACCAGTTCGTATCTCACTTAATGCCTTTCCACATGCCATAGAAAGGCTATCAGATGCTTGGGTTTGCATTTTCCTGAAAGAAATATATAGCATAGCCTTAGCTCACTTGGCTCTACTTCAAGAGGTAGACATGCCATAAATTTTCTAGTTGTAAAGGAACATCAGTTTCAGCACCTTGTTTTTATTTGGAGATCCTTTCAATTGGAATATCACATGGAGGAGATCCCACTGTTTGGCTGTTATTTAGTGACATTATCAGCTGTATCCTCAGACCTTTCCTTTTTATAGAGGCAATAAGGTTTGTGATGCTTTTGTTTTTATGAGCCTGAGTTGCCTTTTATCCGTATGATTCTGAAGACTCACTGAACAATTCCCATATTCATTTCTGATGGATCTAGAATAATTCCTCCATATGGTGTCATCTTTGCCTTTCTTCCCCTCATCTAATCTCAGTTTAATGTTTTTTTAAAAAATTGGTTTTTATTAAGACTCTTATACTTTTCTGATACTGGATCAAATTTCTAGTGTGCAGTCCTTGATTAATCATTTGCTTATAACCTCACACTCATACTGCTTTTATTATTACTGCCATCCAGCTCATGTTCTTCATTCCAGGCAAGCAGGCTTGCTCACAGCCTCTGGCCCATGACTCATCTTTCCATGTGCCATTCTTCCCACACTGATGCTTTCCATCTCTCCATTTTTGGCAGAAGAGTATCTCAGTCTAGGAAACAGGGCCTTAATTTCAAGGCTACCTAGCTCACATTATTGATCACAGATGTCATACCATAGAAAAGGTGGTACTTAGACAGAAATGGTCAAGAAGGGGCCAGACTAAGGATACATTAAGGGAGAAGAGGTCTAAGTAAATTAGAGAGTACCTCCAGCGAAGTCAGCCAAGGTAGAAAAGAGCACCTGGAGACTGGGGTCCAGAGTCTGGGAGTCAGGATGTCAGGAAGGTTGGCCTCATTTAGTAGAACTAAGTTCTGATCCGAGTTCAGAGATTCTTCTCTCTTTGCCCTATTTTCTGTTTCCTGCTTTAAACACATAAGGCCTAAGATCAGAAGTCTGTTGGAAGTTTCCAGGTGAAACCTACTCCTAATTAAGGCTAGGGCTGAAATCCCTGGATTTCCTCATAAATGCCAGCTTCAAACACACACGTGCACACTCACACACACTTAATTCTTTCTTCTCAGGGCCCAATAGGAATGGCAAAGTATGGTATAAAGGGGTGCTAAGAATAGCCCAGCTTGCTTTGAGAACAAGACCAACAGTGAGGCTGACTATGTGCAGTGGAAAATTTGGGACAGCCAGCCCTTCACATCAGACTCAGCTCTAGCACCTGTTTGGTCCTCATTTTAGAGCACTTCCCAGGTAGCTTCTGATTTTATTCTTAACTGAACCAAGGCCACGAGTATGCAGAACTAGTTTTATTCATCTGTTTAAAAAATGGATTACTTCTAGTAATTTTGTATCCTCTGCAACTTTATACTCTTTGAAATTGAGAGATTACATTTGTGTGTGTGTTTAATGGGTTAACCACTCTAACTCCATAAGGAGCAAGTATCTTGCTCTCTAGTGTTTTTTCATCACTGTGATGGCAGTTTTAAAAGGAGATGACAATAAACTTCTTATAAACAGACTTTCTTAGGTTTCAGGGTTCATTCAGAAAGCCTCTTCTGAGCATTTAGAAAGAAACTTTTAGCAAATTTCTGACCTTCAACTTTTTTCACTTATCTCCATTTTGTCTTTAGCCTTACTACCATCACTTTCTTACATTTCAACTTATAACAAATCAAAGAACCATTAATTATTATGGCTCCTAACCAGGTATTATATTAATAAGATATTTCCAACTTGTGAAGGTTTATTTTTATATACATATATACCAATACATGTTGTCAAAGGGGAGTTTGTCTTCTCAGTCAGTCCCATTTAGACTCTAGAGATGTGAACAAATCATACTATTAAAATGGTCCCACCTCAGTAATTTATAAGCCACGTTAGTGGAGGTGGATGAAAGCATTGGCATGTGTTAAAGTGCCAGAGAAAAAGGAGTGAAGTCATTTAATACTGCATCCATAACTTGGTTGAGGATTTGAATAGTCAATAGGACCTTTCATCACAGCCAGAAATAGTAGTAAAATCACTTTTTTGGTAGAGGAAATGACAGAATTTAGTAATATTTGTTACTTCAGTATTTGGGATCAGTCCAGCTCAAGTTTTGAAAGCACAAGCTTAGAAAGACAGGCCTTCAAGTAGAAATCCTCAAGTGTTGTTTGAAGAGCTGAGAGGGTTGGTAAGGTCTGCTTGCCTTCTTCCTGTCACTATTGTCTAAAGGGGTGTATATGCTGGGTTGGGTATTGAAAGTGAATAAAGCAAAATGCCTTGTTCTTAGCACCATTTACTAATATTTTTCAAGTGCCAGCCCCTTTGGCTGGAAATAGTCTTCCCTGTTGGGCAGCCTGCAACACTATAGGCATGGGCCTGGTAAAATTCAGGTACAGTGTAATTAAGGTTGATTTAAGAAACCAACTCCTGCCATAATTGTCAGTAAGTTCATAAGGACATTATATTAGTATTTGTGTATAGCACAGTAGTTTGCTTTTAGTTCCTAGAGCATAAAAAGTAGTAAATCAAAAATTATAATACTTTTACCTTATGTTTGTGGAAAGCTTTATAGTTTATGATATATATACATATATATCCATGCGACCCTCATCATCACCCTGCAAAGTGAAAAGGGCAGCATTTGATCCAGCATTTCCACTTTGGGGTATTTGTCCAAAGGAAACGAAAACACTAACTTGAAAAGATACCTCCTGTACCCCCCATGTTTATTGCAGCATTATTTCAAATAGCCAAGACATGGAAATAACCTAAGTGTCCATCAGTGGATGAATAGATAAAGAAAATGTGGTGTGTGTACGTGTGTGTGTACAGACACACACACAGTAGAATATTATTCAGCCATGAAAAGAAGGAAATCCTGGCATTTGCAGCAACATGTGGATGGACCTTGAGGGCATTATGCTAAGTGAATTAAATACCATAAGATCTCACTCATGTGGAATCTAAATTAAAAAAAAAAAAAAACCCAAACTCATAGATAAAAAGAACATATTGGTGGTTATCACAGGTGGGGGTAGAGGGTGGTAGAAATGGATGAAGGTTGTCAAAAGCTACCAACTTACAGTTATAAAATAAGTAAGTCCTGGAGACACAATGTACAGCATGTTGACTACAGTTAATACTGTATTGTATATTCAAAAGTTGCTGAGAGTGTATATCTTAACAGTTTTCACCACAAGAAAAAAAAAAAGTTTGTAACTATGTGTGGTGATGGATGTTGACTTATCGTGGTGATTATTTCACAGTATATACATACATCGAATCATTATGTTGTATACCTGAAACTAATATAATGTTATATGTTGCAGTATATTATGGGAGATGAATTAATGGATTGAATATGTGAGATGGAGGAAAAGGAGTAATCAAGAACGACTACTAGGTTTTGTGAATGAGCAACTGGATGTATGAAAATGCTGTTTATTGAGATGGGGAAGGGTCTAAGAGATGGGGGTTGGGAGAACCAAAAGTTCTGCTTTGGAAATGTTAAGCTTCATTTGCCTTTTAGAAATCCAAAGCAGAGTCCGTCAAGTAAGCAACAGAATATATGGGTCTGGAACTCAGGGTGGGAGGTCAGTTACTAGAGGTACAAATTTGGTAGTCATCAATATAAAGACGATGTTTAAATCCATGGAACCAGGTGCGATCAACCAGGAAGAGAGTGCAGAGCTAGCCAGAGCAGAGAGAGACAGATGCAGACAGAAACATGCCGTGGGATTTAGCCCTGGGAAATCACATTTAGATGTTGGATAGAGGAGGATGAACCAGCAAAGACTGTGAGGAATGGCCAGTTGGGTAGAGAGAAAACCAGGAGAAAGTAATAATTTGGAAACTAAGAGAAGTAAATTTCTGGAAGGAAAGAGTAACAACTAAATTTGTGAACTCCTCTGTCAGATGAAGTATCCAGTGGACTTGGGAACATGGAAGTCATTAATGAGCAGTTTCAGTAGAGCAGCAGGTGTGTTGAAGAGTGAATAGGAAGTGAGGAAGTGCCATTGATTATAGACAGCCCTTCTGAGGTGTTTTTTGTGCAGTGAGATAGACATGTGGGTTCATAACTGGAAAAGACTGTAGGTTTAAGGGAGGTCTTTTGGGTTTTTTTGTTTTGTTTTTTGTTTTTTATTTGTGGAGATGTGGAACCTTTTTGGTGTGTTTTATTTTTTAAGATGGGAAATATCAGGGCAGGTTTATATGCTGATGAGAGTGATCAAATGAAGAGAGCAATTGCTAATACAAGGTAAAGAAGGGATACTTGAAGGAGTAAAGTCTTAGGGAGAGGGAAAGGAAATTGGTTTCAGAACATGAGTTTGTTGACCTAAGATAGAAAAAGGGGCACTTTCAGCAAACTCATAGTTTCAAAACAAAACAAAACCACAAAAACCAGTTTAACTTAAGAATGTCCTTGGGATTTCCCTTGTGGCGCAGTGGTTAAGAATCCACCTGCCAATGCAGGAGACACGGGTTCGATCCCTGGTCCAGGAAGATCCCACATGCCGCGGAGCAACTAAGCCTGTGCGCCACAACTACTGAGCCTGCCCTCTAGACCCCATGAGCCACAACTACTGAGCCCGCACGCTGCAACTACTGAGTCCACACACTGCAACTACTGAACTACACCAGAATGAAGAGTAGTCCCTGCTCACCGCAACTAGAGAAAGACCATGTGCAGCAGCAAAGACCCAATGCAGCAAAAAAAAAGAATGTCCTTGATGAAGCAGTAAAAGTTAATTATATTAAATGTTGACCCTTGACTACATATTTTTTTAATATTCTGTGTGATGGAAAGGGAAATAGGCATAAAGCACTTGTGCAATTGAGTTGCTAACTAAACCAGCTGATCTTTTTCATGGAGCACCATCTTGAAAGATTGACTAACACGCAGCCAACTATACAGACTTAGGTATTTGGCAGACATTTTTTTCAAAAATGAATGAAGTGAGCCTCTTAAAGGAAATCAGCTGATGATGAGATTCAAGATTTTGAATGACAGTATCAGTAGTATGTCGGAAAACTTGCATTTGCCACCATGACCTTGACAGCTTCCCGTTTCTTAAAGGTGTTTTTGATGAAGTTGGTAGTGATATTTAACAAATGAGATTAAAATATTTTTAATGAATGTGTCAGCATTTAAAATGTATATATCTCAGTGAGCCAGTATTTTCAAAATGACCAATGTATGTTGCTATGAAGTCATGTACCGCTAAAGATCTCTTCAAAGTGCAAAAACGCCAATGGATTTTTTTATATATATATAAATTTATTTTATTTTACTTATTTTTATTTTTGGCTGCACTGGGTCTTCGTTGCTGCGCGCAGGCTCTCTCTAGTTGTGGCGAGTCAGGGCTACTCTTCATTGTGGTGTGCAGGCTTCTCGTTGTGGTGGCTTCTTGCTGGGAGCACGGGCTCTAGGCACGTGGGCTTCAGTAGTTGTGGCACGCGGGCTCAGTAGTTGTGGCTTGCAGGCTCTAGAGTGCAGGCTCAGTAGTTGTGGTGCATGGGCTTAGTTGCTCCGTGGCATGTGGGATCTTCCCGGACCAGGGCTCAAACCTGTTTCTCCTGCATTGGCAGGCGGATTCTTAACCACAGCGCCACCAAGCAAGCCCACCCCAGTGGATTTTAATGTAACAGCTGTAAAAAATATATTGAAATGGCTTCAGATTCTACATTGCTACTAACCTTTAAGAAGCTACTACTTGTTAAGTTTGGAGGTAGTATCAGAGAAGAATACAATTATCTGAAAAAGGCTATTAAAATACTCCTTTCTTTCCCAATTACATTTTCTCATGAAACAACATGTGGTAACAAAATGAATGCAGAAGAATATATGAGAATCCAGCTGTCTTCTATTAAGGCAGACATTGCAAAAGAGACTTGCAAAAATGTAAAACAATGTCACTCATCTCACTAAATTTCTTTTTTTGAAAATATGCTTGTTTTTCATTAAAAATGGTATTTATATTAACAAGTAATAGATTTCTATTATTATTTTAAAGTGAATTAATAAATGCTTAAAAGCTTTTTCAGTTTCATATTTGTATATGCCCTACAAAAAAAAAGCTTTTTGGGGTCCTCAGTTTTAAAAGAGTAGAGGGATCTTGAGACAAAAAGTTTGAGAACCACCGTCCTAGAGAATGTAGTCACCCAGATTTCCTATAAAACACCTCAATTGCTCATAGTCTGATAAACCAAGACACATGTGTCAGTTCCCCAAATGTGGAAACATTATATAAGAGTCCTACAAATTTGAATTCTGGTAGTACTGTGCAATACAAATCCTCAGGCCAGCAGCTATCAGTGGATTCTTCCCTATTGCTTTTGAGTTTTCTTGAGCCAGGCTTCTCTCCTTTCTTGAAAGTTTAGGGACGTAAGAGTAATACTTTGAGGGTGTAGTTTACAAATATTAATGATGATTTAAATTTGTATTGAACTTAATGGCTTTTGGTATACTTACACTTCTGTATCTCATTTCATACCTTGTGAAGTACGTTGACCAGGTCTATCTTTAGTTAAGAGATTGAGTTGCTGCTATGCTAAATTCTCGAGGATGACAAAGCTATTAAATGACAAACAGAATTCAAGATCAAATCTTCTGAGGTCAGATCCAGCTTATATCCCACTTTGTTTCTTCTTTTTTTCTTTTTTAATGTGGGCCTTATTACAATCCTATGAGGTGGATAAGTCACAGACATCTGCCTTTTTACATATGAGACCCTGGAGATCAGGAATTAAGTAGAACTAGGATTAGATCCTGGAGATTTCATGACCTCTCTTCTTTTTACTCTATTACCTCTCTTTTTTTCTCAATTTACTTTAAGACTTCATAGAAAGTAACAGTAGCTTCTCCTTCCAAAAACAGTTGGAAACTTCTGTTCTGCCAGGGACATGGTCTTTCTGTAAAACTTGACTACTCATGGGGCCCACAGTGCACAGCTATTTAGAAGGGATCAATGCCAGTTTATACCCAGCAGCTTAAATTCATGTCTATTTCTTTAACATACAGTTCAATATATATGATGCATGAGGAGAAAATGCATTTTTATTTTCTTAATTCTTCTTGGAGTCAAGAATACAAATTCCGAGGTTATTTTAATAGTCAAAATGCCATCATTACCTCCTGCTGCCTACAAAATTGCCAATAATAGAGTAGAAACTATTTTTTAAAGTCCTATATCTTAACAACAAACAATTTACTGAGATATAATTCACAAACCATACAATTCACCCGCTTAAAATGTATAACTCAATGTTTTTTAAAATATATTCAACTAGTGGTGCAACTATCACCCCAGTCTGCTTTAAAATATTTTCATTGCCCATAAAGAAACCCTGTACTCATTAGCAGTCACTCCCTGTTCCCCTAGGACTTCCGACCCTAGGCAGCCACCATTCCACTTCTGTTTCTATTCTGGACATTTCATGGAATAGAATAAAATATGTGGTCTTTGTGACTGGCTTCTTTCCCTTAGCATCATAGGTTTATGGTTCATCCATATTGTAGTATGCATCAATCATTGCTTTTTATTAACAAATCTTTTTGGCAATTCAAAGATGTATCTAGATATACCACATTTCATTCGTCCATTCATCAGTTGATAGACATTGGATTGTTTACACGTTGGGGTCATTATGAATAATGCTGCTATGAGCATTAATGTATAGATACAAGTTTTCTGTGGGGACATGTTTTCATTACTCTTGGGTATATATTGGGTTGGCCAAAGAGTTTGATCGGGTTTTTCCATAAGATGTTACGGAAAAACCTGAACGAACTCTTTGGCCAACGCAGTACTTGTGAGTGGAGTTGCTGAGCCATATGGTAACTATGTTTAACATTTTGAGGAATTGCCAGACTGTGTGCTAAAGGCAGTTACACCATTTTGCGTTCCCACCATCAATGTATTAAAGTTCCAATTTCTGTCCTTTCTATTATAGCCTCCTACTAGATGTAAAGTGGTATCTCATGGTGGTTTTTTGTTTGTTTGTTTTTAACATCTTTATTGGAGTATAATTACTTTACAGTGGTGTGTTAGTTTCTGCTTTATAACAAAGTGAATCAGCTATACATACACGTGTCCCCATATCTCCTCCCTCTTGCATCTCCCTCCCACCCTCCCTATCCCACCCATCTAGGTGGTCACAAAGCACCAAGCTGATCTCCCTGTGCTATGCGGCTGCTTCCCACTAGATATCTGTTTTACATTTGGTAGTGTATATACGTCCATGCCACTCTCTCACTTCGTCCCAGCTTACCCTTCCCTCTCCCTGTGTCCTCAAGTCCATTCTCTACATCTGCATCTTTATTCCTGTCCTGCCCCTAGGTTCTTCAGAACCATTTTTTTTTTTTAGATTCCATATATATGTGTTAGCATACGGTATTTGCTTTTCTCTTTCTGACTTACTTCACTCTGCATGACAGACTCTAAGTCCATCCACCTCACTACAAATAACTCAATTTCATTTCTTTTTATGGCTGAGTAATATTCCATTGTATATATGTGCCACGTCTTCTTTATCCATTCCTCTGTCAGTGGACACTTATGTTGCTTCCATGTCCTGGCTATTGTAAATAGAGCTGCAGTGAACATTGTGGTACATGACTCTTTTTGAATTCTGGTTTTCTCGGGGTATATGCCCAGGAGTGGTATTGCTGGGTCATATGGTAGTTCTCTTTTTAGTTTTTCAAGGAACCTCCATACTGTTCTCTATAGTGGCTGTATCAATTTACATTCCCACCAACAGTGCAAGAGGCTTCCCTTTTCTCCACACCCTCTCCAGCATTTATTGTTT
>NC_041229.1:56907614-56918810 GCF_002837175.3 Physeter macrocephalus | reverse complement strand
TAGTGTCTGGCCTTACATTTAGGTCTTTAATCCATTTTGAGTTTATTTTTGTGTTAGGGAGTGTTCTAATTTCATTCTTTCACATGCAGCTGTCCAGTTTTTCCAGTACCACTTATTGAAGAGGCTGTCTTTTCTCCATTGTATTCTCATTGTGGTTTTGATTTGAATTTCCCTAAAGGCTAATGATGTTGAGCATCTTTTCATGTGCTTATTGGACATTTGTATATCTTCTTTGGAGAAATACCTGTTCAAACCTTTTGCCCATTTTTAAATTGGGTAATTTTTCTTTATTATTGAGTTGTAAGAGATCTTTATATAATCTAAACACAAGTCCCTTCTCAGATGTATGATTTGCAAATATTTTCTCCCATTCTGCAGGTTGTCTTTTTCACTCTCTTGATAGTGTCTTTTGAAACACAAAGGTTTTTGGTTTTGATGAAGTCCAGTTTTATCTACATTTTCTTTTCTTGCTTATGCTTTTGGTGTCATATCTAAGAAAGCTTAGGCCAAGTACTTTTAGGTTTTCTTCTGTGTAGTTGTAGCTTACACATTTAGGTTTGTGATCCATCTTGAATTAATTTTTTTTATATAGTATAAGGAAGGGATCCAACTTCATTCTTTTGCATGTAGATATCCATTTAGCCAAGAAAAATTTGTTGAAAAGACTACTCATTACCCATTGAATTGTCTTGGCACTCTTGTTGAAAATTAATTGACTATAAGTGTAAAGATTTATATCTGAACTCTAAATTCTGTTCCATTAATATATATGTCTCTCCTTATGCTAATACGACCATATCATTTTTCTTTAAAAAATAATCTTTTCAAAAATAATACATTCCAATTGTAGAAATTTTTTAAAGTACAAAAAAGATAGAAGAACAGAATTTTTAAAATAGTCTTTTAAAATTCACATGCACCTTCTGGATATTCCAAATTTTTTGTCTTTTCTTTTATAGTTGAGATAACATTATGTATACTGCTCAACTGAAAACTCTCTAAGTCAATATTTTTAATATGCAGTATTTCATTTATGTGCATAATGTGCATATATTATCATTTATTTAACCATTCCACTAATCTTGGACATTTGTTCTTCCATGCTTTTCTTAAAAATAAGGTTTCAGTTACCATGTTAGCACTAATAGGTGCTTTACATATACATATATAAATTTATTTCTGCTCTGTAGAGTGACGTTTTCAGATATGAGACAGTAAGGTAAATATTAAAGCACTTTATTGTGACAGAAATCCCATCTCTTAAGTTTTTCCATGGGCTCTACATTGTTTCCACTAAATCAGTTCAGACTTAAGCTTCACACTGCTGTGGACAAAGAGGATTTTCAGTCAGGTCCTCACTTTGAAAGATGATGATGATCTCCTCTACTCATATGTATTCCTTGGTGGGTTTTTTCTCTTTTTAATAGTAGAACAGTTACATTTTTGTGTATGTGTGTAATGTCAATCCACAAATATCTGAGTGAGCTATGCAAGGCCTATGAGCGGCTGACTTTACCCCCAGGGTGTTCATATTTGGGGATAAAAAAATATGCACACTGTGTAAATAGTTAACTAGTACAAGGCATGCAGTGATAACTGTCAAAGGAGAAGTTCCAGTCAAAGTGCGGTTCTGGCTCTCAGCAGGGAGAGTCCCAAAGATGTGGATGCGCATCCCACCGAGGGTATGATCTTGGGCATGTAATACAATTCACTGTACCTCCATTCCCTTATCTCTGTAAAGGTTGGATATTCATTATAGGATTGTTGCGGGGACAATAAAAAATGAGGGTTAAGTTTGTAGCTCAGGCTTTGTCTGCAGAAAGGGTACTCAATAAATAGTAGCTGCTATTTTTTTGTGCATCATGTTGTTGTTATTCTTGTTAGGCTCATGTGGAGAGGGAATGCTTCAATAGAAAGATATGGCACCTGAACTGGAAGTTCAAGGAAGGAAAGCATCTGGCTAGTGAGAGAGGAGGAGGAGCAGAGGTGCAAAGGAAGGGCTGGTTAAGGTATATCAAGGCCAGCCTGGCTGGAATAGGTTACCTTAATAGTGGGGATAGGAAAGACATTTTTGACTGACCACCATTGGCCCTGTCACCATACTGTTACCAGTTGTTATACTTGGAACTAAAACTGGTCTATGTGAGCTCCCTGGGCATGTTTCAGATGTTTAATAAATATTTATTGAAAGAATGAGTGGTGAATGAGTCAACCAGGAAATTGTTCTTTCCTTCCTTAAGATTGATAGTTAATGAACTTATTTCTATTTAAATATGTGTGTGTATTTAAATATATATTTAAATGCATCTTGACTTATGTCTGTTTAAATGGAGGCTTTAACTGAAGTAGAAAAATCATGTATATAGTTGTTTTTCAAAAGTTCCATTCTGTATTTAAGGGATAACATACTACTGTTTTGAATTTGCAAGTGATTGGATAATTGTTCTTGTATTAATTTTTTAAAGAATCATATCAGTTATTAACCAATTTACTAAACATTTTTAATGATATATTGGCTGTGATCACTGTACTTTGAAGTGCTGAGGGTGATAAATTAACAAGATAAAATAATTTATTTTTATGTCAGTTGGACATTTTCTCCTACTTTAAACTGAAACTAGAAATCCAATGCCAAAAATATCTTTCCAAATGAAAAATAAAACAGTTTTAACTCATATTTATATAGCTTACTTTAGGGTACAGAGATCTTTCACATATATTACCTCTTTTATCCTTTTCAAAAGCCCTAAAAGTGTTGGTATTATTATCCCCACTTTACATTTAGGTAAACTGAGACTCTGAATAGTGAGCAAAGAAATTTAGATCCTAATCATCTTACTGTAAGTTCAGGGGACTTGCTGACTTCCTTTTATCAGTCCGAAAGAAACATTAAATAGCAGGTTTCCCTTTTGTCTGTGGCTACCTAAGAGCCAAGTAAAAATTGAGCACCTTACTTGGTTTAGCATCTTTGATAACTTCTCTCTCTTCCTTTATCCTAGTTGTTTTTAAAAATTCACTTTAGGCCTTTATTCTGCATGTTTTAATATTTTAAGCTGGCAAATTTTTTTTCTTTAATTAAAGAAACAAGTTGCTTTTTCAGTAAGGATGTGAGCCTTTTCCGAGGCACTACTATGAGTGACATTTGTTGCTGGGAGAAAAATATTTAAAGAATGCACCTCAACTGAAATAAAATATATAATGCTTAGTTCAGAGAAGGTAGAATATAAATTCCAACTATTTTTTATGGCTAAGCCTCATGAAGTGAATTATGAGAAATAATATATATGAAAAGTGAATTTGGTCTGATTTTAGTTGGCATCAAAGGGACTTAGATTTAAGCTATTTATAGAAATGAACTTCAAAAAATTGTTATATGTAAATTTTGGTGTCTAGTAGAGAAAAGCATTTTAAAATGTGCTGATTTGGGTTTCCAGGGAGGATAAAATTAGTATCCTAATTAATGTAACTTTACCAAGGGAAAGGCCAAAATCCTAGAATAAAATGAACTAAAATAAATGCAGCATAGCTGAATATTTAAGAGCAAGTACTATGGATTTAGACTACAAGGTTCAAATGCCAGTTTATCACTTTAGCTGTATGATTTTGGATAAATTACTTAACCTCTCCGTGCTTCAGTGTCTTTATCTGTAAAACAGGGATAATAATACCTATAATTATAATTCCCATCTCTTAGAGTTGTTATAAGGATTAAATAATATTTTTAAAGCATTTAGAATAGTGCCTGGAACTAAGTACTAAAAAACTGTTGCTAACTAAATAAAATGCAAAGTACAGTGTAATCTTTGTGATAAAGAAATTCCATATTCCACAAATAAAACATAGGTGAAGATGTGTGGAAGTGGATTACAAGCTAAATGCAAGTTAAGAATAATAAGTAAAGGAGTGGGGGAGTTGCCTTTTTAGCTGCATCAGTGAGAGTACCATGTATAAGGAAGGAAAAATTCAGACACCTTGTTTACTATCAGTGAGCTTTTAGTTTCAAGTTAAGGTAGTATTTTTTCTTCTTTCTTTTTCAAAATAGAAATAACTTTTTTTATCATCTAAATGATTCAATCTCAGTATAAATTTTTTTCAAAATACAGAAAAGCATTAAGGAAAAAATGAAAATCACTTTGGATTCCATTACTCAGAGATAACCATTGTAATATTTTGGTGAACATCTTTCCAAACATCTGTGCAAATAAATATACATGCATAAGTTAAATAGGTAATATTTTACATAAATGGTTTCACATTGTGCATTCTGTTGTGTGTCTTACTTTTTTCATTTAACTATTTTGTGAAGATAGTTTCATATTGATGAGTATAGTTGTATAAAATTTTGTTGTCTGCATTGCATTCTGTTGTGTGGACATTAACAGTTTCCTTGTTGTTGGACATTTAGATTATTTCCAAGATTTGCCTATTATGAACAACATTACAATGAGAGAGGCATCTTTCTACTTAGATAGTTATAGCTGTGTTCAGTTATTCCCTTAAGATAAGTATCTCATTGCTAGGTCAAAGAATGCATAAATTATAAAGTTTGACATATCTGTTTCTTTATCTAACTCTTGTCAATGTTGTTTGTTATTAACCTTTTTTATATGAGAGAAGAAACATAATATCTCTGTGCTTTTTATTTGTAGCTCTCTGATTATTAGTGAATGTTAAGTTCAGGCATTTCATATTTTATATATATATATTTCATTTCATTTCATATAAATATTATATATATATAAATACATATATATATAAATACATATATATTTGCTGTTTCAAGTTTTTTGGTGACTCACCAATACCTTCTGATAAATAATGCCTTTAAAAAAAATTATGGTAGACTGTAGAACCCCCCAAATGATATAAGATATGAAAAAATAATACATAGGCCTTGCAGGTAAGGGTGAAGAATTTGCTGAGTCACAGACGTGTCAGTTTTCCTCTGTTTTTACCTCCTTTCTTCCCCCAGTCCTCTCTAGGATTGTCAGTTCCCTTGCTGTATAAAAGCAGTCTATGGCAGTAGGACAAAGGCTGGACTGAAGACAGCTTTTGGAGGAAGCATCTAAACTCCCATCTCCCACTGCCTGGCTCACTTCTTCATTCTCTTCCTCTGCTTGGCACTTTTCATCTGCTGTAAAATGTTTCTTTTCTTTCATCTGAGTCCTAAGACTGGTCTTATGATTTCTGTTTACTCTCTTGGCGTTTCTGTGGCTCCAAGCAGGGATGATTGATCACTTACTCTGTGTCAGGCGCTGGGCTGGGCATTGAGGAGAAAAGGATGAAGAGGACTCCGTTCCTAACCCTGGTGCTGCTCGCCTTCTAGCCAGGGTGACATCGCAATGTAGTATGCACTAATAATGGATGTATGTGTAAAGTTCTTTGGGAAGTACAGTTTTGTTTTGTTTTTTAATCATCACCTTCAAGCTTTTTGACTTAACCACAACATGATCAAAAAGATTTTAAGATTCTCTAAGAGATCATTTACAAACAGTATGCTGTATATTGGTGATTTTGTTTACAGAAAATAAGCAAAGATTTATGGAATAGCACATCAGGTAAATAAGGGGTCAAGTCCAATACAAGATGGACTTATAATAATAATGATAATACCACCATACATTTAAGTAGTGCTTTATAGTTTTCAAAGTGCTTTCACACAAAAAGCTCATAACTGATCCTCACAGTTTCTTCTCTGAAGTAGATTTAATAAGAATTTTCATCTTTAATTAAGAAGTTCTTCATAGGAACTCTTATCATGAGGAAATAATTCTAACTTCCTGAAAACAGTTAAAAGACATTTATCATACTGAAAACAGCTATTTAGGGGGTAGGTTAAATAAAGGAATATCCTTAGTCATTAAAAGTTTTATGAAGATTAGATAATAGCAAAGAATTCATTTGTTATTAGTGGAGAAAGGAGGGTAGGGAGTTGAATACATATACTACAATTAAAATTATTAAAATAAAAAATTTAAAGGCACCAAACAAACATTTACCCTTTATGTAGGGGGAAGAATATTGCCCAGATGTATGCTAAAATTGTGGACATGCTTGTCTTGTGGGAGTGTTGCCACTTGATAATTGTGGTGTTGTGTAAGAAATTTCACTCTGGGCCTCAGTGTCCTTATTTATCTAATGAGGCTCCCAAAACTCATTGTACAACAGAACGTTGTTGTTGACGTGTTTTTCTAAATGGCTTTAAAACATTTCTTTGTCCGCACTGTGTTCACATGTATAGATGATAGTTGTATCTCTTTGTTTCCAGACTGCCTTCCTTGCAAGGCTGCTTAGTGTCTTAGCAAGAGCCCTAGATTGTGCGCTAGCCTTTAACCAAAGAGTTGCCTCACAGTGACATTAGGCAAGTCTCTCAATCTTTCTAAGCTCTAGATTCTTTTAAAATAAGGAAGTTGATGTAAATAACCTCTTCATTTCCTTCTAGCAATAATGTTCTATGATTCCTCCCAATCTTGTTTTGAGCAAATGCATGATTTTAAAAAAAAAAAAAAAAAAAAAGGAAAGCACCATAAATTGGTTAGATAGAGGTGATGAGAATGTAAATTGATAAAATCATTTTAGAAAACACTTTGGCATTTTCCAGTGAACTTGAAGATATGCATATGAGAATGTTTATGTCAGTGCTGTTCGTAATACCCAAAGACTGGAAACAAGTTGAAAATGTCAGCAGTATGTTTATCTTTAATCATGATATATTTATGTAATGGAGTACTGTGCAGCCATGAAACCATAGCTATATGCAATGATTAAGGTAAATTTTACAAGCCTAATGTTGAGTAAAAGAAGCACAACAAAAGAGAATCTCCACAAAGTTACTCTTTTTATGTATAGTTCAAAAATGGGCAAGATTAAACTATATTGGTTGGGATGAAAACTATACAAAAAGCATGGATAGTGAAGAGTTCTGGGTGAGAGAAGGGGCTCACAGGGAGCTTCTAGGGCGCCAGCATTCTGTTTCTTGACTAAGTGGTAGTTACACAGGGGTTTGCTTTATCCTTTAAACAATGCATAGCTGTTTTAAGCATTTTGCTATTTGTATGTTGTATCTTGACATTAAACAGTTATAGCAACAATAAAAAAATATATATGTGGGAATTCCCTGGCAGTCCAGAGGTTTGGACTTGGTGCTTTCACTGGTCAGGGAACTAAGATCCTGCAAGCCATGCAGTGTGGCCAAAAAAAAAAAAAAAAATATATATATATATATATGTGACACCATTCTTGTAGTCTTTGAGACATATTTGCCAGTGCAAAGGACTTGACAGTCATTGTCATAAACCAGAAGAAAAAGAATTTTGAAGTAGAGCACTTGGAAGTTCATTTGTCTTAGCTTCACAAATAAGAGTGTCTGCTTTTATTGTTACCTATATGCAAAGCACTTTTTACTCTTTGTCTCTAATTTTCATAATAACGCTTTCAGGTTTTTATTATTATCCTCATTTTACAAATGAGGAAACTGAGGCTTAGGGTAATAAAATAACTCCTTGGTAGAGGAAGAATTTTAAATAAATCACTGAAACAAATCTGCATGGACTATTTTTGGTATATTTTTTTCTCATCCATGTTATGGTAAGATAAATTGGAAACAACTTTTGTAACCATTTTAAGATATGTAATATGAAAGTAAGCTCTGAATAAATGAACAGACTGAGTGTTGGATAGATATCTTTTTTTTTTTCTCTTTTTAGATATCGTTTCTTTGTGCCTAAAAGTATGGAAGATTTCCCAAATGCCTAGTAGTAAATGAGTTTTTGGGTATTTGGGCATTTACCACTTGTAGGTCAAGCCCCTGCACTGAGCATTAAAATTGAACCTAATTAGAAGAGAAAGTGGGAGAAACAATGTCTACATGTTTTTAAATTTATTTTTATACAGCAGGTTCTTGTTATCTATTTTATACATATTAGTGTATACATGTCAATGCCAATCTCCCAACTCATCACACCACCACCACCACCCCTCCCCCACTTCCCCCCTTGGTGTCCATACGTTTGTTCTCTACATCTGTGTCTCTGTTTCTGCCTTGCAAACCAGTTCATCTGTACCATTCTTCTAAATTCCACATATATGCATTAATATACGATATTTGTTTTTCTCTTTCTGACTTACTTCACTCTGTATGACAGTCTCTGGGTCCACCCATATCTCTACAAATGACCCAATTTCGTTCCTTTTTATGGCTGAGTAATATTCCATTGTATATATGAACCACATCTTCTTGCGTTCATCTGTCAATGGGCATTTAGGTTTCTTCCATAACCTGGCTATTGTAAATAGTGCTGCAGTGAACATTGGGGTGCAAGTGTCTTTTTGAATTATGGTTTTCTCTGGGTATATGCCCAGTAGTGGGATTCCTGGGTCATATGGTAATTCTATTTTTCATTTCTTGAGGAACCCCCATACTGTTCTCCATAGTGGCTGTATCAATTTACATTCCCACCAACAGTGCAAGAGGATTCCCTTTTCTCCACACCCTCTCCAGCATTTGTTGTTTGTAGATTTTCTGAAGATGCCCACTGAGGGTTGTCTTTTCGTCTTGTTTATAGTTTCCTTTGCTGTACAAAAGCTTTTAAGTTTCATTAGGTACCATTTCTTTATTTTTGTTTTTATTTCCATTACTCTGGGGGTGGGTCAAAAAAGATCTTGCTGTGATTTATGTCAAAGAGTGTTATTCCTGGGGCTTCCCTGGTGGTGCAGTGATTGAGAGTCCACCTGCTGATGCAGGGGACATGGGTTTGTGCGCCGGTCCAGGAAGTTTTATAGTGTCCGATCTTACATTTGTGTCTTTAATCTATTTTGAGTTTATTTTTGTGTATGGTGTTAGAGAGTGTTCTAATACCATTCTTTTACATGTAGCTGTCCAGTTTTCCCAGCACCACTTATTGAAGAGACTGTCTTTTCTCCATTGTATATCCTTGCCTCCTTTGTCATAGGTTAGTTGACCATAGGTGTGTGGGTTTATCTCTAGGCTTTCTATCCTGTTCCATTGATCTATATTTCTGTTTTTGTGCCAGTACCATATTGTCTTGATTACTGTAGCTTTGTAATATAGTCCAAAGTCAGGGAGTCTGATTCCTCCAGCTCCATTTTTTTCCCTCAAGATTGCTTTGGCTATTTGGGGTCTTTTGTGTCTCCATACTTATTTTAAGATTTTTTTTGTCCTAGTTCTGTAAAAAAAAAAATGCCATTGGACTGAATCTGTAGATTGCTTTGGGTACTATAATCATTTTCACAATATTGATTCGTCCAATCCAAGAACATAGTATAATCTCTCCATCTGTTTGTGTCATCTTTGCTTTCTTTCATCACTGTCTTACAGTTTTCTGAGTACAGGTCTTTTACCTCCTTAGGTAGGTTTATTCCTAGGTATTTTATTCCTTTTGTTGCAATGGTGAATGGGATTGTTTCCTTAATTTCTCTTTCTGATCTTTTGTTGTTAGTGTATAGGAATGCAAGAGATTTCTGTGCATTAATTTCATATCCTGCAACTGTACCAAATTCATTGATTAGCTCTAGTAGTTTTCTGGTAGCATCTTTAGTATTATTTATGTATAATATCATGTCATCTGCAAACAGTGACAGTTTTACTTCTTCTTTTCCAGTTTGTATTCCTTTTATTTCTTTTTCTTCTCTGATGGCCATGGCTAGGACTTCCAAAATCGTGTTGAATAATAGTTGTGAGAGTGGACATCCTTGTCTTGTTCCTGATCTTAGAAGAAATGCTTTCAGTTTTTCACCATTGAGAATGATGTTTGCTGTGGGTTTGTCGTATATGGCCTTTACTATGTTGAGATAGGCTCCCTCTATGACCACTTTCTGGAGAGTTTTTATCATAAATGGGTGTTGAATTTTGTCAAAATCTTTTTGTGCATCTATTGAGATGATCATGTGGTTTTTATTCTTCAATTTGTTAATATGGTGTATCACACTGATTCATTGATTGAATTCTATCAGACATTTAGCTCTTCTCTAAATGTCTGATAGAATTCACCTGTGAAGCCATCTGATCCTGGACTTTTGTTTGCTGGAAGATTTTTAATCACAGTTTCATTACTTGTGGTTGATTGCTCTGTTCATATTTTCTGTTTCTTCCTGGTTCAGTCATGGAAGGTTATACCTTTCTAAGAATTTGTCCATTTCTTCCAGGTTGTCCATTTTATTGGTATAGAGTTGCTTGTAGTAGTCTCTTATGATGCTTTGTATTTCTGTGGTGTCCATTGTAACTTCTCCTTTTTCATTTCTAATTTTATTGATTTGAATCCACTCCTTCTTTTTTTTGATGAGTTTTATCAGTTTTGTTTATCTTCTCAAAGAACCAGCTTTTAGTTTTATTGATCTTTGATATTGTTTTCTTTGTTTCTATTTCATTTATCTCTGCTCTGATCTTTATGATTTCTTTCCTTCTATTAACTTTGGATTTTGTTTGTTCTTCTTTCTCTAGTTCCTTTAGGTGTACGGTTAGATTGTTTATTTGAGATTTTTCTTGTTTCTTGAGGTAGGATTGTATTGCTATAAACTTCCCTCTTAGAACTGCTTTTGCTGCATCCCATAGGTTTTGGATCATCATGTTTTCATTGTCATTTGTCTCTAGGTAGCTTTTTTTTTTTTCTGTACGCGGGCATCTCACTGTTGTGGCCTCTCCCGTTGAGGAGCACAGGCTCCGGACACGCAGGCTCAGCGGCCATGGCTCACGGGCCCAGCCGCTCTGCGGCATGTGGGATCTTCCCGGACCGGGGCACAAACCCATGTCCCCTGCATCGGCAGGTGGACTCTCAACCACTGCGCCACCAGGGAAGCCCTCTAAGTAGTTTTTTATTTCCTCTTTGATTTCTTCAGTGATCTCTTGGTTATTTAGTAACGTATTGTTTAGCCTCCGTGTTTTTTACATTTTTTTCCCTGTAATTTATTCCTGATCTCATAGCATTGTGGTTGGAAAAGATGCTTGATATGATTTTGATTTTCTTAAATTTACTGAGGCTTGATTTGTCACCCAAGATGCGATCTATTCTGGAGAATGTTCCGTGTGCACTTGAGAAGAAAGTGTAATCTGCTGTTTTCGGATGAAATTTCCTATAAATATCAATTAAATCTATCTGGTCTGTTGTGTCATTTAAAGCTTGTGTTTCCTTATTAATTTTCTGTCTGGATGATCTGTCCATTGGTGTAAGTGAGGTGTTA
>NC_041229.1:56899730-56906707 GCF_002837175.3 Physeter macrocephalus | reverse complement strand
TAATCTTGGTTGTAGGTTCTTCCCTTTCATCACTTTAAGTATAACATGCCACTCCCTTCTGGCTTGTAGAGTTTCTGCTGAGAAATCAGCTGTTAACCTTATGGGAGTTCCGTTGTAGGTTATTTGTTGTTTTTCCCTTGTTGCTTTTAACAATTTTTCTTTGTCTTTAATTTTTGTCAATTTGATTACCATGTGTCTCGGCATGTTTCTCCTTGGGTTTATCCTGCCTCGGACTCTCTGCGCTGCCTGGATTTGGGTGGCTATTTCCTTTCCCATGTTAGGGAAGTTTTCAACTATAATCTCTTAATATATTTTCTCGGGTCCTTTCTCTTCTCCTTCTGGGACCCCTGTAATGGGAATGTTGTTGTGTCTAATGTTGTCCCAGAGGTCTCTTAGGCTGTCTTCATTTCTTTTCATTCTTTTTTCTTTATTCTGTTCCATGGCAGTGAATTCCGCCATTCTGTTCCAGGTCATTTATCCATTCTTCTGCCTCAGTTTTTCTGCTATTGATTCCTTCTAGTATATTTTTCATTTCAGTTATTGGATTGTTTGTCTCTGTTTGTTTGTTCTTTAATTCTTCTAGGTGTTTATCCTTTAATTCTTCTAGGTCTTTGTTAAACATTTCTTGCATCTTCTCAATCTTTGCCTCCATTCTTTTTCCAGCCTCCTGGATCATCTTCACTATCATTATTCTGAATTCTTTTCTGGAAGGTTCCCTATCTCCACTTAATTTAGTTGTTTTTCTGGGTTTTTATCTTGTTCCTTCATCAGGTTCATAGTCCTCTGCCTTTTCATTTTGTCTATCTTTCTGTGAATGTGGTTTTTGTTCCACAGGCTGCAGGATTGTAGTTCTTTTTGCTTCTGCTGTCTGCCCTCTGGTGGATGAAGCTATCTAAGAGACTTGTGCACGCTTCCTGATGGGAGTGGGTAGAACTGGGTGTTGCTCTGGTGGGCAGAGCTCAGTAAAACTTTAATTTGCTTGTCTAACGATGGGTGGGCTGAGTTCCCTTCCTGTTGTTGTTTGGCCTGAGGCGACCCAGCACTGAAGCCTACAGGCTCTTTGGCGGGGCTAATGGCAGACTCTGGGAGGGCTCATGCCAAGGAGTGCTTCCCAGAACTTCTGCTGCCAGTGTGCTTGTCCCCACAGGGTGAGCCACAGCTGCCCTCTGGCTCTGCAGGAGACCCTCCAATACTAGCAGGTAGGTCTGTTTCAGTCTCCCATGGGGTCACTGCTCCTTCCCCCTGGGTTCTCATGCGCACACTACTTTGTGTGTGCCCTCCAAGAGTGGAGTCTCTGTTTCCCCCAGTCCTGGCAAAGTCCTGCAGTCAAATCCCGCTAGCCTTCAAAGTCTGATTCCTGGGAATTCCTCCTCCCATTGCCAGACCCCCAGCTTGGGAAGTCTGATGTGGGGCTCAGAACATTCACTCCAGTGGGTGGACTTCTGTGGTATAATTGTTCTCCATTTTGTGGGTCACCCACCCAGTGGTTATGGGATTTGATTTTATTGTGATTGTGCCCCTTCTACCGTCTCATTGCAGCTTCTCCTTTGTCTTTGGGTGTGGGGTATCTTTTTTGGTGAGTTCCAGTGTTTTCCTGTTGATGATTGTTCAGCAGTCAGTTGTGATTCTGGTGCCCTCACAAGTGGGAGTGAGCACACGTCCTTCTACTCCACCATCTTGAACCAATCTCCAGTGTCTACATTTTTGATATATTAATTGTCGTGGTCACTTTATCCAAAGTTTACTGATCTATGACCACTAAACTAAGCACTAAAAGGAAATTACTTTGTCTAGCTAAGCCAAAAAAGATTATTTTACATTTAGTTTGTAATGTCACTTAGGATTCTTCCTAAAGGCTTGTGAACCTTCGCCTTCTTCTAATAAGGCTTCATAATAAGGTCCCCTGAGAGTGAAATCATCTGAGCAGAATGTGCCTGTGTCTTAAAATCTGATAAACATCACTTCATGGTATTTAGGGGATTAAAAGAGACTTAAAACACGTAAATGTTACTTTCAGGTTATTACAGCCAAGGAAGCCTGTGGCCCAGCTATCCAAACATCTTAGCTTCAGCAAGTTGTGAGCAGAGGGTTAGCCAAATTGGTTAGCCCACTTTAAGACTGACTATACTGTCTTTTGAATTGACCTTTAACTTATGATATAGAATATAATTGTTTCATCTCTGAGGCACATTTACCTGTCCCTTTGCCCCAACACTAATTCATCATCTGCTTTATAGTATTTCCACTCAGACGTCACCATCAAGCACACTGGAGGCTACTAAATGATGTGATTTCCTAATCAGTGACATTAGTTTATATCTCCTTATTAAGATACCCATTAAATTCATACTGGGAGAGATAACATGAACACTAATGCACTTTACATCTTCCATCAGTGCTTTTTTATTTATTTCTATAAAGGAGTTATTAATATCTGAATTTAAGAGTACAAGAGAATGCAAAGCTTTTAGTAGTGTTCTACGATCTTTTACTCTGGTAAGATGTGGAAGATGTGAAAAGCAAAGACATTCATTATTATGTTGACATTTTTATTCTCTCTCCCTCTCTAAAACATAGCCATTAAAATATACATAATACCACTTATTTTAAAAGTTAGTTAATATCTTACTTTCATATAATCTCCTTCTAATTTTAATTTGAAGCTCAGAATATATACAGAATTTTGTGTGCCTTTTGAATATGATGGCCAAAAAGTATAATTGAATGTACTGTACTAGGCTCTGGTGGGTGAGGGTACAAGAAGATGCTTCTATGAAAATTAGTCCACACGTATGTAAAATCTAACTATTCTGATGAATTCCCCACCGAACTGCCTTAACCAGGAGAGATATTCAGTAAATATCTCCCCATTTCCATTCATTAGCATATGCATTTGAGACAATTGGCAAAGTGGCTAATGTGACTTTCCATTTGAGGAATCCATAAACTACTGCCTTCAGGGCCTATGGCAGCAACATGGTACTCTTTGTTTTGCTTTGGGTTTTTGCTATTACTGCTTTTTCAAAACTGGTAATATGAAGTAAATAATACCAAGAAGTGGCACTTTGGCAAATCTGTTAGCACATACACTTCTATTAGTCTTACTATCAACATCATTACCTTCCACCTTTGGTCCTCACTCTTAGTGTGTTATTATCCCAGGTGCAGAAAGAGAAAGTTAGGCAGTGGCAGCCTTTTTAGTCTGCTACTTGTATCAAACTTTCTCTACTGTGAGTAAAACACAATGTCTTAGACTCACTGTATTTAATTTTATATTAACATTCTCTTCCCCCCCAAATAATCACATGGTTCAATACTAGTACCCACATTTACTAGAGCTGCATTAGTTTGGATTTAACAAGAAGCAGACTTCAAGAGGAGATTAGATGGACAAAGGATTTATTGAAAGAGGGAGTGGAGGAAGGTGGGAAGAGCCTTCAGACTGCAATGCAGATATGATACTTGTAGAAGGAGAGAGGGAAGGAAGGAGAACTAAGTAGGAAGATTCTTGGACTGCAACTCAGTTCTAAGAAAGTTTCATCCAGGTTGATGGGAAATCTTCAAGCCAAAGTTGCCCATTGTGGGAGTCCCATGTTTCACCGAAGTGGGCCTGCCTCAGCAGCATTGCTGTGCACAGTCATTGGCTGGGAGCAGCCTGTAGGAAGTTTGGCATGAGTGCAGTGAGGATCCAGAGGTGCAGTAGCTGGAGCCATCAGCCTGCATGTATATACCCTGCTGCAAAAGATCTAAGGGACACATTTTATGGCTTCCATACCAGTTCATGACTTCAGATAAATTTAGCACCTACTGCCAATACAGGGTTATTGTAAAGGTTAAATAATGTATTTTAAAACCTTGGAACATGATAATAATAAATGTTAGCTCTTTTTCTGCCTCCCCACCCTCCACTTCTAATAGAATGTGATAATTTTCTAACTTACTTTACTTAGAAGAATATCATTAGGGTAGAAAATGTGCCAAGGTTGTCTATAGCAGTGCTACTCAAAGTGTGTTCTCCAGACCAGCACGTTACCAGTCTGCAGCAAAAGTAAGGAACGTGTACCAAATGTAAGTCAGCTATGTCAATAAACACACTACTTAGTCCAGGTGCAATTTTTTTTTCATATCAAGACAATGAAGGAAGCACTGTGTTTAGTTATATTCCAGCACAAGCTCCTTATTTAATGCGTATTGGCGCTTTGAGTAGCACTGGGGTTTACTCAAATATAAGAAGCAAAATATAATATCCTTTTGAAAATCAGATTTTCTTTTTCAATCTATCTGTGACTTCATTATATATATTTCTGCTTGTCTGCTACCGAGGAAACCACTCAAAGCTGGGCATTGGCAATTCATGTTACTTATGTCAGTGGCAGCCAATGGCACTGTTAGCATTTGTCAGCTTCAGGGCCTGTGACCAAATATCAAAAGTAGGCAGGTTTGTCACTGTCATATTTCTAGGCCCTTTTTCCCAACTCATTTACCAGCAAATATTCAATGACCTTCCACCACCTGCCAGATACCATGTGCCTGCTGACGCTGTGTTCTCACACTGCTGTGTTACAGCCTTGCGAGCCCCCAAGTTTGATGTGCCACCAAAATCTACTTTCCCACACAGTTCCACAGAACTGAAAGTCCCATTTCCTCAGTAATACAAAGGTGACTTTACCTCCTAGTTACATATTTGCAATTTAAAATTTGAGCCTCTTACTGGAATGATATAAGACACATTTTTGAACTGTGGATGCACTACCTTATTCCATGAGCTGTAATCTTTCTTTAGTTCTGTTCACCATATATATAAGAAATACTTGTCATCACACATCTGTAAAGCTGTTGGCCTCTGCCCTAAAGTGGGTGTTGAATTTTCCCACAACCTTTTACTTTGGTAACCTTCTGCCATGGAATGACCGTGGGCATGGAGACATGAATCCAGGAAGCCAATCAGACCTGTTCCTTGTATGTTTAAGGATTTAAAGTATTGGCTGTATATTGTTTTTAATTGCAGGCATCCTTTGATATTTGAAACTAATTAGATGGAGGCTTGCTGTATTTTTTTCCTATGTATTCCCAGATCTTTGATGGTTTGTTAACATGATGTAGTAGACTAGGAGTATCTACTTTTTGCCTTCAGACTTTTGAAAACTAAAGTGCATGTTTCATAAAATTAAAGTGTCCCAAGAGTCAGTTAATATAAAGCAATATTTTACCAAGGTCATAAGTGATTTAATATGAAAGATCATATTTTATTGTAACCATAACAGACTTAACAAAACCTAGGCAGACAAATTGCTGGTTTAGAAATGATCTGAACTTATTTTTCCCAAAAAACAAAACCCACGAGACTGTGTATATAAGGCAACAGGCATTATTTCACTGATCCCCAAGGTTGTGGATCTAGCAGCAACTATTATAGTGTGCTTTGTTTTTATTATTGCTCTGTTTAGTTAGTCATCCAAATTCTAGCCATTTCTGTTTATAGCAAGATATAGCATAGAGCCCAGGCAGCACAGCTAGTCATACCTTTTTATTGATGTAATTTGACTTATTTTGGTTCCTTTCCTAGTGTCTAACATTTTGTGAAGCCCTGACATAAATTATTGTCTTGTATAACCCACTGCATCACCTTCACCCAGAGATTTGCTGCCTATGCAGTTCCTTAATTTTCAAGTGTGCGAGATTTATTTTTCCTTAGTGAGTCCTAATGTTTCTGCATGCACATGCACACGCACACATGCTTGTGAATGTGTGTGGGTACATAGGAATGCCAGTGAGAAAGTCAAACATATTCTTGGTTAATTCCTGCATGAGATTCTGGAGAAATCTTTAAACTTATACATACTGGTTGCTGTGTTCTCAAATTGACTTGACCATGAACAATATGGTGGTATTTTAAAATTTTTGTTCCAGTTTTGCTTATTTTTCCAAGGAAATCTGACTAATCAGGACGCTACACTTCATCTCCTCAGTGAATACTTATTGACTGTATAGCTGACCAATTGATATTCCCTAAGCCAATGTAAATGCGTAAGATACTCTTACAAGTGTTGTGTATCAGACAAGGCACTTCAGTCCTCATAAGACCCTATAAGATAGAAGTAATTGTCTCCACTTTAACTATGAGGACTTTGAAGCTCAGAAAACTTAAACACCTTACCCAAAGTCATACAGTTTATAAATGAAGGCTCATTTATAAACTGATCATTTATCAAAAGACCTTTATGTACATTATTTTATTTGATCCTCGTAACAGTCCTGGAGGTAGACAGAATAAATTCTTTTCTATGCTGTTGAGTACGTGGTCACCACAGTGGACCTGGTTCAGTCCAGTACTGTCCTCTGAACTCTGATATTACTTGGCATTTGTTTAAAGTTTATAGGCCAGTAATGGCATTGGTCACACCATTTTAGTGCCCCTGTGGTTTCCTGATGGATAGTTTTTGTTAAGTGATTCTCTGTTGTCTCCAAGGTAGAGTCCCACCTCAGATACTTGGTGTTCATGTAAGCACTCTTTTTTTTTTTTTGAACATCTTTATTGGAGTATAATTTCTTTACAATGGTGTGTTACTTTCTGCTTTACAACAAAGTGAATCAGTTATACATATACATATGTTCCCATATCTCTTCCCTCTTGCATCTCCCTACCTCCCACCCCCCTAGGTAGTCACAAACCACCTAGCTGATCTCCCTGTGCCATGCGGCTGCTTCCCACTAGCTATCCACCCTACGTTTGGTAGTCTGTATATGTCCATGCCACTCTCTCACTTAGTCACAGCTTACCCTTCCCCCTCCCCATATCCTCAAGTCCATGCTCTAGTAGGTCTGTGTTTTATTCCCATCCTACCCTTAGTCTCTTCATGACATTTTTTTTTCTTAGATTCCATATATATGTGTTAGCATACGGTATTTGTTTTTCTCCTTCTGACTTACTTCACTCTGTATGACAGACTCCAGGTCCATCCACCTCACTACAAATA
>NC_041229.1:56898119-56898739 GCF_002837175.3 Physeter macrocephalus | reverse complement strand
CCATACAATTTGTGAAATTTTTTGTTCTAGTTCTGTTAAAAATGCCAGTGGTAGTTTGATAGGGATTGCTTTGAATCTGTAGATTGCTTTGGGTAGTATTGTCATTTTCACAATGTTGATTCTTCCAATCCAAGAACATGGTATATCTCTCCATCTATTTGTATCATCTTTAATTTCTTTCATCAGTGTCTTATAATTTTCTGCATACAGGTCTTTTGTCTCCTTAGGTAGGTTTATTCCTAGATATTTTATTCTTTTTGCTGCAGTGGTAAATGGGAGTGTTTTCTTGATTTCACGCTCAGATTTTTCATTATTAGTGTATAAGAATGCCAGAGATTTCTGCGCATTAATTTTGTATCCTGCTACTTTACCAAATTCATTGATTAGCTCTAGTAGTTTTCTGGTAGCATCTTTAGGATTCTCTATGTATAGTATCATGTCATCCACAAATAGTGACAGTTTTATTTCTTATTTTCCAATGTGTATTCCTTTTCTTTCTTTTCTTCTCTGATTGTCATGCCTAGGACTTCCAGAACTATGTTGAATAATAGCAGTGAGAGTGGACATCCTTGTCTTGTTCCTGATCTTAGAGGAAATGCTTTCAGTTTTTCACCATTGAG
>NC_041229.1:56885599-56895375 GCF_002837175.3 Physeter macrocephalus | reverse complement strand
GTCCAGCACTGTAGCTTGCTGGTCATTGAGTGAAGCTGGGTCTTGGTGTTGACATGGAGATCTCTGGGAGATTTTCGCCGTTTGATATTACATGGAGCTGGGAGGTCTCTTGTGGACCAGTGTCCTGAAGTTGGTTCTCCCACCTCAGAGGCACAGCCCTGATGCCTGGCTGGAGCATCAAGAGCCTTTAATCCACACGGCCAGGCGCAGACCCATCTCTCACAGCTCTCCCAGAATTCAACTTTTTAAAGTCAGCTTAGCTACCGCTCATCCGTCTGCTTTTCAGCTTCCAAAATTTTGTTGCTATTATAACCTTTCCTATTCTCTCTCTTTGTTGTATTTACATATAAGCATGATACATACAGGGGATAATAATTTAAAACATTACTGTCTTCTCATTAGAAACAATGGAAGCATAAAGATAGAAAACTCCATTACTGACATGTTATTGGAGTTTGGGGAGGTTGCAAAAGTAAATGTACAGGGTGGTGCAGTCGTTAAGAATCTGCCTGCCAATGCAGGGGACATGGGTTCGAGCCCTGATCCGGAAAGATCCCACATGCCATGGAGCAACTAAGCCCATGCACCACAACTACTGAGCCTGCCTGCACTCTAGAGCCCATGAGCCACATGGGCTACTTAGCCCACATGCCACAACTACTGAAACCCGTGTGCCCTAGAGCCTGTGCTCTGCCACAAGAGAAGCCACCACAATGAGAAGTCCGTGCACCGCAACAAAGAGTAGCCCCCGCCCGACACACATAGAGAAAGCCTACGCACAGCAACGAAGACCCGACGCAACCAGAAATAAATAAATAAAATTTTTTTAAAAAGTAAATGTATATGTTTCAATCTTCCATCTTAACACACAAGTCCCCAAAAGAAGTTTTTAAATGAAGGAAGGGTTTTTTTTTGGTTTCTTTTTTTGCGGTACGCGGGCCTCTCACTGTTGTGGCCTCTCCCACTGCGGAGCACAGGCTCTGGATACGCAGGCTCAGCGGCCGTGGCTCACGGGCCTAGCCGCTCTGCGGCATGTGGGATCTTCCCGGACTGGGGCACGAACCCGTGTCCCCTGCATTGGCAGGCAGACCCTCAACCACTGCGCCACCAGGGAAGCCCTGAAGGAAGGTTTTTTTAAGGTGTAAGAAACCAGTGAACTTTAAAATATTCTTCTTATTTTAACCAAATTCAGCCTGATTTTGTTGCATTTCCAACAGTAGAAGAATGAGATCCAAATACAGCTAGTGAATGTCTCAAAGCCACAACCAGGCTTTTTGACTATTTGTCTTTTCCTGTCAAGAATTAAAATCCAGAGAGTCACAAAACCTAGAGATCAGAGACATTTCCTCTAATTTCTAGCATTTTTCTGCAGTATTCCTAAGAGATACTCCTTGTGCTCCTTAAAACTATTTGATGAGCAATGTATTACCTTCTGAGACAGTTCATAAATTTATTCTGTGAAAATAGGGGGGAAGTAGGTTAGAAAGTTGGTTCTGTCACTCTGTAATGTTTATCCATAATATCCATGTTATAAAAACAGTATCCTGGGAACAGCGTTATTTGATATTCATGGCTTTAAATCAGATAGACTAGAGTTTTATTGGTTTTATCAGTTATGTAACCTTTAGGAATTACTTAACACTCTGAAGCTGTATCATCATCTGTGAAGCAAAGATTAAATACAGTCGGCCCATCTCGTCCACGGGTTTGGCATCCGTGGATACAGTGGGCCCATGTATGGACTTGAGCAACTTTGGATTTAGGTATCTGCAGGGTTCCTGGAACCAATCCCGCACTGATACCGAGGGATATCTGTAATACCTTGAGGGTTTATAAACTTTAAATAAGATACAGTATTAAAGGACCTGGCAAAGAGCTTGGCACATAGAAGCTGAACACTAAATGATATCCATTTTTCTTCTTACTGGTTCAATCAGGGAAAGCTTTTCAGTGTATAACATTTGGACTATACCTGAAGAGAGGGTAAGATTTTAATAGATAAGCCAGAGGTGGAGACCTTCCTGGAAGGATAGACCTCCCAGACTGAAGGAATAGCATGACAAAGCCATAGCTGTATCAAAGAATCAAGATCTGAGGCTTATTTAAGGAATGGCAAGTATTTTTAGGTGTTTGGATTATAGAGCACATGAAAGGCTACAGCATAATGTGAGTGAGGCTAAGAAGGTTTTGACATAGGACACCTCAGCAAGAAAATTAAAAAGCTGGTGTTCTCACATATTGCAGCATTGAGTGAGATACAGACAAAGAAAGGATTCATTGGGAAATCAAGGCTCCCTTCTCTGTTAAAGCTTACTTAACCTGATAGAGATCAAAATTGTAATGGAAGTTATTGATAATCCTGGAAAAATGTATGTTACATATGTAGTTACTCTAAACAAGTCAAGAACGTAAGTAAAGAATATGTCCAAGAGAAGAAGATTGCTATCTTCATATTTCAAAGGCTGTCAGGGGAAGAAGGAGTAAAATTAAACCTTGCTGATGGATTAGATTAATACAAATAGGTAGGAATCAGAAAGAGGGAGTTCTTAGTTCATATGAGAAATAATTTTTATCAGAACTACCCAACAATGAAATGAAGAGCTTGGGATGAATTATCTAGTCATTAGAGGTGTACATACTAAAGCTAGATGATTGTCAAAGATGCCATAGAAAATGGGACTGTTCTTTGAAAAGGTAAAAGCAAGTGCCTTCTAAGGTTATGCTCTACTCCATATGGTTCTGTGCCTGACCAGGGCTCTTACATTATCTAGGTATAAACCTTGTATCAAGCTTTGCCCACAACAAGCTATTCCACAAACTAGAACTTGAGGACTGTTACAAACACCCTGAGGCAGTGCCGTCCTTTAGTCAACTGTTTAAACTGCTTCAAAGAGTTCCTTCCAGTAGCCCTCACTAGAGCAGGCTCCTGATGGTGCCTTAACCAGAGACTTCTCCACAGTTCTGTTGAACACAGTGGGACAGTCTCACCCAAGTGAAGCCTTTGGTGCTGCTCAATGGACCTCAAGGACATCCTCGTCCAAACAAGAGCCTCCAGACTCTTGAGACAGTGCCTGTCATCCCCTTGCAAACCCCTAGTAGCTATAAAACGCTTTCCTTCTCTTAGTGTTGACTGAAACTTGAGCCCCTTCCATTGGAGACTTGTTTTTTGACACTCCACAAGAACAAGAAGGTGATAAAGATGGAGAGAGGGATGGGTAGTTTGTACATTTCTCCAGACCATTACTTTTCCCTCCTTGTGTAAAACCATCATTCCTTCTTTGGAGCTGTTTAACTGTTCAACTACTCCATCACACCTAATCTTGAACATCTGGTATGCTGGTTACTTCTTTGGGGCACTCAGAACTTGGAACCTTGCTTAAGGTCTTCCTTTCTAGGCCGCTGCTCGTATAATAACCATGTTTTACCCCAATCTCATCCCCTGTCTTTCCCATACCAAACTGTGTGCTGTTTCCCATGTTCTCTCTTGCTTCTGTGCTTTTATGCACACAGTTTCCTCTATTTGGAATACTGTTTCCCTACTCTTTCACCTAATAAAATCCAGCTTACACTGTGTGGCCATATAGGTTATTACTTCCTTTCCAAACATACTTGTCTCCCCTAGACTTGGTTAGGCGTCCTTCCTCTGTGTTCCTATAATTTTCTCTAATGTGATATTTAGTATTCTTTAACATATTTATGTTTCTGATTTTTAAATGTCTTTTCCATTATAGTATTATTACCCAGAAAGCAGGAGCTGCCTCTTCTTTATTTTATAACTCCAACCCATGGCCTAGCACATAGAAGGTGTTCAGTATCTATTGGCAGAATGCATACATGATTCCAGCTGGTTGTCCTCTTTGTGTCTATACAAGACTGAAGGTGGAACAAAAAGGAGTAGACTAGGTCTTATCACTGTAGCTAGTTTATATCTAGCTCAAATTCTGTTTGGAATGTATATATTCCTACTAGTTAAATAAATAAATACACACACAATGATGGACTTAGGTTCAGAACGTAATTCTGCCCTTTACCTCCTGTTTTACGCTTTCTTCCTGATAACCCTACACTGTCACCCCACTTTTCTGTTTCTGCCAATTTTCCAATCCCCTTACTTCAGCCCTTTGGCATTTCTTATCTTCAGAATGTTGTGAATATGTCACTTACCTTGGATGTTTTCTTTTTGGTGAGTCCTGTCTTTTAAGGGTATAGAACATTGGTCCCCATCCTTTTTGGTACCAGGGACAGGTTTCATGGAAGACAGTTTTTCCGCAGGTGGGGCGGGGCGGGGGGAAATGGTTTAGGCAGTAATGCGAGGGATGGTTCATGTGGTAATGCGAGCGATGGGGAGTGATGGGGAGCGGCAGATGAAGCTTCGCTCGCTCACCCGCTACTCATCTCGGGGCTGTGTGGCCCGGCTTCTAACAGGCTGCAGACCGATACCAGGGGTGGGGGACCCCTGTTATGGAATGTTACATTTAAGACATGTCTGATTCAGCTGAGACCAAAAGTAACAACATATAGGCTTCACTAAAGGAAGTTAGTTAGGAGAAAAACTAGTAATGATTGAAGCAGAAAAATAAGGTGCAGGATTAATGGTTAAGTGTAAAAAAACAGTAATGTTCTTAGGAATAGCTGTTGAGGAAAGGGGATGAGAACTAACAACTGTAAGATCCTTATAACTCACAGACTGTGTTGAGAGTTTTACATACATTATTTATTCCATACAAAAACCCTGAAGCAGGTGTTGTTACATGTATTATGTAGATGAGGAACCAGAGGTTCAGAGGGGTTTAGTGACTTGCTCAAGGTCACAAAGGTGTTAACTTGCAAACCTGGAATTCCAACCCAAGACCTTTTCACTTTTTAGTTCCTCTCCGTTACCACTTCATATATTTTAAATTGGCTTTTTATTAGATTATTTTTGATTTAAGAATTTTGGAAGTTAGCTAGGAAGTTAACGTGAAAGTGGCAGTTTGAAGATAGAAGATCATGTGGTTTAATAACCTTGGAATAGTCCTTGGAACAGCTAATTGGTTTGGTGGGGTGGTTTTGTGTCATAACCTGTTCAAAGATTATTTATTAACTAATAGTGCCAGAGAGCAATATTTAAATAGCAAATGGAGCTCTCATTTACCAAATCTCTTGATGGAAATTTTAACACAATCTAAAATTTGTGCTGATTTTTTTTTTTGGACAGTTGTCCAAAATTGTTCATGCCTGCTTAGATGATTAACACTTATATAAACTTCATTTTCAATGCACTTTGTCCAGAAGAAAATTGTATTCACACTCTATTGTGAGAAATTAAATAAAATGATTCCTTTGCCAATCTGCTCCTCTTCCCCTCGACACCCCCCAACACACACACACACACACACACACACACACACACACACACACACACACACATACATTCATCTAATGCAATTACCTGCCTGTGAGTTTCACTTAGATTCATTCCTCCATCTCCACTGATTTGCCTTTTTTCCTACTATTTACTGCCCAGTTTAGCTCAGCTCACTTTTGTCAGATTATGGCTTAGGTCCCAACACTTTAAGAAAGTTTTTCCCATGGAGATTTCTCTGTAAATCAAATAAGCAAATTTGGATTTCACCCCTGCATTCTGCAACTCAATTCCCCCCCCAAAAGTTTATTAATTACCATGCACCTGGCATAATGTTAGTTGGCAGGCATTTTATGATAAATAAAATAGATCTGTGCTATTAACATAGTCTTATTGTAGGTATTGTGTAAGGTGTATGGGAGCAAATTATTTAATCTTTCTGTATCTCAGTTTCTTCATCTATAATATGGGGACAATAATAGTACCTGCTTTGTTACAGTTCTTACGATGATTGCATGAGTTAGTATTTGTATAGTACTTAAGACAGGGCCTAGCATATAGAAAATGCTATTGAATTGTTTTTATTTACCAAAACAAAACTGAACATTGCAATACTTTATCTAGTTCTAAAAAATCCTATTGGTATCTACTAGTATCATAATAAATTTATAGATTAGTTTATAGAAAAATGTCATTTTTATAATAACAAATCTTCCTATCCAAGAACAGGGTGAATTTCCATTTATTAAGATCTTCTTTTGCATCCCTTCATAGGATATTAAGGTTTTCATCATATAGATCTCACCATTTGGTTATTTTTGTTTCTAGGTATTTTATCTTTGTTGCTGTTTAAACTAGCACCATGTCATAGTCTGATTCACTATTATTTATATAAAGGAAGACTACTGATTTTTGTTTTTAAATTTTCTACTGAATTTGTGATGAGTCTTCAGTTGGTTTGCTTGGATTTTCTAAATGTGTAATCAAATCATCTCTAAAAATGGATCATTTTATTCCCCAATTTTATAGCTCTTAACTCTTTCTCTTATCTAATTTGTATTAATTAACTATGGTATTAGTGAATAGCCTTATTTTATTTATATTGTAATTTTTGACTTAATGACCATTATACTTGACAAAGATTATTATATACAACCTGGTGTGCTTTCCCAGTTTGATAAACAAGGTCACTTAATGCTGTGCTTTGCTTTAACAACCAAAGATTTCATCCTGTTCTGAACTAGTTATTCATGTATTTTTTCGTTTTTCAGTGTGTCTTCCATAAACTTGAACATCCACATTTGGCTCTTAGCCTGACAGGATCTTGCAAAATACTTTAGAGAACCATAGTCTCTGGAGAATAAAAAAGTTCAGACTCCTCAAAATAAAGTTAGGGATAATTCTTCAGTGTCTCAAACGCCTTCCCCTTGAGCGCTTAAAGTATGTCCCAGCACGTGTTTAATGTTCAAAATATTATTTGCTATCTAAAACCTCTGTGTCCTTGTGTAGAGCTATCCCTATTGTGCCTGACACATAGTAGATACACAGAAATGCTACCTGTTCATCAAGGAACTGCTCAGGCCACATTCTCCCCACGAATTCACTCCAAGTATCTTCAAGTAAAAGGTAGACATAATCTTTTCCACCTGTATTAGTTTTCTGTTGCTGCATAATAAATTACCACAAATTTAGCAGCTTAAACAATATGCATTTTTTAACGTCACAGCTCTGTAGGTCAGAAGTCTGAGTGGGCTCATCCGGTCTCTCTGCTCAGGGGCCGACAAGGCCAAAATCAAGGTGTTGCTCAGGCTGGGATCTGATCTGGAGACTCTTGGGAATAATCCACTTCCAAAGTCATTGAAAGTGTTGGCAGAATCCAGTACCTTGCAACTGTAGGTCTGAGCAGGCTTTACTGGCTTTCTGCTCCTAGAGGCCTCCTGCATTCCTTCTCACATGGTCCCTCCATCCTCTGACCAATAATGTCCTATCAAGCACTTCTCACAGTACAAATCTCTCAGAACATTCTCTTCTGCTTCTAGCCAGAGAAAACTCTCTGCTTTTAAAGGCTCGTGTGATTAGATCAGGCCTACCCAGATAATATCCCTTTGCCATAAATATAAAATAATCAGGGGAGTAACACTGGGGCTAAGGGTCATAGAGGCCATCTTAAAATTCTGCCTATTGCCCCACCCTTCAAACTCTCATTGAAAGTTGTACTTTCCTTCTAGATTCACTTAGTTATCATTCATTTACGAGGTAACTGCCTCAGAGTGGCATCCATGGCTGAGTCACTTTATGACACTCTTATCATACCTTGCACACCTTCCCTGTAGTAGATATTCAGTACATATCCAATGAATTAATTATACTTTTTGTTAAATGAATCGTGAGATGAAAAGATGAGCAGAGTTATTCCAGACCAGATTGTAAGAACATCTGCCCAACTGGAGGGGCAGTGGGCACTTGACAGTTCATCGCCATTTGGGAGGGGTTTTTTTGTTTATTTTGCTTCTCCTTTTTTGAGGCTACATTTATTTATGATCAACCAGAGAGACTAAACAATGGATGCATGGGCTTGGATTCTAATGCAATTCAAGTGAGGTCAGAAGAATTCCACACACAAAAAAAACCACCTTAAAAGGCATGAAGTAGATATTACAGTAAAATTAATATTTGAAGGGGAAAAAATCATTAGTAAGAGAAAAAAGCATTCTGGAAAACTGTGTTCCATTTAGGGCACCTCATTACCAGATTATTTAAGGGAAACTGGAGGGAGTTCAGAGACATAAAGAATGATGAAGAGGCTGTAGGGATTAATACAAGCAAAGATTTTAAACAACTAAATATGTATAGCTTAACTGAACAACAGCTGAGTAGAGATGTAACTGTTGTCAAACGTCTGATATCAAGAGAAGGAATGTGTTTCTCTGAAGAGTTGAGAGACCCTTTCTAAGTATTAGAATTAAATGAGAAATGAGAAAACAGTCTTTTCTATCCAACTTGTAAGCAGTATTTAGACTGTGGGTTGGGATGTGAAGTGTCAGAGTTGAATTCAAATCCCAGCTTCTCTACCTGCTACCTGCGAAAATTCAGACAACTCCTTTAACCTCTTTCACTTTGTCATGTGTAGAGTGGGAATTATACGACCTACCTCATGGGGTTATTACGAAGATTAAATGAAGCAGTAAACAGTGAGGTTCCGTGCCTGGCACGGGTTGCAAGTCGAGAAGAATGATAAATGCTGTTGGTATTACCATTATCGTCTTCATTCTTAAGTGGTTAAGAGTTCAAAGTGCTAGAGTCAGACAAAGCTGGGGTGCAAATTCAAGCTCTACAATCTGTTAACTCTACCTCTAAGTCTCAGTTTCTTCAACCATATGAGCGTAATAGTGAGGACTAATGAAATAATACAATCTCAAATACTTATCGTAATGCTTGGCACATTATTCAGTACATATATTAGCAGCTGTAGCATTATTTTAATTATCATTAACACAATCAGCATTCCACCTAGAACCTGGCCAAAGTACTAGTATATATTCAAATTATTTCCAGATTTCCCCTATTGTAAACAATGCCATATACGTATCTCTTTTTCCATTATAATCACCACATGTGCGTGCGTGCGCGCACGCACACACACACACACACACAGAGTTCAGTAATTATTTGTTGAATTGAATTTGGTAATTTCTACCAATAATCATGTCAGATATTTGTGGTCACTGTGCATTGCTAGGGAGATGCCAGAATGGACTTCTATACTCCTTGTGTAATCAAATTTATGACAACAGATTTAAGTGCTTTTTTCATTCCAGTAAAACTCTGACACTTAGATTTACCTGAGTTTCTATGAAAGAATCCCTGCTCTTATAATAGAATTTTCATTTTTGTCTTTTACACACATAAGAACTCCTCTTTACAAATAGGATTGTGTTGTGTAGTAAACAGAATCCACTCTGGCTAGATTAAGCAGAAATGGCATTAGTTTAGAGGGTTTCCAATTTGAAGATATTAAGATTAATCAGATAATCAGAGTGTATTAGTCAGATGTATTCATCAGTGATAGCTCACAGAAAGTACAGGATAGCCGAAAGAAGAGCTATAAATGGAAAAAAAAAAAAGCCACATAAAAGGTTGCTAAATATTATTAGTCATTAGGGAAATGCAAATTAAAACTATAATGAGGCACTACTACATACCTACTAGAATGGCTAGAATTTTTTAAACTGACAGTATCAAGTCCTGGAAATGATGCAGAGCAACTAACAGACTCATCCATTGCTGGTGGGAATGCAAGACTGTGTAGCCATTTTTTTTTTAACATCTTTATTGGAGTATAACTGTTTTACAATGGTGTGTTAGTTTCTGCTTTACAACAAAGTGAATCAGTTATACATATACATATGTTCCCATATCTCTTCCCTCTTGC
>NC_041229.1:56879818-56882297 GCF_002837175.3 Physeter macrocephalus | reverse complement strand
AGTGTTCCATGAGCACTTGAGAAGAATGTGTATTCTGTTGTTTTTGGATGGAATGTCCTATAAATATCAATTAAGTCCATCTTGTGTAATGTATCATTTAAAGCTTGTGTTTCCTTATTTATTTTCATTTTGGATGATCTGTCCATTGGTGAAAGTGGGGTGTTAAAGTCCCCTACTATGATTGTGTTACTGTCGATTTCCCCTTTTATGGCTGTTAGTATTTGCCTTATGTATTGAGGTGCTCCTATGTTGGGTGCATAAATATTTACAATTGTTATATCTTCTTCATGGATCGATCCCTTGATCATTATATAGTGTCCTTCTTTGTCTCTTGTTATAGTTTTTACTTTAAAGTCTATTTTGTCTGATATGAGAATTGCTACTCCAGCTTTCTTCTGATTTCCATTTGCATGGAATATCTTTTTCCATCCCCTCACTTTCAGTCTGTATGTGTCCCTAGGTCTGAAGTGGGTCTCTTGTAGACAGCATATATATGGGTCTTGTTTTTGTTTCCATTCAGCCAGTCTGTGTCTTTTGGTGGGAGCATTTAATCCATTTACATTTAAGGTAATTATCGATATGTATGGTTCTATTACCATTTACTGAATTGTTTCGGGTTGTTCTTGTAGGTCTTTTCCTTCTCTTGTGTTTCTTGCCTAGAGAAGTTCCTTTAGCATTTGTTGTAAAGCTGGTTTGGTGGTGCTGAACTCTCTCAGCTTTTGCTTGTCTGTAAAGGTTTTAATTTCTCCATCAAATCTGAATGAGATCCTTGCTGGGTAGAGTAATCTTGGTTGTAGGTTTTTTTCCTTCATCACTTTAAATATGTCCTGCCACTCCCTTCTGGCTTGGAGAGTTTCTGCTGAAAGATCCGATGTTAACCTTATGGGGATTCCTTTGTGTGTTATTTGTTGTTTTTCCCTTGCTGCTTTTAATATGTTTTCTTTGTATTTAATTTTTGACAGTTTGATTATTATGTGTCTTGGCGTGTTTCTCCTTGGGTTTATCCTGTATGGGACTCTCTGTGCTTCCTGGACTTGATTGACTATTTTCTTTCCTATATTAGGGAAGTTTTCAACTATAATCTCTTCAAATATTTTCTCAGTCCCTTTCTTTTTCTCTTCTTCTTCTGGGACCCCTATAATTCGAATGTTGGTGCGTTTAATGTTGTCCCAGAGGTCTCTGAGACTGTCGTCAGTTCTTTTCATTCTTTTTTCTTTTTTCTGCTCTGCAGTAGTTATTTCCACTATTTTATCTTCCAGGTCACTTATCTGTCCTTCTGCCTCAGTTATTCTGCTACTGAGCCCATCTAGAGTATTTTTCATTTCATTTATTGTGTTGCTCATCGTTGCTTGCTTCCTCTTTATTTCTTCTAGGTCCTTGTTAACTGTTTCTTGCAATTTGTCTATTCTATTTCCAAGATTTTGAATCATCTTTACTATCATTATTCTGAATTCTTTTTCAGGTAGACTGCCTATTTCCTTTTCATTTGTTAGGTCTGGTGTGTTTTTATCTTGCTCCTTCATCTGCTGTGTGTTTTTCTGTCTTCTCATTTTGCTTATCTTACTGTGTTTGGGGTCTCCTTTTTGCAGGCTGCAGGTTCGTAGTTCCGTTGTTTTTGGTGACTGTCCCCAGTGGCTAAGGTTGGTTCAGTGCGTTGAATAGGTTTCCTGGTTGGGGGGATTAGTGCCTATGTTCTGGTGGATGAGGCTGGATCTTGTCTTTCTGGTGGGCAAGTCCACGTCTGGTGGTGTGTTTGGGGATGTTGGTTGCCTTATTATGATTTTAGGCAGCCTCTCTGCTAATGGATGGGGCTGTAGTCCTGTCTTGCTATTTGTTGGGCATAGGGTGTCCAGCACTGTACGTTGCTGGTCCTTGATTGAAGCTGTGTCTTGGTGTTGAGATGGAGATCTCTGGGAGATTTTCGCCGTTTGATATTGCGTGGAGCTGGGAGGTCTCTCTCTTGTGGACCAGTGTACTGAGGTTGGTTCTCCCACCTCAGAGACACAGCCCTGATGCCTGGCTGGAGCGCCAAGAGTCTTTAATCCACACAGCTCAGAATAAAAGGGAGAAAAAATAGAAAGGAAAGAAAGAAAGGAAGGAAGGGAGGAAGGAAGCAAGAAAGGAAAGAAGGAAGAGAGGAAGGAAGGGAGGAAGAAAGGGAGGAAGGAAGGAGGGAAGGACAGAAGAAAGAAAGGAAGAAGACAAAATAAAGTAGGATAAAATATAGTTATTAAAATAAAAAATAATTAAGAAGAAAAATTTTATAAAAAATAAAAAATGGGTCGGTCAGAACCCTAGGACAAATGGTGAAAGCAAAGCTATACAGACAAAATCTCACACAGCAGCACACACATACACACTCACAAAAAGAAAAAAAAGGGAGAAATAGTAATATATCTTGCTCCCAAAGTCCACCTCCTCAACTTGGGATATTTCGCTGTCTATTCAGGTTTTCCACAGATGCAGGGCACTTCAAGTT
>NC_041229.1:56870145-56879436 GCF_002837175.3 Physeter macrocephalus | reverse complement strand
GCCGGCACGACGCTGCACCAGCCCAAGGCGCGCCGCGCATTCTCCTGGGGAAGCTGTCCCTGGATCCCGAGACCCCAGCAGTGGCGGGCTGCACAGGTTCCCGGGAGGGGCGGTGTGGAGAGTGACCTGTGCTCGCACACAGGCCTCTTGGTGGCGGCAGCAGCAACCCTAGCGTCCCACACCCGTCTCTGGTGTCCGCACCGACAGCTGTGGCTCGCGCCCGTTTCTGGAGCTCCTTTACGCGGTGCACTTAATCCCCTCTTCGTGCCCCAAGGAGCAAAGAGGCAAGAAAAAGTCTCCTGCCTCTTCGGCAGTTCCGCGCCCGTTTCTGGAGCTCCTTTACGTGGTGAGCTTAATCCCCTCTCCTCTCGTACCAGAAAACAAAGAGGGAAGAAAAGGTCTCTTGCCTCTTTGGCAGCTCCAGACTTCTCCCGGACTCCCTCCCGGCTACCCGTGGTGCACTAACCCTTTCAGGCTGTCTTCACTCTGCCAACTCCAGACCTCTCCCTGGGATCCAACTGAAGCCCGAGGCTCAGCTCCCAGCCCCTGCCCGCCCCGGCGGGTGAGCAGACAAGCCTCCCAGGCTGGTGAGTGCCGGTTGGCACCAATCCTCTGTGCGGGAATCTCTCCGCTTTGCCCTCCGCACCCCTGTTGCTGCGCTCTCCTCCGCGGCTCCGGAGCTTCCCCCTCCTAGATTTTTTTTTTTTATGTATTTGTTGAGGAAGGTGAGCTCCACGTCCTCCTACTCTGTCTTCTTGATCCTCCCATGAAGTTCAAGGCTCCGGAGCTTCCCCCTCCGCCACCCGCAGTCTCCGCCTGCGAAGGGGCTTCTAGTGTGTGAGAACCTTTCCTCCTTCACAGCTCCCGTCCCTATTCTTCTGTCTCTGTTTATTCTTTTTTCTTTTGCCCTACCCAGGTACGTGGGGTGTTTCTTGCCTTTTGGGAGCTCCGAGTTCTTCTGCCAGCGTTCAGTGGGTGTTCTGTAGGAGCACTTCCACGTGTAGGTGTATTTCTGATGTATCTGTGAGGAGGAAGGTGATCTCCGCGTCTTACTCTTCCGCCATCTTCTCTCCACCCCCTGTGTAGCCATTTAAAGACAGTTTGGCATTTTTAAAATAAAGTTAAACATAAATCTACCATTCAACCCAGAATTTCCACTCCTAGGGATTGGTCCAAGAGAAATAAAAAATACAAGTCCAAACAAAAACCTGTGCTTAAATGTTTATAGCACCTTAATTCATAATAGCCCAAACATGAGACAATCCAAATGTCTATCAACCAGCATACAGATAAACAATTTGTGGTATATCCATACAATGGAATACTACTCAGCAATAAAAAGGAGCATATACTCATACATGGAACAACATGAATGAATCTCAAAAACATAAAAAAGGCAGGCACTAGAGGCTAAATAGTCTATGATTCCATTTGTAAGATATTCTAGAAAACTGTCTCTGCCCTATTAGACTGTGATCTCCTTGACCTGATACAGCTTTTTACAACAAGATTGCATCAAAGTTGGTTAACTGGAAGTAGAAATGGCTAAATTTGATCAGTTTAGGGAGCAAGTTTTAGCTCACAAGGGAATCAGGAATCTAGATTTGGCCAAAGGTCAATATAAGGTAGCCTGGGGTAAATCAGAGTGCACAGAACTGTTAACAGGAGGGCAGGGAGCCAAGGTGGAGCCTGCTGGACCTGACATCATGAATATCTGCTCTAATGGATCCTACACACGTTTGTCCACTCACACAGCCTTCAGCCTCCAGAGAATATAACCCTTCTTTGATGATCACTAGTTAAAGCTGATTGCAGTTGCTATCAAGGGTCTAATTTACCTGCCTTTGACAAATTTCCAGTTGTACTTTGCTTGTCCATTTGTAGTATGCTTGACTGATCCTCTCCAGCAACTCAAGAATCGACAGTGACAGAAGCCACACTTACAGACCAGGGTGACCCTGGAGTTGCATCAGTTTATTAGTGCTTCTAGTTATTTTCTGGCAAACGTAAGAATGTGAAGCAAAGGACATCTTAATTAAAGTGTTTTTAATATGACAGATTTTATAATGATAAGTTTGGCTCAAATATAACCTGTACCTCGTAAATACAACATATGCTATAAAGAAAAGAGCCTGCGGTTAGAACTCACAAACTTAGATTCTTGTCCCTGGACTCCACCTCTTCACCCTTGGCTAGGCCACTTAGCCTCTCACTTACCTTCCAGGGTGAATGGAGCAGGTGGGCCAATACTCTCAAAAGTGCCACTCAGCTCTAACTTGAATCCCGTGATTCTAAGAGTAGTTGATAGGATGATTGGGAGGAGGAATGGAAGAAACTTTTCCATTCTTAGACTTAAGAGCTTTTAGGCTTGACTCTTAGACTTTTCAGACCTCAGAATGTCAGGTTTCAGCTGTGTCCAGTGTTTACATTATAACATCTATTTTGGAAAAAAACTGGCAAGGTTTATAGATGAGAATGGAAAAGTACTTAGGTTGTTCTTGCAACTAGAAGCCCATAATCAGGTTTTTGTCCTTTCCTTAGAGGTATATATTGCAAGACTCACTGTAAGAAACAATATTATTACTCATATTAAATATTCAGGTAGCTTTTCCACATCTTTGAAAGAGTTGTATTTTCTTCTAGGAAGGAAGATTTTATTTTTGACATGGTGGTGCCCTTTTTTTCAGCTCTTAATCTAGTTTTTTTTTTTATGTCAGTGAAACCTTAGCATTTAAAAATGAATTGAAATATCGGTAACTAGTCCTATAGAGATTTTTGACTACATAAGCCAGAATTCTAAAGTTAAGTCTTTGATGTATATGTGCATTTTTAATTTCTTATTTTTTCAATTCCTCTTAACCAGTTCTTTTTGTAGTCAAATTCATTGTAATCCCACCACCAAAGTGTTGATCCTATAGTAAACTTTATTGAAGCATTGTATTAATGCACATTCCCTCATGGTAAGAGACGCTTTGTAGCAAACCTATCATGCAGCTCAGCTCAAGTCCCATATGGAACTAATAAGCCACTCAATAAGTGGCCTTGTGTAGATGAATATGGCTTGGAAGGGTGTGAGAGAGAGAGAGAGAGAGAGAGAGAGAGAGAGAGAGTGTGTGTGTGTGTGTGTGTGTGTGTATGTGTGTATGCATGCACATGTGTTGTCTAAACTGGATTTCTCCTGCCAAAACCTAAGTGACAAAATGATTCTTGAGCCCCCAGAGTCTTTACCAGCCTGGAAAAATTGGGTGTTTGAAAAATAAAAATAAAATTGAGCACTTTGATATTAAATTAGGCCTCAGCTCAATAGGTGGATGCTCACTGAGTACAAGAACTCAGCATTTGTTTCTCAAAAGTACAATCACACTTTATTTTAAAATATGATTTCCAGGGCTTCCCTGGTGGCGCAGTGGTTAAGAATCCACCTGCCAACGCAGGGGACACGGGTTCGAGCCCTGGTCCGGGAAGATCCCACATGCCGCGGAGCAACTGAGCCCGTGCGCCACAACTACTGAACCTGTGAGCCACAACTACTGAAGCCCGCGCACCTAGAGCCTGTGCTCCGCAGCAAGACAAGCCACCACAATGAGAAGCCCGCGCACCACAACTAGAGAAAGCCCACGCGCAACAACGAAGACCCAACGCAGCCAAAAATAAATAAATAAATTTATTTTAAAAATATATATATGATTTCCAGAGCTGCAACTGGTCTTAACCTAGTCAGCAGAGCACCATTAATCAAGCTGTATGAACTAGTTAATTTCAATTACAAGAGCTCTAACATCGCAGTTGACCTGTCTATATATAGTGATTTGAGATGAAACCAGCACGTGGCTTTGGAAAAATACTGTATTTTTATACAAAAAGGTGGTGTGGGAGAAGAAAACAGAGAAGATAATGGATGGAATTGACATGGTTATAGTGTCTGTTGAGGGCTGAATGTATTCATTGCTCTGGTTTTCTTTCCATTTTTTTTTTTTTTTTTTGTTCCAGTAACCATAAAGCTAGATCTTCCTGGTTATTTTAGTATAGGGATTTTCTTCTGCTAGTAGACAGTAGCACTTGTTCATCTTTCTGGGGAAACCACTGAACATTGCTTCTCCCTACTTCCCATCTAATTTATCATCTATGTGTAGTTTTCACCTACTAGCCTACTATAGAGTTGCACAGAAATTTAATTGCTCCCATGGAGTTCTAAACCAATCAGAGTAAAGCTGAAATTCAAGCTAATTGAAACCAAAATTACACTTAAAACTGCTTAGACTCTTTGGGTGGTGGTGCAGTAGGAAGTTGTTACAAAAGGTGTTTATTTCAGAGACTAATCTGCGTCAGTTAGACAAACCCAAAGCAACATTTTATTTGCCTGGATTTCTTGGCATCTGCCTTCCCCAATAAGAATTGAGAGCAGAGGGAGCTGCATTTGGGGAAGTGTGGTATTTATTGGTAGTAGTTGGGAAGGGCAGGTTTGGATGGAATGTTGGAGAAAGATTTCTTAGAGAAAAGAGTACTTTAGTCTTTTAACCTATCCTTCACAGCTGCCCCTGGAGTTGTTTTCCCCATTCACTTTCCTGCTTAAAACCCTGTAGTAGATTCTTACTGCTGTCGAGGAAGATAAATCCGAATTCTTGAGCTAAGTGCTCTAGGCCCTCAGCAGTTTTAAAGAATACTAAAAATCAGGCCTCAGAAGTTTCCATTCTCTATAAAAATCCTGATTGAACTCTTACAACAATTTTATGAGACAAATATTGTTGGTCCTGTTTTATAGACAAGGCACAGATTGGTTCTGTACCTTGTTCAAGGTTACATACATTATATGGTGAGAACAGACTATGAGTCCAGCCAGTCACTCAGAAGACAGAGAGCTAATTCGCAGTACCTAGCCTAGTGGACACTAAATAAATATTTGCTGTATGAATAGGTTGTGTAGGAACTTAGTAAATGTAGCTCTTTCTCTCCTTTCCCTATCCTTGTTCTTTCTTTCCCCCTTGGCCTCACTCCTTTAACTTCTTGTTTTTACTAATACCTTACCAGGGAGCTAACTTGTTAAAGAATTACTTAATAAAAATACAGATTTGTTCCTTTCCTGAAGTATTTACATTTTAATACCGGGTCATCTCTACCTGACATACTAGAGCATTAGACTGAGCCCCATTTTACTCCATTTTTGGACACTTCCCCTAAGGTGTCCAGAAATGTATCTTCTGGAGATTCTTCCATCAGACCTACCCCTCAGTGAACACATAAAGATTTGACACCCTCTTAGCCAACTTTGACTTCTGACACCATCAGAAGTGAGCAAAACCTGAAATGGGGCTGAGTGGATCGATGTTCCTTCATCACTCACATTGTGAATGTGAGCTACCCTAACCGTATTTTTATATCAAAATCCATAGATGCATGGTTCCTGTAACTTACAGAGCATTTAAAGTGGACTCGTAGAACTTTGAAAGGCTCTTGGAGATGACCTAGTCCAGAGGGGTTTAAACTCCAGATGGGAATGCCTCCTTGGCTCTAACTCTACTCCCCAACAACTGCCTACAGTTAGAGCAGTTTCCTATTTGTTAAACACTTTGGGCTTCTACATAATACTTCATGTGAACGAAGGATTCCAGGGATACCAAAAAAAGAAGTCTGAAAATTATTTGACTAGCCCAGGCAGGGAAGGGAGTTACTCGTAGCCATACAGCAGAGCTGTGTCTTTCACCCAGGTATTCTGACCACCCACATCATGAGTCGATCTTTCCACTTCACTGTGTAATTATTTTAAAGATATTGATACGTATATGTGGGGTTTTAAAATTTTTTTAATTTTTGGCCGTGTTGGGTCTTTGTTGCTGCATGCAGGCTTTCTCTAGTTGCAGCAAGCGGGGGCTACTCTGTTGCAGTACATAGGCATCTCACTGCGGTGGCTTCTCTTGTTGCGGAGCACGGGCTCTAGGTGTGCGGGCTTCAGTAGTTGTGGCTAGCAGGTTCTAGAGCGCAGGATTAGTAGTTGTGGCACACGGGCTTAGTTGCTCCACAACATGTGGGATCTTCCCGGACTAGGGCTCAAACCCGTGTCCCCTGCATTGGCAGGTGGATTCTTAACCACTGCGCCACCAGGGAGGCCCTGTATATGTGTTTATTGCTGCCTCTCTCGAGTGCTTGTAGTCAGAAACTTAGTAAATTAGTAAAAATTAGCTTTTAAAAAGGTGAACTATGTACCTAAGATTTTTTTCCCCTTTGATTTGAATTCTGTTGTTCTCCTTTTCAGATTCTAATCATAGTTAGTTAAGTGATAAGCCATTTTTGAGCACCAGTTTTATGCCCAGCTTAGCGATAGATGCTATGATAATGATATAATATATAGAGAGAGTATATATGTAGCATGATGATAATAGGTATACTTTATTGAGCATTTACTATGTACCAGATATCGTTTTGGGTCCTCTACATACTTTATCATATTTAAACTTTATAACAGCTCTGCAAGGCAGATAACGTCCCATTTACAAGAATTGACTTACCCAAAGTCAAACAACTAATAAGTGACAGCACTGGTATTTACAACCCAGATTGTCTGCATCTATGCTCATTGCAGTGTGACAAGATGCCTCTCATTCCCTCCCATACAGCATTAATTTTAACTTACTAATTAATTAATTAACAAATATGTTTTAAGTATCTATTCAGTTAGTTTAGGCTTTCCAAAGACAGCAAATGGAAAGGTGGTGTAGGAAGGGATTTGGCAGAGCGGTAAAATGCCCCCTATCCTGGAGTAATCAGAGACCTTCCTACAGGAAATGGAACTGGTGTTGGCTCTTTGAGAATGGACAGAATATGACCAGATGGAGCAGAAGCAAGAAGAACTACAATCCTGCAGCCTGTGGAACAAAAACCACATTCACAGAAAGATAGATAAGATGAAAAGACAGAGGGCTATGTACCAGATGAAGGAACAAGACAAAACCCCAGAAAAACAACTAAATGAACTGGAGATAGGCAACCTTCCAGAAAAAGAATTCAGAATAATGATAGTGAAGATAAAAAGAATGAAAAGAAATGAAAACAGCCTAAGAGACCTCTGGGACAACATTAAACACAACAACAGTCGCATTATAGGGGTCTCAGAAGGAGAAGAGTGAGGGAAAGGACCCGAGAAAATATTTGAAGAGATTATAGCCAAAAACTTCCCTAACGTGGGAAAGGAAATAGCCAACCAAGTCCAGGAAGCACACAGAGTCCCATACATGATAAACCCAAGGAGAAACACAATGAGATACACAGTAATCGAATTGGCAAAATTAAAGACAAAGAAAAATTATTGAAAGCAGCAAGGGAAAAACAACAAATAACATACAAGGGAACTCCCATAAGGTTAACAGCTGATTTCTCAGCAATGGTGGCTCTAACTTGGACGGCAGCAGCAGAGCTGGTAAGAAGTGGTCAGATTTGTGATATATTTTCAAAGGAAAACTCAACAGTACTGGATATGGAATAAGTGGGGGAGAGAAAACAAGGGGGACTCCAAGAATTCTGGCCCAAGCAACTGTTGAGATGGAACTGCCATAATTGAGAGGGGGTAAAACTGTGGACAGAACAGATTTAGTGCATGGTAGGGAGAAGAACATTGCAAGTGGACTTAAGAAAATATGGGAATTTAGGGCAGTAGATTTGAGATATCTGTTAGATATCCAAGCAGAAAGGTCAAGTATGCAGTTGGATTGATGGGTTGAGTTCAGAAGAGAGGTTTTCTGGGGATATCCATTAGTGAGTCACTGGCATATAGATAGCACTTAACGTCTGTGGACTGCATGAGATCACCAACGCTGTGGGTAGAGAGAAAAGACAACCAAGGAATGAGCCATGGATCATTAAGAAGAGAAGGAAGGGACGGGCAAAAAAGTTAAGACAGGACTGCATAGAGAGGTAGGAAGAAAGGCAAAATATGTGTTTCCCTGGGAGCCAAGTGAGGAAGAGTTTCAAGGAAGAGTGATGAGCTGTGTCAAATGTTTCTTGTAAGTCAGGTAGTGTGACAGTGGAGAATATTTTGAGCTGAGAGAGATATTAGTGAGTTCAAGTGATAGAATTACACAGTAAAGAGGCAAAAGTTGACGTAGGAAAGAGGTTGTTTTTTTTTTTTCCCATCCATTTCTGAGGTAGGTAATATTTACAGATATGAAGATTTTCTGTTACACCACCCTTGCATTTCTGGGATAAAGCCAATGTGGTATGATGTCATCTTTTGAAAATAGATTGCTAGATTCAGTCTGCACATCTTAAAAAGATCTTTGCCTCTATGCATTGAGTAAGACTGACATAATTTCCCCTTCCCTTTCTATTCTTGTCTGATTTTAGGAACTAAAAGGGGTTGGAGAGTATATTTCCTTTTCCTGATCTCTGGAGGAGTGTGTATAATATTGAAATGATCTGTTCTAGAAAGTTTGGTATCACTCTCCTCGAAAGCCATTTGGCTTGGTGTTTTCAATGGGGACAGATTTTTCAATTACTCAAAGTTTTGCTATGATTTGAGGTTTACAGTTACCTTCTTTAGCATTTTAAAGATATTAGACTCTTCTCTTCTGGCTTTCAGATTGATGTTAAAAAGTCTACTCTCAAGACACAGACTGGCTAGAGACCTACTTCAGACCTAGGAACACATACAGACTGAAAGTGAGGGGATGGAAAAAGATAGTCCATGCAAATGGAAATCAAAAGAAAGCTGGAGTAGCAATACTCATATCAGATAAAACAGACTTTAAATAAAAAATGTTACAAGAGACAAGGAAAGATACTACATAATGATCAAGGGATCAATCCAAGAAGAAGATATAACAATTGTAAACATATATGCACCCAACAGAGGAGCACCTCAATACATAAGGCAAATACTAACAGCTATAAAAGAGGAAATCGACAGTAAAAAAATAATGGTGGGGGACGTTAACAGCTTAATGGCACCAATGGACAGATCATCCAGACAGAAAATTAATAAGGACACACAAGCTTTAAATGACACAACAGACCAGATAGATTTAATTATATTTAAAGGACATTCCAGCCAAAAACAGCAGAGTACACTTTATTCTCAAGTGCACAAGGAACATTCTCCAGGATAGATCACATCTTGGGTCACAAATCAAGCCTCAGTAAATTTAAGAACATTGAAATCATATCAAGCATCTTTTCTGACCACAATGCTATGAGATTAGAAATCACTTACAGGGGAAAAAAACGTAAAAAACACAAACACATGGAGGCTAAACAATACGTTACTAAATAACCAAGAGATCACTGAAGAAATCAAAGAGGAAA
>NC_041229.1:56867898-56868934 GCF_002837175.3 Physeter macrocephalus | reverse complement strand
CTACAGCCAGCATTGTTCTCAATGGTGAAAAACTGAAAGCATTTCCACTAAGATCAGGAACAAGACAAGGTTGCCCACTCTCACCACTCTTATTCAACATAGTTTTGGAAGTTCTAGCCACAGCAATCAGAGAAGAAAAAGAAATAAAAGGAATCCAAATAGGAAAAGAAGAAGTAAAGCTGTCACTGTTTGCAGATGACATGATACTATACATAGAGAATCCTAAGGAGGCTACCAGGACACTACTAGAGCTAATCAATGAATTTGGTAAAGTAGCAGGATACAAAATTAATGCACAGAAATCTCTGGCATTCTTATACACTAATGATGAAAAATCTGAGAGTGAAATTAAGAAAACACTCCCATTTACCATTGCAACAAAAAGAATAAAATACCTAGGAATAAACCTACCTAGGGAGACAAAAGACCTGTATGCAGAAAACTATAAGACACTGTTGAAAGAAATTAAAGATGAAACCAACAGATGGAGAGATATACCATGTTCTTGGATTGGAAGAATCAATATTGTGAAAATGACTATACTACCCAAAACAATCTACAGATTCAATGCAATCCCTATCAAATTACCAATGGCATTTTTTACGGAACTGGAACAAAAAATCTTAAAATTTGTAATGGAGACACAAAAGACCCTGAATAGCCAAAGCAGTCTTGAGAAAAAAAAACAGAGCTGGAGGAATAGGCTCCCTGACTTCAGACTATACTACAAAGATACAGTAATCACGACAATATGGTACTGGCACAAAAATAGAAATATAGATCAATGGAACAGGATAGAAAGCCCAGAGATAAACCCATGCACCTATGGTCAACTAATCTATGACAAAGGAGGCAAGGATATACAATGGAGAAAAGACAGTCTCTTCAATAAGTGGTGCTGGGAAAACTGGATAGCTACATGTAAAAGAATGAAATTAGAACACTCCCTAACACCACACACAAAAATAAACTCAAAATGGATTAAAGACCTACATGTAAGGCCAGACACTATAAAACTCTTAGAGGAAAACATAGG
>NC_041229.1:56865660-56867786 GCF_002837175.3 Physeter macrocephalus | reverse complement strand
ACAGCTACATGTAAAAGTATGAAATTAGAACACTCCCTAACACCACACACAAAAATAAACTCAAAATGGATTAAAGACCTAAATGTAAGACCGGACACTATAAAACTCTTAAAGGAAAACATAGGAAGAACACTCTGACATAAATCACAGCAAGATCTTTTTTGATCCACCTCCTAGAGCAATGGAAATAAAAACAAAAATAAACAAATGGGACCTAATGAAATTCAAAAGCTTTTGCAAAGCAAAAGGAAACTACAAACAAGATGAAAAGACAACCCTCAGAATGGGAGAAAATATTTGCAAAGAAATCAACAGACAAAGGATTAATCTCCAAAATATATAAACAGCTCATGCAGCTCAATATCAAAAAACAAACAACCCAATCTAAAAATGGGCAGAAGACCTAAATAGACATTTCTCCAAAGAAGACATACAGATGGCCAAGAAGCACATGAAAAGCTGCTCAACATCACTAATTATTAGAGAAATGCAAATCAAAACTACTATGAGGTATCATGTCACACCAGTTAGAATGGGCATCATCAGAAAATCTACAAACAACAAATGCTGAGAGGGTGTGGAGAAAAGGGAACTCTCTTGCACTTTGGTGGGAATGTAAATTGATACAGCCACTATGGAGAACAGTATGGAGGTTCCTCAAAAAACTAAAAATAGAACTACCATACAACCCAGCAATCCCACTATTGGGCATATACCCAGAGAAAACCATAATTCAAAAAGACACATGCACCCCAATGTTCACTGCAGCGCTATTCACAATAGCCAGGTCATGGAAGCAACCTAAATGCCCATCGACAGACGAATGGATAAAGAAGATGTGGATTATATATACAGTGTGTACATATATACAATGGAATATTACTCAGCCATGAATAGGAACGAAATTGGGTCGTTTGTAGAGACGTGGATGAATCTAGAGACTGTCATACAGTAACTAATAAGAATCTGCTGTATAAAAAAATAAATAAAATTTGAAAAGAAAGAATATGACCAGATGTAGGATGCCTAGAGGGAGACTGGGAGACAGGAAAGAGAGCTGTCTGCCAGAGTGGTGAGTTCTGAATAAACCATTGTTAGCCAATACTGGAAAGCTCTTTTATATATATATGTATATATATAGGGGACTTCATGATAAGCAAATTGAATATACTCATTTATGTTGGCTCCCTAGTGAAATGCTACTAATAAAGATAAAATAGTTTAAAATTGGAAACACACAAGGGCGAAAAGAACAGAGGAGACAAGAGCAGGTAATAGAGTCGACAACATTTTAGAAAATCACAAGCAAAGAAATGAGTGATAAACTGAGTTGGCAGAATGGAAAAAACTAAAACCTAAAGCCTTCAAGAAGCAATGTAGTTCAAGCCATAGAACTCCAGAAGATCTTAGGATTTGGAGTTATCAAGTACCTCATAGAGTGTAGGGTAAGGAATAAGTCTAAGAACAGGAGGATTAGTTGAAAGTCTATAGAAAGAGAAGTAAGACTCCCAGTTCACTCACCACTCTACATAGCCAAGCAACTACCCCAGCACACACCCCAGTGGGAGACTGGAGGTTTACTTTCTGAAGAAAATCAAACCCAAGAAGCTTTGGACTCTGAACTGCCTGGTATACTGGGGCAAGAAGTAAGACGCCTTACTAAAAGCAAGGGGATTCAGTGAGAGTCCTACATACCAACATTGAATTCCCCAACCGCTTTTTCCTGCTTAACTCCCAAAATGGGATCCAGATAATACCCCTAGGCAGAAGGTTGGAGGATGCTTTCTGGAAAAAAACAGTCCGAGCAATGAGAGCTGCTGGACTGGCATGTCCCCCACAGAAAGGGCTCACCCACTCATTCTACAGTGAAGTACCCAGTCAGCAAGCACTGCCAATACACAGACTATCTGATCAGCTTTTTAAAGTCTCATTCATAAAGAAGAATTGACAACCAAAGATTACTGGACATTAAATAAAACCTCTTTTTTTTTTTTTGCGGTGCGTGGGCCTCTCACTGCTGTGGCCTCTCCCTTCGTGGAGCACAGGCTCCGGACACGCAGGCTCAGCGGCCATGGCTCACGGGCCCAGCCGCTCCGCGGCATGTGGGATCTTCCTGGACCAGGGCA
>NC_041229.1:56850191-56865122 GCF_002837175.3 Physeter macrocephalus | reverse complement strand
GCAGGCAGACTCTCAACCACTGCGCCACCAGGGAAGCCCTCTATTTTTTTTTTAAGTCTGAAACAAACAGAAAAAGAAAGAAAGAAACCCAAAAGTAACAGAAAATGGAGAAGGAGGAGACAAAAAAAAAAAAAACCAATAATAATGATAATAGAAAATAATCGGAATTAGAGGATAAGGGTTTTATACTGAAAGGACTCACTAGCAAGGTAAACAAAAGCAAAATAAACAAATGGGACTACATCAGACTAAAAATATTCTGCACAACAAAGGAAACTATCAACAAAATGAAAAGGCACCTACTGAATGGGAGAAGATATTTGCAAGTGATATATCTGATAAGGAGTTAGTATCCAAAATATACAAAGAACTCAGACAACTCAACATCAGAAAAACAACCAACCAGATTAAAAAATGGACAGAGGACCTGAATAGACGTTTTCCCAAAGAAGACACAGAGATGGCCCATAGACACATGAAAAGATGCTCAACATCACTAACCACCAGGGAAATGCAAATCCAAACCACAATGAGATATCATCTCACACCTGTCAGAATGGCTATTGTGAAAAAGACAAGAAATAACAAGTGTTGACAAGGATGTGGAGAAAGGGAACCCTTGTGCATTGTTGGTACAACCACTATGGAAAACAGTATGGAGGCTCTTCAAAAAATGAAAAATAGAACTACCACACAATCCAGCAATTCCAAGTCTGGTATTTTTCCAAAGAAAACAAAAACACTAATTTGAAAAGATGTATGCACCCCTATGTTCATTGCTGCATTATTCACAATAGCCAAGATATGGAGGCAACCTAAGTGCCCATCAGTAGATGAATGGATAAAGATGATGTGGGGTATACATGCACGTGCACACACACATACACTGGAATATTACTCAGCCATAAAAGAGAACAAAATCTTGCCATTTGCAGTAACATGGATAGACCTAGAGGGTATTATGCTAAGTGAAATAAGTCAAGACAGCGAAAGACAAATACTATATGATTTCACTTATATGTGGAATCTAAAAAACAAAACAAATGAACAAACATAACAAAACAGAAAAAGAGTCAGAGCTACAAAGAACAAACAGGTGGTTGCCAGAGGAAGGCCAGTATGTGGGGGAAGGAGTGAAATAGGTGAGGGTAATTAAGAGATACAGACTTTCAGTTACAAAACAGATGAGCCACAGGATGAGATGTACGGTGTGGGGAATATAGTCAATAATAATGTAATATCTTTGTATGGTGACAGATGGTAACTAGACTTATTGTGGTGATCATTTTGTAATGTATAGAAATAATCGAATCACTGTGTTTTGCACCAGGAACTAACACAGTGTTGTAGGTCAGTTATACTTCAAAAACGAACTCATAGAAAGATCAGATTTCTGGTTACTAGAGGTAGGGGTGAGATGGGAGGGTGGGAATTGGGTGAAGGTAGTCAAAAGGTACAAACTTCCAGTTATAAGATAAGTAAGCACTAGGGATGTAATGTATACCATGATTAATATAATTAACACTGTTGTGTGTTATATATGAAAGTTAAGAGAGTAAATTTTAAGAGTTCTCATCACAAGGAAAAAATATTTTTTTTTAATTTTGTGTCTATATTACATGATGGATGTTCTCTAAATTTATTGTGGTAATCATTTCATGATGTATGTAAAGTCAAATCCTTATGCAGTACACCTTTAACTTATACAGAGCCATATATCAGTTATATCTCAATAAAACTGGAAGGAAATAAACAAAACAAAACAAGAACAAAGGACTCACTGAAGTGAGATCAAAACAGTGAAGAAAAAAATACCCAAACAAAAGCTTATCACTATGAAATCTCTGAATACTGAGGTTAAAGAATAAAATCCTAAAAGCTTCCAGAGAGAGGAATCAGCTCACACACAAAGGATCAGGAATCAGAATGTTATCTGGTTTCTCAGTTGCCATATGCAAAGTTAAATGACAGTGAAACAATACTTCAGAAATTCCAAAGGAAAAATCATTTCAGTCTTGAATTTTATATGCAAGCAAACTATCATTCAAGTGTGAGAATGGAATAAAGGTAGTTTTAAATATTCAAGGTGTTAAAAAAAAATACCTCTCATGTGGCCCTTTCCCAGAAAGCTGTTATAGAATATGCTCCACCAAAATGAGGCAGTAAATCAAAAAAGAAGTGATGAGATCTAGGAAACAAGAGCCTCAGCACAGAAGTACAGTTGGCCCTCTGTATCCACGGATGCAAAACCCTGGATGTGGAGGGTTGACTATGTTCATTGTACATTCAACACCATTTTATATGAGGGACTTAAACGTCCACAGAGTTTGGTGTCTGCAGGGGCTCCTGGAGCTGATCCCCTGGAGATACAGGGGGATGACTGTAAACAAAATTTCCAGGATTATGGTGAAAGAAAGTTCTAGGAAGGTAACAATGGAACCAGCCTAGAGAGCAGCCTGTTCAGATTGGAGCGGAGAGAAGGGTGCTTCATGAAACAATCTCCAAGGGGGGAAATGGGCTTGATAGATTATATGGTGTCTTTAATCAGATTGGGAAGGATTTAAGGTTTTGTCCTAATTGGGGGAAAATCTAGTGATAGGTACGTGGATACTCAACAAGTAGTACTATCCACAAGATAGGTACTCAACAAGTGGGGAAAATGGCAATTATCACTTCAGGAAAAACAAACAAAAGGTCAAAAAAGGAATAGTATACTATATGGCTTAGCAGTGAACAGTATTTTTGTAGGTATAAGGTAAACACTAAATATTGATTTAACAAAAAATGTTATATTAAAAGATAATGGAATATCTTGAGAGGATGAGGAGAAGTATATTTGGGAGAGTGGAGAGTTAAATCCTCATATTTAATAAGAAGTCAGTAGGTAACGTATGGGGATAAGGAGAGAAAATGTGCTAAGAAAAGAGCTAAATTCTCATTTTACATAGCAGGAACATAGTAGATGATGTCTAAACGAGGGGGAAAAAATAAGAAATATTAATATAAGTGTATTATTTAGAAATATGAAGGTAAAGAAGAAACAACTAAAAGTGGTCGCTACTGAAGAGCAAAGAACTGCTGCTTTTTCATTGTAAGCCTTTCAGTAGGTTAGACTTAAAACAGTACATGTACTTTATTTTAAAATTTTAATATATTATTATGTATGAATTTCTATTTTAGTTCTGTATGTTGAAAGTTAAGAGGGCGACATGATAGAAAGAATTCAGAGTTGTTATTGAGAGGTTCTAGCCTTGGCTTTGTCCCTTATCAGCTTTGAGACCTTGGGCAGGACACTTGTCTTACTCTGAGTCTTAGTTTCTTCATTTATGAAAGGATGGAGGTTGGAAAAGATAATCTCCACGATCTCTTTAAGCTAGATATCCCAAGATTCTATGATAAAGGTAATAATGCTATACAACAAATGAAGAGTTAAGACTTGGATGGAGGCTTGAAATTCCCACATTTTCCTTTTTTAGTTGAAATCAGACTTGGAGAGAAATTTTCACTGTGGTCTCTGAAAAGAATTCAACACCCACCTTCCATTGTGGAGCCTGGGGCAGGCAGCTGACTACGTACTGGCTCAGGGACACATAGCTTAGCGTTATTTTAGTATGGGGTGGTTTTATTTTTTTGATATTTAATATTTTTCAGTATGAATCACAGGTGAAATTTCCATGCCATGTGTAAACAATTTCACTTTTTTATTGAAACAATTCAGGAATGTCATATTGGGATGTCAGCCATTTTACTTTTATCAATGTATGGAAAAAATGCTTTTATATTAATATAAGAAATGATGTCATTTAATATGGAGGAGATCTTATAATTCAAGGTCAGCAAATCTCAGGAGGTGATTTAGGTCACCAAGCTAGCTTTGGAAAAGGAAAAGAATATTTTCCCTTTGTCTTCTCAAGATTTTGTTTTTTTGGTTTTTTTTTAACCAATTTTCCTCTTAGACTTTGGGGTAGCTGGTGTAGTGGCATGGTTGTGAAAAGGAGACTGACTAATAATATCTTTGCCATTGAAACATGTGGCTTTGGAGAATTTCCTTGCTCTTTTTCTCGGCTTCAGTTTTCCCATCTGCACAAGAAAAGGATTAGCTTAAATAATATTCAAGATACCTTTTAGCAGTGACCTCTCCCGTTTTGGAGCACAGGCTCCAGAAGCGCAGGCTCAGTGGCCATGGCTCACGGGCGCAGCCGCTCCGCGGCATGTGGGATCTTCCCAGACCAGGGCACGAACCCGTATCCCCTGCATCGGCAGGCGGACTCTCAACCACTGCACCACCAGGGAAGCCCACCTTTTAGCTTTAACATTCTATGTTTCTACCTCCTTATTTTATGTGTGTATTCAGACCATTCAAGAGACCTGATTGGGTTTGGGGGTTTCTTTTTAAAGTTCAGTGTAGTGAGAGTGAACTCTTTCTGTTAAATGTCACTCACTCACACTTAAGTGAAAAGTCAATAGAGTACTAGATACAAACAAAAGAAAACTTACTTTGATTTTTTGTTGATAATGGTTTAATTTTTTAAAAGAGGAAAATATTTAAAAGTTTAACTTAGCCACTTTTAAATTAGGTGCTAGAAAAGTAAAACTTCAATACAGATGACCCTTCATATCTGTACATCACTATGCAGTTTACAGAGTCCTTTCTTCATATATATTATGTCATTTGAAAAATACATTTCTACAGGGCTGTGTTGTATACTTACCGAGTATTTGATGCTGTGTGTGTGAGCGTGTGTATGAATATGCACATATACTTACCTCGGGTCTCTATTATGTTTAGTGAAGGAAGCAAACGGTCTTCAGAGACAAAGTGAGAGGAGACAGGAACAGACAGATGAAAACCATTTAGTAGGTTACCCAAGGCACACAGAAGGACACATAATTTTAGAAAATCAGCCTCTAGCAGGAATAAGTAAAGCTAAGAGCAGATCTTGCCCACAGGCCATAGTTTCCTCATACTAGCTCTATAGCTTTGTACTCTGGTCCTAGAGAAAGAGGAAAGTTAGAGGCACAAGAGAAATAACATAAAGCACAGCCTTTGTCAAAAGTGACTTGCTGTTTATTTGTTTAATAAGCATTGACTGAGCACTCGCACTGTGTCAGACACTTGGGGATCCGAGATGGATACAACATGACCCTTATTCTTGATTCTACAAAGGGAAAAGGGTCAGTGCAAAAAGGGCCGAATGTGCTCAGAGTGTGTAATATCAACCTTCAGTACCTAAAATGAAATACTGGTTCTATGGTATATGTCCCTGGAGTTGATGTTAGCAAACTCTATAGGGGTCTTGGAAATATCCTGATTCCACAGTTGGTGGTTCTTAGTCTTCTCCAATGTTAGAGGGCAAGGGAGCAGGAAATAAGGAGGCTACCTTTAAACACCATCCAAAAAGTGAGGTTGATGATGTTGGGATCATACACTCACATTTCCTCTTTCAGCGTTTAAAAAGGGGGGGCGAGGGGGGACTCGTTTAGTGAATTATGTTTGGGAAGCATTGCCTAGTATCTGCCAAAATTTCTTTTAATTCTGTTTTTCCACCTTTGCAGCTAAGATATCAACATGGACTAGGGACTCCAGACTTGAGGCAAACCCTCCCTAACCTGAAAAACTTCATGGAGCTCGGACTAATGGTCAGGTGGTGAGTACCTTTAATACCCAGAAACTGCGATGTGGATAATAATCCTGAGAAACTTGCCTGACTTCCACATCGCTCCACACCTGCCTTCTGGGTTTTCTTCTGTAATAAGATATCTGAAGAAAAGGAAAGGCAGCCATCATACTTGTGTAGGTCTAAGCTCCAGTCTGGCTAAGAGGGCAAAGCACCCACGAAGGGGGGCGGGTTCAAAGGAGTATTGTTTGGACATGGGAAGGTTGGCGGGACAAGGAATCCTTGAGTGCTTGGCTGAAGCAGAGGCTGGAGGATAGCCATGTGATTTGTAAAAGGGGGACATGGAGCCCCCAGGACTTTGCCAAAGAACAAGCGAAGGACAGAATAAGCATCAGGATCGGTGGTTGTGAGAGTGAAGGGAAGGAAGCACACAAGGAATAGGTCAGGCTGTCAGGACCTAGTCTGAGACCAAGAGACACACACACACTGGAACGTTTCTCATATGTGATGTCAGTGCCTATTGTGCCGTAAGGGCAAGCGGCTGCCTAAAAGTGCTTTGTCAGGATGTACATGACCCTCTTCCAAAGACAAGGGGAGAGGAAAAGTGATGCAAAGAAAACGTTAGATGATTCGTTTGACTTAAATAAATGGAAAGCTGTTGGCTCAAGTCATTTAGTAATTTGAATCCTTGGATGATGGGCAATGACAAAATCACGTGAATTCAAATCAGGCCTTTAGAGGTAGACAACTGGGAACAGCATGGTTTCTTCTAAAGAGCACTGGCTTCTGATCCCAGATCTTTTTCTGATTTGCTATGTGAATTTTTTTTTTTTTAAGTTTTGAGATTCCTTTATTCAAGCCAAATTGTTCAACCTTTATCACAGTTTAACAACCTATTTTAAAAACCTCAAATAGGGCTTCCCTGGTGGCGCAGTGGTTGAGAGCCCGCCTGCCGATGCAGGGGACACGGTTTCGTGCCCCGGTCCGGGAAGATCCCACATGCCGCGGAGCGGCTGGGCCCGTGGCCATGGCCGCTGAGCCTGCGTGTCCGGAGCCTGTGCTCCGCAATGGGAGAGGCCACAACAGTGAGAGGCCCACGTACCAAAAAAAAAAAAAAAAAAAACAAAAACAAAAAAAACCCCTCAAATAAATAAGTTATCTGTATAACCTTGACACTTCAATTTTCTGATTTGCTGTGTGAATTTAAACTCGTACCACTCTGAAATGTAATTTCCTCATCTATAATCCCTGCTCTGCTCATCTCACTGGTTTGTGGTGAGAATGTAGGTGGAAAAATAATTCGTGGGGAGGAAAGTATTAGAATAGTTTCAGTTTCTTCTGTGCCATCAGATAGGCCTTGAGGTAACAAGAAAGTGACATCTGTGATTTACCTTTGACGTTTTCTGTTTTCGTCTCATGATCTTCAAAATGCAAATCCTGGATGTCTGACTTTAGATAGGACTTCTGTTAAGCAAATACACAATTGTTTAAAAAATTCTACTCAGAATATCAAAATAATTATAAAAAATTCGTGTTGATATGGTCCTGTATGCCCTGAGGAATGAGGTCTAGGAACTGAGTTTTAATGTAAAACAATAATAGTAATGATAATAATAATTTTAAAAGTGAGCTAGCAGGCACGTATTTAACATTGTCAGTGTAAAGTTCCATGATAGGTACTCTGGAGGTAACAAGAAGTATAAGGCTCAGGCCCTACCTTCAAGGGATTTGTGATCTAGTTGGAAACAAGGTATATAATTCATGAAAGGTTTTATAACACAAATGGTAAATAACTTAAAATGATCAAAAAAAGAGGCAACTTACAGCACCACCTGATTAATCAACTAAAATGAATCTTGTTCAGTACAGACAGCAAATTGTCCCAGTGTCATTTATTGAAGACTCTATCTTTGGTCCACTGTTGATAAGCCGTCTCTTTCATACATCAAGTTCACTTACACACAGATCTGTTTCCAGGCTCCCTATTCTGCTTCATCATTTTATTGTCTATCTATAGGCTAGTACCACATTTTTAATTAATATAAAGTGTAATTGCTATAAGTCTTATTGAGGTTTGAGCACCTCTCTTCCCCCTGACATTTGGAACCACTTGAGAGAGGAGATACAAGAGACAGACTAATAGGAATCAGAATGTCAGTTTTATTACTGATAAAGCTGCATTTTCCAAATGGCTTTAGATCTATAATAAAAGGGCTTGCAAAGACATCACTCAAAATTAAACTTACTCTTGCAATCACAATGTGAACTGGAGAACCTCAGGCTTTCCCCACAGAGGCAGGCCCTTAACTATACTGTAGAGGGCTGTCAGGTGACTCCTGCAAGAACCCAGATGGGGCTAAGCCAAGAATAACCAAGTTTTATTTTTCCCTCTAAATTCACTGATTAGAAAAGGCCCTCCTCCTCTAAGAGCGAGCGGGAGGATGGAGAGAGTCCAGGAGTGTTACTCTTAAATCATGTTCCTTCATAGCAAGGGAAAAGGAAGACTTCCCCAACTTTCTTGATATCTGGTCGGTTGAGGCTTCTACTTACGATCCTTCTTCAAAACTCTTTTGGCTTTTCTGGACTTATGAACTCTATCTGAGTGATTTGACAGCTTTATGATATTGAGTCTTTCTAACTGTGAACATGGTGTCTCTTTATATGCTTTCTTTCTGTTTTTTAAACATACCTCAGTGAAGTTTTAAAATTTTCTTCATAAAGATCTTACACATCTTTTATTAGATACTTAGTCCTAGGTAGCTTACCATTTTGGTTGCTGTTATAAATTTTTTTATTACAACATCCAACTTTTTTGTGGCTAGTATACAGGAATACTACTGATTTTTGTATTTTGAGAATGTATCCAGCAGCCTTGCTAACGTTAATTACAATGGTTTATCTTAGATTCTCTCAGATTTTTCTGTGGGTACGATCATATTTTTTTAGTGAATGATGGTGTTGTTTCTTCCTATTTTTACAACTTTTATTACTTTTTCTTTTCCTTTGTTTTATTATGGAAGAGGAGCAGCAATAGTGGATATCCTTGTCTTATTCCTGACTTTAAAGAGAATGCTTCTTTTCACCATTAAGTATTATATTTATTGCAAGTTTGGATAGATATTATTTATTAGCAAAAGGAAGTTTCTTTCTATTCCCAGTTCACTAAGAGTTGCTTTTTTTAAAATCATGAATGTGTATATTTTGGATTTTATAAAATGCTTATTATGTTTATTGAGATAACACTATATTCTTCTTTATTGTGTTAATAACTAGTAATACATTTTCTGATGTTAAGTCATCTTTGCCTCCTGGGCTGTAATCTGCTTGGTTGTGATGAATTATTTTTTGTATATTGTTGGATTCAATTTGCTGATTTACTTTTTTATTTTTTTAAAAACTTATTTTATTGCAGTATAGTTGATTTACAGTGTTGTGTTAGTTTCTGCTTTACAGCAAAGTGATTCAGTTATACATATATATACATTATTTTTCATATTCTTTTCCATTATGGTTTATCACACAGGATGTTGAATATAGTTCCCTGTGCTATACAGTAGGACCTTGTTGCTTATCCATTCTGTGTAATAGTTTGCATCTGCTAATCCCAAACTCCCAATCCATCCCTCCCTTACCCCCATCCCCCTTGGCAACCACAAGTTTGTTCTCTACATCTGTGAGTCTGTTTCATAGATAAGTTCATTTGTGTCATATGTCACATTCTACATATAAGTGATGTCATATGGTATTTGTCTTTTTCTTACTTCACTTAGTATGATAATCTCTAGGTCCATCCATGTTGCTGCGAATGGCATTATCTCATTCTTTTTTATGGCTGTGTAGTATTCCATTATAGATACAGGTATAGCTATATAGATCATATCTTTTTTTTTAAAATTTTATTGGCATATAGTTGATTTACAATGCTGTGTTAGTTTCAGGAGTACAGCATAGTGATTCAGTTATACATATACATATATTCATTCTTTTTCAGATGCTTTTCCCATATAGGTTATTACAGAATATTGAGTAGAGTTCCCTGTGCTATACAGTAGGTCCTTGTTGATTATCTATTTTATATATAGTAGTATGTGTTTGTTAATCCCAACCTCCTAATTTATCTCTCCCCCACCATATTTCTCCTTTGGTAACCATTAGTTGGTTTTTGAGTCTATGTTTTGTAAATATGTTCATTTATATCATTTTTAAAATTAGATTCCATGATTTGCTAATATTTTTAGTATATCTGCCTCTGTAAATGAGATGAGGCTAGCCTATAATTTTTTCTTTCTCATATAATAATCTTTGCCTGATTTTGGTAAGAAGGTTGTAACAGCCTCATAAAATAAATTGAGGCTCTTTCCCTTCTTTTCTATTATTCTTTTCTGTTCTCAGGAACAGTTTATGTAAGATAGGAATTATCTATATCTTGAAGGTCTGAAAAACCTAGTATTTCTCATTTGTTGAGAGGGAAAGTATAGATTTTTAGCTACTGACTTAATTTTTATGATGAGTATGAGTCTATTTATGTTCCGTTTTTCCAGTTCCTCCTTAACATACTCCAGTCTGATTTCAGTTCTATCAGTATACTGAAATTCCTCTTATCTAGGTAGGTGTCTAGAACTATGTTGCCAAACCCAGCGGCCACTTTTCCATCCTTATCCTACTAGTCTGTATTTAGTGGCATTTGGCCTTGCTGGCCATTCCTGCCTTCTTGAAACATTCTCCTTTCTTGGCTTCCACAATACTACCCTCCCCTGGTTTTCCTCCTTTCAGCTGCACTTTTTCCTGCCTGTTTTTCCTGTTTGTCCTCCTTTTCTTGATCATTAAATATGGAGATCTCCATAGTATTCTCCTTTTCTCTCTCTTTCTTCTCATGTGAGCTCATCCACTGCCCCCATTTTGAAAACCATCTATATGCTATGACCCTCCAAGTTATGTTTTCAGCATAAACCTCTCCTGCAAACTCTGTAGTCAGAGACCTGCTTGACACCTCCCCTTGGAGTATCACAGGCACCTCAGCCTCAACATCTAAAACTGTCCTTCACCAGGCTTCTTCAGCTCAGCAAATGACACCCTGTCTACCCAGTTGCTCAAACCAGAGAAACATCCTTGATTTCCTTCTTTGCTTCACTCCTACCTGAGCCAGTCTAGTTCATCAGCAAACCATGTCATCTCTACCCACCAAGTGTACTTCCCACCATCTCTGCTGCCACCACCGCAGTCCAAGTCACCACCTGCTCTTACCCAGACACTGCACCAGTCCAGCTTGTCTCCCTAATTTCACTCTTGTCCCACCTCTGTTCATTCTCCGCAGCAGCCAGAGTGACTTTTTAAAATTTTAGCTATATCTTAATCACTCCCTCAGCGGCTAGAGTAAAATTCAATCCCTTTTCTGTGGTCTCCCGACCACCTGCCTCTCCCCCTCCTCTCATGTATAGTCCTATACTGACCTCCTCTTAGCATGAAAAAGCTCTTTTCTGACTCGTCATGCTCACTGTCCTTCTGTCTAGAATGTGCTCTCCCTCTTGCTTCTCTCCCACCACCATCCACACCCATCCCTTCATATAGAGGGAACAGTTTTAGAAAAGGCACAGTAGCTTTACTGGCAAAGAATAGACCACTTGGCTAGAGTGCAAATTCATTTTAGGAACAGAGAGAATCTGGGTTTTGTGGTACTTAGAGCTTATACAATTTGGGAACCCTTTCAAGAAAACAATACAAAACTGAAAATACAAAATTAGAAAAAAAAAGTAAATATTTTAAGTGAGAAACAAGATCACAACAAATTACTGGAACTTTAGAGATCAGATCCCTTTCCCTTTCTTCTGTGATCTCTTTAGACAATTTACCCCAAATGCTTCCTCACTGCAACCTGACTGTCCTTTTCCTCCTAAAACACCATCATTTCCAGCAACTCTCATTTCTGAGGTTTAGATAAATTAAATGACTTTCCAGGGACTTCCCTGGTGGTGCAGTGGTTAAGAATCCGCCTGCCAATGCAGGGGACACGGGTTCGAGCCCTGGTCCGGGAAGATCCCACATGCCGCAGAGCAACTAAGTGCACCACAACTACTGAGCCTGCGCTTTAGAGCCCACGAGCCACAGCTACTTAGCCTGCGTGCCACAACTACTGAAGCCCACGTGCCTAGAGCCCGTGCTCCGCAACAAGAGAAGCCACTGCAGTGAGAAGCCCAAGCACTGCAACGAAGAGTAGCCCCCGCTCGCCACAACTAGAGAAAGCCCACGTGCAACAATGAAGACCCAGCTCAGCCAAAAATAAAATAAATTAATTTTTTTTTTTAAAGAAAAAAAATAAATGACTTTCCAAGCATGATTGACCTATGAGCCTGTGGCAATAAGACTGGAGTGTAGGTCTCCTGGCACTGATGTAGTAACCCATTAAGCCCCAAACTCACACATTATGTAGTGCCCCTTTGAGCCACTGTACCAAGCACATTAACACTGAATGAGTAGTAGGTACCACTTTATGGTGCTGTAATGAAAAGTAGGCTACTGAGACAGATGCAGAGTACCACAAAATGCATGCTACATTACAATCCAAGTAAAGACCGCTGCGGAAGCCAGGCTGGAGGTTACAAATCTAAACAAAGCTGGAACAAACACTTTTAGCCTCAGAGGAAACCTCAGAATTTCTGAGAGCAGCCATGAACTGAGGAATTACCTCCCAAGCCCGTGCTCCTTAGGGCAAAGGGTAAAAAAACTCACACTCCTAAGGGAGCCTCTTAACATCTTTTGTAAAAGAAAACACTTCCAGTTTCTGTGTGATTGTTACCATTCACAGATCGGTCCCTTGTGGAAGCAGGTTGCCGTATGTTCTTTTGGTGTCGAGGATTTCAAACTGGCTGTGAGGGTCAGTGCAGTCACTGAATTCCTCCTATGGCAAGCTTCAAAGTTATGTGACAGCTTGTTTTGTTTTGTTTTTCAAAGAAAAGACAATGTGATTAAAATTCCTTTAATGAAGTGATTTTTTTTTTCTTTCACATGACAGAATTCTTATCTAATATCAAAGCATCTACCTGCTTAATCCTAAAACTATCCCTTTTCCACATGAACGCAGTTACCTGGGGCACAGTTCTCAGCGCTTTATGCTAGTCCTTTCCAAAAGAAGTCTCCTTTTTCTCATCCTTGGATCAGTAACCTCGTTGTAACTGCCAAGCAACACAATTTTGAAAAGCAGAACTTCAGCTCAGAGGTTGTACTCTTGAATATTTTGGTTAAAAGCCACCAGCATGCCGCTTAAACCTCGCATTTTTTCTTTCTTTTACTACTAACTACAAAGTGGTCCAAGATTCCAGTTGACGTGCGCATGCACAGCTGATGCTCGTGCTGAATTATGGTCAGGGAAGAACGTACGCACACGGCACTGCTTGATGGCTGCCAGTGAGATGATAAGTTTAGAACTGAGAGGAAGAGATTATGTGCTGTGTTGCTGTGAATGGGCTGTGCGACGGGACCCCACATGCGGGTCCCGGGACAGCACCTCCACCGTCTCTCACGCCAGCTCACCTGACCTTGAGACATGCCCCACTCGTTTCTGACCTCAGTTCTTTTCTCAGACAAGTTCCCACCACCTAGAATCGCCTGCTTTTGCCTCTGCCCTCTTCAAACGTCGCTCTCACTTCAAGATCCAGTTCATGTCCTACCTCATTCATTCTCTCACTCAGTCAGCAGGTGCAGAGATAACACATCCTCCCTCAGTAGCTTAGGTTCACTTCTCCACCAAGTCTTACCCACTAGGCTTTTGAGCAGCAATGAGCAGGCAATGAAATAGGAACAAACAATATGTAATAGACAGCAGAAAGTATGAGTACTGAAGAAAGGTGGATAAGTTATTTGGAACATTCTGAGGATGTCATTTACTTCCTGGTGTGAGGGGTGTGGTTGAGAATTGGACAAGCCTTCACTAAGGAGATGGCATTTAGTGGACCTGGAGCACAAGGAGAATTGGGGTGTGTGAAGATTGGGGTGTAGGCCAGAGTAGGGAGCTGTTGCCCAGTTGTAAAGAGCATGTAAAGACTATGGGTTTGAATACCAACTCCGCCACTCACTGTCTCTGTGACTTCAGGCAAGTTTAAGCTCTCAGCTTAAATTTATCTGTAAAATGGAGATAATAGTGCCTACCTGATAAAGTTGATATAAAGATTAAATACGTAAACACTTAGCATACTTCCTGGCACACAGTAGTACTCAATAAATGGTAAGTATTATAAATATGTAATGGATAAGTGAATCATAGTTATTATCTCTGTTTTAAAAATTAAATCCATTCTTTATTATAGGTATTTTGTTTTTCCCTTAAAATCTACAGTCTTCTCCTTACAGATAGATATAGAACATGGTTCTTGGTCACATTTTTAATAATGGCTCATGCTGCCTTGTACATTAGTGGTACAGAATATTCACCATCTCCCTTCCACTTTTCCCCAAGTCCTTTATATGACCCTTCTGAAGCCTTAGAGATAAGTACCCTAAAAATCTATTTGCCTACCTACTTTTTTTGGTACCTACCTTCTTAGGTAACTCTCACCTCTAGTTGGAAGTTATGTAAAATAAAAGTTTCTTATTTGCAGAATTTTCCATGTTTTTATTTAAGCTTCTGACAACCCTGTGAAGGAGACAGGGCAAGGATGATGATCACTATATTACAGGTCAGAAAACTGAGACTTAGAAATATGAAGTGATTTGCCAAGATCACATGATAATAAGTGATGGAACTGGGACCAGAAACCCAGGTTGTTTGACTCCTAGTTGCATGTTCTTTTTATCATACCAGGCTGCCTCTTATTAGTTAGTGGTCATTCTTTTCCTTCTCTGCCCTTCCCCAGCCCTCCTGTCTCTCTGCCACTGAATTTCTAACACCTATTACCTTCTCCAGGAAAGCCCATCAAAGACAAATCCAGAGTACTAGAAAAATAACACTGCAAAATCAGGACAGGTAGGTCTGGTGAAGACATTCTTTGTTGCTTATTTTACCCCATTTACTTCAGAGATGTAGGAAACTCATAAGAGTCATAAAACTTTGTGAAGAATTTAAAAACTTTAAGACCAAAGGAAACAAAAATGATTATATGTTTCAACACCATTGGTTAAGAAACAAGAAAGCTAAGGGAAGCACATGAGTTGGCTTAAAACATATGTTTGCCCATAGTGTTTGTCTTCCTTGAATTTTTTGGTTTTGTTTTCTCAGAATAAGACATGATAAAAGCAGGATTTCAAAACCATCTTTCCTGCTTTATACATGGAATTTTTTTTTTTTTTTTTTTTTTTTTTTTTTTTTTTGGGGTATGCGGGC
>NC_041229.1:56813393-56850066 GCF_002837175.3 Physeter macrocephalus | reverse complement strand
GCCATGGCCCACAGGCCCAGCCGCTCTGCGGCATGTGGGATCCTCCCAGACCGGGGCGCAAACCCGGTTCCCCTGCATCGGCAGGCGGACGCGCAACCACTGCGCCACCAGGGAAGCCCTATACATGGAATTTTTTATTCTAAGTTCAATTTTTACTGACTGTAAAGCTTCACAATAACAGTGGAAAGAGCACTGAATTTGGGAATCAGAAAACGTAGGCTCCAACTTCAGCTCTTTCATTTAATTTTCATAAACTGTTTTTTGAGCATCAGTTTTTTTTAATGGAGTTAATAGCACCAGCCGTATTTCCCAAGCATAATTGTACAGAACAAATGAGATAATGTCTGTCCAAGTGGTTTAGAAACTAAAAAGGACTACACAAAATAGTATTAAGTATTATTCATGCATTTAACAATTAATTAAGGGTCTCCTCTGCATATAGCACTATTCAAGAGACAAAAGAAAATTCAGAAGTGTAAGATTTGCCCTGCCTTTGCTTAGTTGACAGTTGTTTAGTTTATAATCTGAATGAGTAGATAAGACAAATATTTTGAAGAACAAGACTTGCAGAAATATTCTCATGCATTGTTCAGTCTCGCTGTTGTGTGGGACTTAGAGCCTGAGCCCCGGCTTCAGTGGACAGTCCGTGACAATGATGGCACTCAACCTTGCACTGACTTACTTGATGTTTTAGGACCAGGTGTGCCGTTTTTATAGAGACCACATGAATTTCAGTGACCTTAGTGAGAACACTGAGGAGAAGTATCCTTGGCTGCTCTGCAGCTTGCTGGAATACTTCTGGTTCCCTCCAGCGTTTAATGATGTGACTTTGGGAGAAGGAACTAGTGGCTTTATGTAAGGTCATATCATTTCAGTGGTAAAATCTCTAGGTAGTATTTCTGCTGACCTATTTCTGATCTAGTTCTCTATTCCTTTTTATAAATAGAGAGAATAAAGCTCAATCAAGCTTTTTTGAATGAACGAATAAGAAAGAAAGCAGCTAGGAATTTTGACACATGTTAAGAAAATGGGCTTTTTCAGTCAAGCTTTTTTGAATGAACGAATGAATAAGAAAGAAAGTAGCTAAGAATTTTGACACGTTAAGAAAATGGGCTTTTTCAGTCAATTAAAAATAATGAAAATCTAGAGCAAGTGAGCCAATCTTTCTATAAAACCAGAAAGTAGTAATATAATAGTTCAGCTCTTAAGCCGAACCATCCACCTGTGAAAATGAGACCCTATCCAGCATTAACATTTTTTTAAAGCCTTACTTTTTAAAAGCAGATCTATCTTCTCTCCTTCCCTCCATCATTTGCTCATGCTGAATTCAGAGCTAGTCTCTAGCAGGTGACCCCCGAGGGACTTAAAAACCCTGTTGTCTAGCTGACGTTGGTTTTTAAATTTAGATCAAATGACATTGTGTTTGAAGTCTCAAGAGCACTACTTAAGGTAGCTGTATCATATGGGCTTGCCTTTCAAAGTACTCCTTGCAGGCTGGCATCCTTAATAGGAAAAGTGAAGCCTGGTCAAAAATAAATGAAAAAGAAAGTTTTATTGGAGTTATTTACTCTAAGACAGCTATTTTAGACGGAACCTTGACAAGTCATCTCATTGCCTCCAGACAGGAACACACAAGGCAGATGCGTATCTATAGTATTTTAAATGACCTTGGGGGACGAGGCTTCTTCCATAACTCATTCCAGAGTTTAAACACCCTCGCTTCAGGAAATTCTTCCCTATATTTAACTTACAGGCCCCCTTCTGCGGTTAACACCCATTTCCGCTTTTTTCTGTCCCCAGTCAGGATGGAGAACAGCTGGCCAACATCCTTTGTGTGCTAACCCTCCATCAGTGAGAAAGTCATTTGGGCATCCCTGGACTGCTTTTCTCAACCTCCAGCAACCAAGTCTTTGAACCAAATTGAGATCTTTTTCCGTTTTTATTTGTGCCTTGTCTCTCTCGTGTCATTCCTTTTGATTATCAATGAATAAAATTTGGAAAATGTAAAAATATACAGACGAGGGGAAAACAATAGCCCCATAATCCAGGGAGCGAAACCACTGTTAAGTTAGTCAGTTGTCTACGTGTTTCTTATGCAGTTGAGATCATGTCATCTATACCAGCCCTGAAATATAGTCTGATCCACATATATAGAAACTTACATTTTCTGGTAGCCACATTGAAAACGGGTAAAAAGGAATAGGTAAATTAATTTTAATCATAGTTTTAATTCCAATAAAATATTAACATGTAATCAGTATTTTAACTATGAACAAAATACTTTACATTCCATTTTTTATACTAAACTGTCTAAATCCAGTGTATATTTTACATTTATAGCACATCTCAAATCCAACTGGCCCCCTTGCAGCTACTCAGTACCGTGTGACTAGTAGCTATAGTGCTGAAGCACAGTCCTTGGCAGTTGTATATGCTGCTTTTTTGTCTGTCATATCTTAAGCCTTTTATGAATGGTGTTACAAAAATTTTAGCATCATTTTAGTGGCTGCATAATATTTAATCATTTAGACTTACTATAACTGTATCTTTAGAGAGTTTTGTTCTTCATGTTATAAGTAACCCTGTAGTGTTCTTTTTTTTTACTTCTTTTTTTTACTTTTGTATCAACTGTTTCTCAACACATTGCCAAAAGGAAAAAAAACATAAATTATTCCTTTTGGGTGCAACTAATCAAATCCACTTATTCATAAAACAAATTTATCCACTTAGCATCTACTGTATACTCTGTACTACATTAGATTGGGAAGTGGAGCAGTGGATTTCAAGAAATAGAAGACCAGGTCCCTCCCATACATTGTTTACAAAGACTTGGCTTCACAGTTGGACTGCACACATATTGTATTTTATTCTGACTTAAATATCCTTCCCTTCATTTCTTACTCCCCTCTGCCCCTACATATACACACACAGCCTGGTTGACTCCCCCTTATCCTTCAAAGTGCCAGTCACAGGGAACTACCTCTACTGAGTCCTCTAGGTGACTGCTGGCTCCCTCCTCCATTATACAGAATGTATATTGTGTACAGAGCACCATGGTGTTCTGGTTATTGGTAACTCTCTGTCTTCTCTACTAGAGTGGAAACTCTTTAATGATAGAAACCTTATCTTATAAGCCTCTTTATTGCCAGTGCCTAGCAGACTGCCAGGGCAGTGAATGTGGATTTCAGTAATATCTACTGAAATACTTGTTGAAATACAAGTGATCATATTAAGCATCAGTTGGATAATATAATTACAAGTATTGATCAAGGAGTTCAGAGAGCTCACTTTAAACTGGCATATGGTTGAAGAAGGCTTTAACAAAGGAAGTAAGACTTGAATTGGGCTTTGGAAGATGATCATGCTTAAGTGAATAGACGGGAGATATGTTCTAAGAAGCCTGTTTTTCAGGAGGAATTCTTTAGCATGTGCTAAGTATCAGCAGATAAGCATCTTTCTAGATCTAAAACACTATACTAAGTTTCAAGAAGACTGTAGAGATATGGTTTTGGCCCATCAAAAACTGTCAGGGCAGGGCTTCCCTGGTGGCACAGTGGTTAAGAATCCGCCTGCCAATGCAAGTGACACGGGTTTGAGCCCTGGTGCAGGAAGATCCTACATGCCGCTGCGGAGCAGCTAAGCCCGTGCGCCACAACTACTGAGCCCACACACCACAACCTCTGAAGCCCACGTGCCTAGAGCCCATGCTCCACAACAAGAGAAGCCACCACAATGAGAAGCCCGCACACCACAACGAAGAGTAGCCGCGGCTTCCTGCAACTAGAGAAAGCATGCGCGTGGCAACAAAGACCCAACGCAGCCAAAATAAAAAAAAAAAAAAAAAACTGTCAGGGCTTTGCAGAATTAGAAATTACCACTGGCTGCTTCAGTATGATCTTTGAGTTTAAGCTCTGTTTCAACTTTGGAGTTGTTAAAGGTCATTTTATATGATGCTTGTTCAATAATCCTTCTGGTATTGGACAGCTGTATATAGATAATAATAAGTATGTCATTATAGCTAATATCAAATGACCATTACTGCAAACCAGGCACTCTTCCAAAGCATTTTGAATGTATTACTTAGTTAAGTCATTCAATCCTCACAACAGTCAAGTGAATTAGGGCCCATTATCCTCTCTCATCTTACAACTGAGGAAACTGAAGCACAGAGAGGTTTAAATAACTTACATGTAACACAGCCATCAAGTGGAGGAGCTAAGATTTGATCCCAGGCAGAACAGCTTTAGAGCCTCTACTTTAACTATCACCCTGTACAGCCTCTCTTATAACTATGTTAAAAATAAAATGTTTTATATAGGGATCATTTAGCATCTTGTGGTTCCAGAAAAGGAATCCTATTATTATAACCCTCCCCTATTTTTCTTCATTCCTCTGACTGCTCCTTATCTCATTTGCAGGTTCCTCTTCTTCTACCTCATCATAAAAAACTGGAGCTCCTCAGGCTCAGTCCTCAGCCCTCTTTTCTCTGATTTTATTCTTCACCACCCTTGCCCAGTGATCTTATCTACAACTATCATTTTAATTATCACCCACATTGAAAGGAAGTACAGTGTAAATCTTCAGCCCAGATCTCTTTTCTGATATCAGACCTCTATTCAGATTGCCTCCTGGACCTTTTCACAGCACATTCTGTGTGCCCTTGTTTTTTTTCTTCCTGTCTTCCACCCCAACCATCACAAGCCTCATGGTCTTCCAGTGCTCTGTTTTCAGCAAATGGAATCTCCATCCATTCTTTTACACTGGCCAGGAAGCCAGCTGGTTCCTCCCTTTCCCTCTTACCCCCATATCCAACCTTCACAACCTCTGCCGATTTCCTCTAGTATGTCTGTTTGCCTGTATCTATACATTTCCACTCTGGCCCAAGCCTCCATCATCTCTCACCTGTACTACTGCACAGCCTGTGGTCCCCCAGCATCTGCTCCAGACCCCCTCCACTCTGTTCTCCAGCTTCAGTGAGAGTGTACCTGTCAAAATACAAATCAATCAGTCAATCAGTCTCTTTCTTTCTCTCCCCCCTAGACACACACACACACACACACACACACACACACACACACACCCTAGCCTAAAACACTTTAATGACTTAAATAAAGAGAAAAATTCTAAACATGGCCTCTGGGCTTCTGCACAGTCTAGACCTTGTTTTCCTCTTCAGCTTTATCTTCTGCCATGCTACTCTTCACTTGATGACCTTTTGGGTCCTCAAACGTTCTCTCTCTTGACATAGGGTCTTGACGTATGCTATTCCTTTTGCCTGGATGCTCTCACCCACCCACCCACTCTTTACCTGGTGAAGAAGTCTGCTAGCCCTTCGAATCTTGGCCTTTGCTGGGTTAGTTGCATAGCATGCGTCAGGGGTTGTCGTTTTGCATTTATATCTATAATTTTGTGGCAAAAGTCTATCCTCTCCCACTATAAGCGCCACAGAAGCAGGAACCATGGCTTTTTCCAATCACTATTGTATCCTCAGAATCTAGTGCACAGTGCCTTGTGCATAGACACTCTCTATATATTTGAATGAGGGAGGAAATAATTTGTTAATGTTCTGTTAATATACATACAGTTTATACTGCGCCTCTTGCAGTAGTACAGAGGGCTACAAAAAATAAGGTTCCCGAGACATTGTCCCTGAAGTCCCACAGTCTCTAAGCAGTGATTAAACGACGGCTGTCATTTAAGCATTTCTTCCAAAGGCCTCCAGCATCTCTGAAAATGGTGGCAGAGCTATCCTTTTTTCTTTTAAACAACTAAGGCCCCATGGTTCGGTTCATGTCAGAGCTTATTAGAAATGTGATGGTGGTTCAGCTTTAGCAGTGTCTTTCAAAAACTTAATTTCACAGATGCTGTCATTGGCCTCTGGAGTCTAAAGCTTCCTTTAGCTCTCTCTGCAAGTCTACTTTTTAAATTCTGACCAAGGTTTAAATTTCCCTATCAAGTTCTTTCTGGGGCTGGGCTGTGACATTGCTATTCCTCTGGTTTCCCTGGCAAAGGTAGATTTTTTTTTTTTTCTAGTTTCAGCATAAACACTTTATCACCCCCATGTTTCAGGTGCTATCTAGACACTCCGAGGGGTCATCAGGTATCCTTCCTGGCATCTCTTTCTGTTTCTACAGACCATGTTACAGTCCTCATAATGTTTGTTGCCTTGCCTGGCTGTGATTTCAGTACGTTAAATTTGTGTGATGATTTCTTAAAGTGAAAGCTGATGGGTGAAGTGGTTGACCTGCCAGCTCCTGGGACCTTCTGTCTCCCTGGAGGATCACTCTCTATTCTCTAATCCCAGGGAACTCAGCCTTGAGGGAACCAAGCTGGCTTCCAGGTGGGCTCCATGCTGTGGGTACCCCTTCAGCCTCTGTTCATAGCATGTGCTGGGGCCTTTCTTTTCCAAGGTGGGCCCTGTTGCCCAGGACCACGGAGGCCCTCACATCACAGAGTCTGGGGAAATGGATTTCTTCAGCTTGCTTGTTTTATCCTTTGCCTGTGGAATTTTCTCTTTCACAAATTCGTCTCTCCATCAGAACTCAGTTTAAATAAAATCTAAAGGCTCCCTTGTTCAGTTATTCCTTTTTAAACTCTCTGTTTTTATTTAGTCAGGCTTTGGCAGGAAAACTTCTAAGCGGAGCCCAGGGGAAAAGTGACCATTGGCACAGATTTTAGCCTGTGCGTTGGGCCAAGATTGTTTCTATTTTTATTTTGTTTCTTGTTTTTGTTAACATCCAGGGCACAGATTAAGCACTTTCACTTATCTGTAATGGTGAGAGGCCTTTAGATTGCTTGCCTGTGGCCAAGATTCTGCATGCTTAAAACTATTAACCCCCAGCTACCTCCTGGGAGATAAGATCTAGCTGTTCAATTTGGCTTTTCCAAAAGGAGGCTCTGTGCTTCTACTTGATCTGAGATAGAAAAAGGAGAAAGGTAAATCCCAACCTTTGCTGGATTTTCAAAGAGGTTAGTAGCCTAATTTATGGGTTGTCTTTTTTTTTTTTTTTTAACTAACTTTATATCGTAATTTCTCAGCTGCCAAAAGACGTAATTCTACCTCAGCTTCGCCTTGGCAACCTGCTTTTGGCACTCTGTGCAGCCCTGTCGTTGCTCTGCATTATTTAAGCAGTAATCTTTAAGAAGGTGAGAAACTATTATTGCTTTTTAGCAGAGTTGACACGCTATTGGCGCAGAGTAGTACCTAGAGCTTCAAACATTTCTAATGGCTGTAAACCAACTTAAACACCTCCATGTAGATGTCTCACTGCCATGAGGTCATAGTTTGCTACAAGGGGGAGAAAGAAGAAGATCAAATGTTATTTAAAAGTGTGGGTTGTTGTTTTTTTTTCCTTCTTTTTAAGTATTCTTATTCCACTGAGTTGTGGCTGTAGATTTTGGCCAGGATCCAGACAATCAAGATTTAGCATTTTGACCAGCTGTGATCTAGTAATGTTCCTCAGAGGAAACATTTTGTAGGAGGGAAAGACACATATTTGAGACTGTGAATTGTACTCCTTCCTAATACTTTACAGTGTGAGACCTGGTTGTAGACAGATAAAACAAGCACAAGTGAATCTGAAAGAGAACAGAGGGGAAAAAAGAGTTCTCAAAGAGCTAAAACTTCACTCCAGCTTGAAGAACTCTCTTGAGGTGGGAAATCTTTACATTTTTTCTTTATTTCATTTTTCCCTAAGTCTTCACATTCATATCATTCCATGGCAGAATGTATTTCTGTTCATAATTGATACTTAGAATGCATTAGCATTCTTATAACAGCATAACAAGTCTTAGGAAGTAAAAATGCCACACAAACTTAATGTAGGCAAGAAGAGAAGAGAAGGAAAAGGTATCAAGCCACTTGACCTAAAAAGTGTTATTCTGATTCTCACTCCTCCCTCAAATAGAAGTAGAGCGTGTTTTGGTGGCCAGTCCTATGGATTGGGAGAGAGAAGGAAATTAACATTTATTTAGTCAGACTCCCTCCGTTCAAGCACAGTTAGTGGCTTTGTGATCTTAGGCAGGTTACCTAACCTCTGTGCCTCAGTTTCTTCACCTGAAAAATGAGGATGTATACTTAATAGAGATGTGAGGATGAAATGAGACCATGTATAAAGCTGTTAACAGATTACTTATTCCCTAGTGCTTCATAAATGTTAGTTGCTATTGTTTTATTATTAATAATTTATGGAGTACCTACTCATTGTACTAAGAATTTTACTTGTATATTTTGTTTAATCCTGACTGCAACAACTGTTAGATGGATATACCCATTTCACAGGAGAGGAAACATAGGTTCGGGGTAGTGAAGTGCTCCACCAGTCTCCCATATTTTATAATGGCGGAGCTATGTGTGAAGGTCTGCAATATCATATATGGGAGATGTGGAAATGGGAACACATTTTGGACCAGTGCTTTCTTACTTTGTTTCCTCTCTCCCAGTCCCTTTTCTGTAAAAAGAGGCTATAGCTTCAGGCAATAAAACCAACAGAAAAGGAAGATGGGGAGAGAGTGGTGGGGCAAGCATAGTGGAGTGGAATGAACTGGTTCTGCTGACTCCCGGGTTGGGCTGGCTTCATGGCGAGGTATTCGTGTAATGGTTATAGAAGTGCTGAACAGGGTCCTCCTCTTTTAGGTTGGGGAAGCAGAGAAATTCTCCCTCTTATAAAAATTCCCTCTCCCTGAAGCTAAATTCATACAGAAAGATGACACATCAGAGGTTTGGGGACAATTGGAATGTACCTCAAAGGATTCTGGGAAGCTCTTCTAGTCCCTCAGCATTTGGTAGATCGTGTAAATAGAGGCAGTTGAGCATTTCCACTTGATTCAAAGCCTTTCCCACCCCATGTCCTCAGGAAAAAAGGAAAAAGCTGGAATGAAGTTTCACATTGGGCAGAATAAACCTTTTGATTTAGTACTTTCTCCCCCAAACTCTTTTACACTTGCCTTGACTACTTATCTTCTTTGCAGGCAGCTCCCTGATGGGCAGGAGTGGAGATGGGGGTGGGTGGGAGGAGTTCTGAGTTTGTTCCTGCTATAAACATTATTCTGTATAGGAGGAAACAGTAGAAGGAATGAGATCTAGATTCTGGTCGTTCCTCTGCGACCTGTTACCCTGTGTTTCCATCTAAGACGTTAATGTCTTTGAGCCTCAGTTACCTCTTCTGTAAAATGAGGCTAATAGTTTTGGAATCCAGAGCCCATGGAAGCAAATAATAATGACAGCAACCACAATTACAGCTACTACTGCCATCGGTATATATGCCAGGCATTCTGCCAAGGATTTGAAGTGTGTTATTTTGTTTAATCCTTACTACAGTCCAATAATCTATTTTACAAAGAAGAAAACTAGAGCACAGAGAAGATAAGTGACTGCCTACAGTCATATAACTAGTAAGTGGTGAGTTCGACCTTAAGTTATAACTCCAAATAAACAGGATCACGGTTGCCGATCCAGAAGTTTGAGCATCCTCTCTCATCACCACCACTATCTCCAGATACCTCTAGACATAGCTGAAGAGATAACAAAAGGTAGCTGACTGCAGTAAATAAGGACAGAATGAAAAAGAAATTAATGACCTTAATTTAGAGAGATCAAGGAAGACTTGATCCAAAGAAGCCAAATTTAAACCAGACTGTCCTCCTTGACCTCTAAACTCCAAGCCACTTGCCTTCTCCCTCACCATGCTATTGTTTGGGATCCTAGGATATCCTTTTTTTACTTGTAGCAAAAAGGCTTATTATTAAGTAATTTAACAGTCCCTGATGTGGTTCAGTTATTCAACAACCTATGCCCTGTTTCACTAAACCGTGGCCTAGTAAATGTGTAATTACAATATCTTTGGGGTGTTTTTTAATAAATTCCTTTTAATTGCAGCATTAAACCCCAGATGTCATGTTTCCAGTTTGGACCTAAGCCAAGCTAGGAGAGGCATCCATTCAAGGCAAACAGCTGATGAGGAGAATGTGTGCAGTGAACTGGGGGACTCAGTCCAGTTGCTAAACCTCAGGCTCTGTGCCCCCAAATCTAGTGCCTTAGAACATAGGGACCCTTGGCTGAAGTGGAGGATAAAGAAATGCTACTACATTTCCTGCTGCATCCACTCCTCCCCAGAACACTCAGGTTTACTGTGGTTGTCTCTAAGAGTAGAAATTCCCTGTAAGTTATTCATCACTATTTAAATACTGTACTAATTTCATTTGATAAGTAAATTGTCAATTGCCTTTAAAAATTGGTCTTAATAATTAGTAAATCTAGGCATTTCAACCTCTTCTTCCATCTAGATAAAATAATTATGAAGCCAGACCGTAATCAGACAAAAAGAATCTTGAAACATTCTGGGCATTCTTTTTTAATCTATCATTTGCCTTTTTAATTGCTACCTTTCTCTTTTTAGGCAATAGTAGAGGTATAATGTTCCTATTTTTCTTGTAAGAATTTAACTAATACCAAAACGTGTAATGAAGATTCCTTCTAGAAACCTTCTATTAAATATGAAAGTCAGAATTACTTTATTAAAAATCTACGCATTGTGTTTTTATAGAGATACAACAGTTTGTTTTTTAATAGTAAAACTTTAGAAATATCCTGAATCCACAAAAATAAGAAAATGATTAAGTAAATTATGATATTCCATTCAATGGAGTAGCCATTTAGAATTGTTTACCAAGAGGTTTGAATAACTTCCAACAACAGGATACAGAATTGTATATATATACTGCAAACACAGCTTTCATTTTGTTTTTTGTTTGTTTGGTTTTGTGTCTTTTTTAAATTAAACACACATGCATAAAATCAAAGTCTGAAAGGAAAATATCCAAATAGTGGTTATTTGATAGGTAATAGGCTTTTGAGTGATTTTTATTTTTTAATATGGTTTATATTTTTTGGTTTTCCAGGGAGTATAAATTATTATAATAATTAAAAATGCATGTGTGTTTGTATATATTTTAATGCAGTCATTCAACACTTGAGCTGTTTAGACCTCAGCTATCTTAAAAATTTGGAACATTGCTAAGATTCTGGAAGTAATAAAAAATTAATTCTGAGCAGCCAGAACTAATGTTACAAAACTCATATAATAAAGCATATTATGCCCAGGATATCTGCTGGTCCATCACTCAAATCCTGTTTACTCTTGCTTTGCACACAATTCTCAAGACATCTACTTTACAAGAACACAGCAAATTAGAAGCAAATGTCAAAAAAGAAGAAGCGCTTGCAGGCAAGAGCACTGACTCGGCCACAGGTGACAGCCTGACAGTGAGAGAGGACACAGAAAAGCCTGAGTGCAGACTTAAGAACTCGGACTCAGATCCCAGATTCAGAAACACACCCCTGAAAGGCCCATAGTCTCTCTACTATGTCATAGTAAGACATGTTAATACTGATGGCCCAAAGTTATCAAGAAAATACGTTTTTTAATTGGAAAATGAATAGATATATGTATATGTATAACTGAATCACTTTGCTGTACATCTGACACTATCACAACATTGTTAACCAACTATACTTGAATATAAAATAAAAAGTTAAAAAAAAAATTTTTTAATAAAAAAAGGGAAAATACCTTTCTTGTTCAACTTACTCTTTTTAAGATTATAAGAAAGACTAATAAAAATTTTTGAAAGGTTTCATGGCACATAGCTGCAAATGGGAAAAAAAGACAGTGTGTGATTGTAGGGTAAACGTTAGATATGTAGACTTCCTTATTTGTCTCCGTAATACCTCATCTTCTTACCGTTCTTTTACTGTTACTTAGGTTTTCTAAATTGTATTTGATACTGTCATTACCCGGGTTCTCATAAAAATCCAGGAAAACTGGGTAAGATCCCAGGATCAGGATGTCAGCAAATGCCAAAGTCTCCATCTCACAAAAGCCTTTGAATCCACGCATCAAAATAGGAGTAACATCATCAAGGACCTACTGTTGATGCACAGGGAACTCTAATCATTCTGTAATAACCTATATAGGAAAAGAATCTGAAAAAGAATGGATATATGTATATGTACAACTGAATCGCTTTGCTGTACACCTGAAACTAACACAACATTGTAAATCAACTATACTCCAATATAAAATTTTAAAAATGAAATTTGAAAAAAATAGGGGTAACACCCCAGACCCAGAGCTTAGCTATAGGTTGGGTGGGTTAAATGAGAAGGCCTGTATAATGGCATTTAGCTTGATGTCTGGCATATCATTGGCACTTAGCAAATGTTAGTTGAATTTGAACATGATTTTCCCACATGGGATGCAAATGGCTATGTGGGCTCTGGAGTCAGATGTGAGTTCTGCAACCTTGAACAAATCACATAACCCTCCTACCTGCCTACCTTTTTCACAGGGCGGATGTGAGAGTTCAACATTATTGATGCTCAAGAAAATGGTATTTCCCTGCCTATCGTAGCTGCAGGGGAGGGATGTCATACTTTATTACTTTTCTGTTGTGCAAAGTTGAGGAGAGCTTTCAGGGAGTCTCAGAATCAAAGAGGACTACAAAACCCCCTTTCTTGTGTCGTAAGTACTGCTTGTTGTGCCCTGACCTGTTTCTCATGCCCTTTTATCAGCCCACCTGGAGCCCAGCAGAGGGAAGCAGAGCAGGGTCCCCTGGGGTGGGAGAGTGGGTGGCAGCAGGGAGGGTGTCAAGTCGTTCACCCTTCGTAGCCATAAGTGGTTAAGCACCTGGCCTGTGGTCACGTGCCAGCAATAGCACCTTCAGTGTTCCGGGCGGGTTTCCCTGGTGCTTCCCACCCCTCCTGGGCTGTGGTGGCAGCTGAAAGCGTGGCCTGTCTGCCCAGAATAGACTGTCTGTGGGTGGCGCTGATGCTGTTTGGGTTTGATTACCTAGGGCCCCTGCAAAATCATGTAGAGAGGGACACTTGTCAGCAAGTAGCAGTGAAAACAAGAAGGTTGGCCAAAATGTGCAGCTTACCCCATTACTGTGAGTTTTGACAACATATTAACTGAAAACCTAGATTAAGGCCAACAAGTTTTGCTCTGTTTAGTTTTTCTTGAGAACTAAAAACAGTCATTTACTAATCTACTTGCCTGCTTCTATGTGTGCCCCAGTGAGCACCCCTAATTAGGAAATCGCTCTTGGCACCAACACTCACAGCCAAGCAAGGGAGTCTGATGCGCACGTGCATTAGAAGAAGCCTTTGGGTTGCCTTTGCTCAAGAAGCTTGAAGAACGTTTGCTTAGACCCCAGGGATAATCGAGCATCAGGAGAGCTCTGGGAGGAGAGGAAGCAAGATCTGGCTTAAGGGTTTGTGGCTGTGGACACAGGTGGAAGGAACCCTAGATCCTTTCTTCTTTCTCAGGGCACTTATCATGACTGTAATTTGAAAATGTATTATTTCGATAATTGTGGATGTCTTTCTACTGCAAGACTGGAAGCTCCTCAAAGGCAGGGCCAGCATGCCTTACATCTGCTTTCCCTCCTCAAGGCCTGGCACATGTAGCAGCTCTTTGTGGGATATAGCTATAGTTTTAAGTCGAACCTCTGCTCCTGCCTGGTACTTGCCTTTTTTGTGAGCCACTTCTCTGTGTTTCCTCACCTGAAGAACAGAAGTCAGATGGATCTTGTGTTTGCACCTCCCTCTGTCTCTGGACCCAGTTTGTTCATACAGTTGTGCTGAAGCTGACTAGCTTCAGCCAAGTATGATGTCTAGAACTGTGATTAGTACTCCAGGGGTGGCTTCACTAGCATAGTTTATAAAATGACTATCATTTCCAGAGTCTGGATACTCTATTTCCATTAACTAATTATTATTTATTATTTCAGACTTAAGAGTCATAATGTATACCCTGCTTTCTTGATGGGGTTTTTGTGAGGACCAAGTGAAATGATGTATATGAAATAACTTCAGAAACTGTAATGCTTTGGGTAGCCAAACAGTGATTATTATTGCTGGCCCAAAAGTATCTTCCTGAGAAGTAACTCAAGTTTGAAGGAAGGTACTGAAGACCAAGTATTGTAAAGTGTGTGTGACTAGCGTTATAAAGGAGAGGTCATTTCCCAAGTTAATTTTTCGTTCAACACACGCACACATACACACACACACACACACACACACACACACACACACACACATCTCCTTGGTCTTCTCTCTGCCACTTATCTAATGCAAGGCAATTAGCATTGGGGTATTGGAAAAGCTATTGATCATTGAGTTATGAGTCATGGGTTTTAGTCCAGCCTCACCCCTGCCTTGCTGAGGTTATCATGGGCAAGTCATTGAAGTTCTCTGTCAAATGAGGATACCTGCTTTATGAAGGTAAAATAAGACTTGAATATTAAAAATGAGAATAAGATATTGGTAGCCCTGCAGACATATGAAGTTGATCACATCCTCATATATTTTTCTTTCTAGATCCAATCCCTCCAGTTGCCTCGACTCCTCCCCATATGACATTGTCTCTACCCCCCGCCCTACCCTCTGCATATATTTCAGTGTATCTTGTATCCTTCTTAAAGGAAGCTCCCGATGCTGAACTCAGAATACTTTTATGTTGCATTTTGTATTTGGACACTAAAATTAATACTAAGGTTGAGTATTATCACTTTGTATTATCTCAAACCTAAATATGTTATTTCCTATCTCTGGATCCAGAAGGTCTAAGCTGAGTTCTGAAGTTGAAAGTAACTTCTCATTTTTTTTTTTGTCTTCTAGTGACAGACATCACACCTCCAGTGCAATCCCTGTTCCAAAGAGACAAAGCTCCATATTCGGGGGTGTAGATGTAGGCTTCTCTGGGGGGATGCCTTCACCAGACAAAGGACACCGGAAACGGGCCAGCTCAGAGAATGAGAGACTCCAGTACAAAACCCCTCCCCCCAGTTACAGCTCAGCATTAGCCCAGCCTGTGACCACCGTCCCCTCCACGGGAGAATCTGAGAGAAAGACAACATCTCTGTCTTCCTCCTTGGATACCTCCTTGGACTTCTCCAAAGAAAACAAGAAAAAAGGGGTAGATCTGGGTGACAGCTTCCATGGAGGCCATGTGAGTGTGAACACTAGCCAGGAACAGGGACAAGCCCTCCCGGGGCCTCCAGCCACAGTCAACGGCACCCTCCTGCCCAGCGAGCAGGCCAGCTCCTCCAGCGCCCAGCTTCCAGGGGGATTCCACCCGGTCTCCGAAGCCGAGCTCTGCTGTACCGTGGAGCAAGCAGAAGAGATCATCGGGATGGAAGCCACAGGCTTCACCTCAGGAGATCAGCTGGAAGCATTTAACTGCATCCCCGTGGACAGTGCCGTGGCAGTGGAGTGTGACGAACAAGTTCTGGGAGAATTTGAAGAGTTCTCCCGAAGGATCTATGCACTGAACGAAAATGTATCCAGCTTCCGCCGGCCACGCAGGAGTTCTGATAAGTGAAGTGAGTGGACAGACGGTAGGACCGGGATAGAGTCACTGCTTGAAATGAGGATAAAGCTGCACTGGTTACCCTTTGTAATAATTATGACACAAAATGAATATTAATGGAGGATATTCCTCAGAAAAATAGACTTTGTGAATCGAGGAGGGACTCAGGATCATTGTGTATCAGTGGGCCAAAGTTAGATTTTGCTTGCAAGATTTGCTTTTCAGGCCTGACAGTTATTTTAAGGCAGAAGTCTAGCTCTAGTCACCTTATAGGCATTTGTCTGCTTTTTTATTTACACTTCTGTGTTATCCTCAGAGGGAAGATGATAATATATAAATAATATAATGGATTTGTCTTTAGTTTCTTATAAGCATTTGCCCTCACCATAGTTTATGAAACTTTGGGAAAATTGAATATTCAGTAAAAGGTCTCCACCATCCACTGAAGGATCTTTGGCCATGCATTAAGTTGATGAATAAGAAGCACAATGGTCTCCTTATACCCAGGCCCACCTGCCCCTGCTCCCAGACTCTACAGTCAACCTAGCTATCGCCCCATCTGCACAGTAGATACCTTGTGCATCCTGCCAACTGAGGACATCACATTTGCCGGTTCTTTAATGAAGTTGCCATGACCTTCCACCTCTTCCAGTCAGCCATACCCTTGATGCAGCCTTCAGATGATAGGAAAGACCTCACCTCTGGTGGATCCCAGGGGATCTTCAAGGACCCCCCCCCACCGAGGTTACTATAGTCAGATGGCATGCAGTTCCCTCTGGGGGCCAAAGTTATGTGGGCAGAGGCTGTTGTCAAAAGCTGGGTGTGCTTTTTGGCAACACACTCACCATATAGAAATCCCTATATGTAAACCCCATGTTAATTTATTAAATTTCAGTTGGAAAGGAAGGCATTGTATATGATGAAATATGTGTAGAGAGTCAGGCTGTCCAGTGTGCAAACTGCAAGGCAGTTGAGGTAGTTAGATTAAGAGACTAGATGAGGCATAGAATACTATCGGTTTGTGTGCAATTGCATAGATATTAAATTATGTTTTTGAAGTACATTTTCATTCCTGGAGCTCAGATATCATTTGCTATTGCTATATACTTTATATACCCAAGGACATCGCCTCAGGGTTGCAAGCTCTTTAAGGAAATTTTATGCTTATATCCGTGTATTGTATAGAAGAATAAAAATTGAGTTTACTTCACTCAACCTGATTTTTTTTTCCCCCAGCTTTGAAATTCCTCTTGAACCTACATCTCCATATGTTACATCGTGACAGCACTAGCCTGAACAAAACCTGTGGCTGTATCTAAGCTAATGCCGTTGACTTCATTTGAGTTTACATATTGTGTATAGCAACATACCATCACAGGCGTACTCTGCAGTAGCTCATTTGTCCTCCATAACAACTTAACTCATAGGTTTCATAATCATTTTCATATTTTGTCCAAGCATTCCTGGGCTCAATTATAAATATAGCTACACTGTTAAATGGAATAGTTCATGTTGTTATTTTTCATGTAAAGAACTCACAAAATCACTGTATGACAGACAGACCCAACCTGTAAGCAATTAAAAGCTTTAACTTGATCTGAAGAAATCCATCTTATTCCTCTAAACAGGTGGAACTACTCCAGACCTGGAGCAGAAGCCATTTGTAGAGTCACGGCTTCTTTGCAGAGTACTGCCATTCATTTTGGAGTCAGTAAGGGTGGAGCTAGACATGCTCTTGGATGCACATCAGACTGGGCTGTGGGGTCCTCCAGTGAAGTAACATCTACCCCCACCAAGCCCAAAAAAAAGGTTTTGAAGGACTATATTAGTATTGAACAATGGAAGGTGAATCACATGTAACGTGTGATTCTTCAGATATGGGAGAGACCTTTAAACTTCATGCAAAACTCAAAGACATGGTGCATTCAATGCAGGTCCTCCAGCCCGGCTTCTGGCATCACCAAGAAGAGGGACCACATACAGGAGCACTCATAGTTACAGTGTTCATCTCAGATTCCACACAGCCAGATAGAGCCCGGAGCTCCGGGGTTCCATCTGTCAATCTCCCATTTGTGGACTCCCTGATTCTGGGGTTCACAGCTTTTGACCCACACAGCATGGAACCCCACCATTGAATGTGATCTGGTAGGCCAGAACTGATCGATAGTGACCTACACATTTGCCTGATCCACACTGTGTCCAGTGATGTTGTGCCTCAAAACACCACTTAGGTTTCGGTTTATTTAGTTTAGGTTTTGGGTTTTCACTGAGTTTGTTTGATGTCTGCAGTTTCTGCCAAACTTGGGTAGATCCTACAGCATTACATTCTCCAGGAATAACTCTGACATTTCCCAAAGCTGCAGAATTCATTTTGCCTCTGTTTAAAGTGGCCAAGGCCAAAATATGGGATGAGGTATTATCTCCTACTAATCTTTGTAATTTTTGCTTTGAGAATATAAGTTGAAATGAAAACTCAGTCCTATCCATTTCTGAACTGCTAAGAGCCCTTTCAGTTTTCATGTAGCTGAGACACTTTTACAGCCAGCAAATGTTATCAGATGAATATTTGCTTGTGTTTTCTCTCTCCACTTCCCCTTACCCACTTTAGAAATTCCAGAGATTTTTTCCCCCCCAGAATATTAGTTTTGGAAGATTGTATCCAGCTATATTTTTTTAGCAGTTCTAATAGTGCCCATTTATCCTGACCTAACCAGTTATTTAAATAATTTTTTAAACCACCACCAATAATAAATGGCATGTGAAACTGATCTGTTGGTAATTGGAAGAAAACTCAGCATCTGTATTTATAAAATAAAATTGATTAGTATTTATTTTGAGAGTAAAAGTGTATGTTACTTCCCTGCTATGTTTGAGTCCTGTCTTCTTCACTGTTTTGAATTTCATACTAAAGCTGAGTTAACTATGAAAACCTCATTCTTAAAACAGTCAGCCAGCCATTCCACATTTACTGAGCTAGCTCTCTCCCTCTTTGCGAGGGACTGGACTAAACAAGGTTATACAAAGATTAATAAGCCTTGACCTCTGCCACATTCTCCAGTTGTGGGGGGAAGGGTGGCATAAGTATATTAACAATTAAGTATAATTCAGTGTGATAAATTCTATGATGGAGAAATGTATAGCCATGCTACAGAATTCAGAGAAAGCTATTCTGCCTCAAGGATCAGGAAAGGGTCGCGGAGGTAATACAGATGAAAGATGTATAAGATTTCACATTACAGATGGAGGGAACAGCATGGGCAAAGCCCAGAGGCAAGGCAGGGCCGCATGCTCCCTTGCAAAATTGCAAGGAGTTTGCTGTGCTTGGGCCCTGAATGGATGTGAAGAAAGATGAGAGGAGAAATTGAATTGCAGGCCCATGGGGAAGGACTTAAAATGCCAGGGGAAGAGATTTGGATGCATGCAGTGGGCGACCGATCGGTACCCTTTCCAGACTTTAAAGCGGAAGAGTAACTTGGTTAGATGTGAATTATGGCTAGCAGCCAAGTTGAGGCTGGACTCTAGTGATACTCTTCTTAATATTCTTCTGTACTATTTTGTTTAGAAAAAAAAGTCTGTCTGAAAAAGAGGTTCATCCTTGTGTCCTTAATGGTTTCAGGGTAAATACTGAATAATGAACTGGGTTTTTACTGTGTGATACAAAGGGCAGCCAGCATCTATTCTTTAGAAGCTAGATTCCGAATGCCCCAGTTCAGCCACTTTGAAGTTATGACCCTGCTCAAGTCATTAAACCCTTAAGGACCCCTCATTTCTTAATCTGTAAAGAACTGGAGAGAACTCTGCCCTTGCCATTACGTTTGTGTGGGGCCTACACCATCGATGTTGGTTCCCTTTTGTCCTGTGGCAGGCTGCTGCCTAGTGACAGAAAGAATGCCTGACACCCGTTATCACCATTTCTTGTTCTAGCACTTGGGCACAGCCACTTAACCCCTCCGAATCTGGCTCCTAATCTGTCACGTAGGGATGATACCTCACACCGATCAGAATGGCCATCAAAAGGTCTACAAACAATAAATGCTGGAAAGTGTGGAGAAAAGGGAACCCTCCTACACTGTTGGTGGGAATGTAAATTGGTACAACCATTATGGAGAACACTATAGAGGCTCCTTAAAAAACTAAAAATAGAACTACCACATGATCCAGCAATCCCACTTCTGGGCATATATCTGGAGAAGACCATAATTCGAAAAGATCCATGCACCCCAATATTCATAGCAGCACTATTTACAATAGCCAAGACATGGAAGCAACCTAAATGTCCATTGACAGAGGAATGGATAAAGAAGATGTGGTACATATATACAACTCAGCCATAAAAAAGAATGAAATAATACCATTTGCAGCAAAATGGATGGACCTAGAGATTATCGTACTAAGTGAAGTTAAGTCAGACAAAGACAAATATCATGATATCGCTTATAGGTGGAATCTAAAAAATGATACAAATGAAGTTATTTACAAAACAGAGTCACAGATGCAGAAAACAAACTTATGGTTATAGAGGGAAAAGGGGGGAGGGATAAATTGGGAGATTGGGATTGACGTATACACACTACTATATATAAAATAGATAACTAACAAGGACCTACTGTATAGCACAGGGAACTCTCTACTCAAAACTCTGTAGTGACCTATATGGGAAAAGAATCTAAAAAAGAGTAGATGTATGTATGTATTTGTATAACTGATTCACTTTACAGCAGAAACTTAACAAACACAACATTGTAAATCAACTATACTCCAGTAAATTCAAAAAAAAATTTTTAAGTAGGGGTGATAACCCACATCTCTCCCCACCCCACCCTGGGGTCAGATAGAGTGTAAGAAGTGATGAGTATTTTTATGAAACACTTAATGATCTTTACAAAGCACCATACACAGTGGGAGGAGTTAGTCATTCAACAAGGATTTCTTGCATTTCTTGTATCAGGCTTTGAAACAGAGGTCTCCATTCAGTATACATTGAGAATGTGTCAGGGCTGAAACTGCTCTTTTGAAAAACAGCTCTAAACAAATGTAAAGTGTTTCGAGGTGTTTTGGTGGGTGGCATGGACATAGTGTTGACACATGGTCTATAAGCCTAATTAGCTTAATTTTTATGTTTTTTTTTTTTTTAACACCTGGCAGATGAGTTTATTTAGGCCACCTCATCCATACATATTCTCTCACACAGCTTCTGGCTGCCTTGCTGAACGCTGAACTAGTGCCCAGAGCTCTTAATTTTGCTCAAAATAGATAGAAGCTTTCTTTTTTTTTTTTTTTTTTTCCTCTTGGCGCATCTAATCATGGTTTTGTAGGTAGACAGCTCAGCCTTGTGGATTTTAAATGAATAAAAAAATACATGTCTATAAAATAATTCCACACTTTTTTAGAGACTGGCGATGTCAGCAATCCAGAAAAAGCATGGTCATGAATCTCGATAAAAATGAAAAAGACAGCCAGTTGGAGAAATAGCTATAGTCAGCCAAGCCCAAGCCCAGAACTACAAGGGGGAGAGTGGTAGGCTCAGATCCTTTTGGTTTTGTACAGAACACAAGTCTAATGAACTTCCTTTCTCTCAGTCCCCATTAAAGTACAAGCAGCAAATTAGAAAGGAATCAAGGTTGGGAGTAGACAGAAATAGTGGATAACCTGACTCAAAGAAGCAGATACAAACAAACAGGGAGGAAGCAGTCTGGGCATCTTGAGTGAGAAGCCCTCGGCCCCGTAGAGCAGCCAGTCAGAGGGATTCAGATCCCAGCCCCACCATGGCTCACTGGCTGTGCGGCCCAGGCAAGGCACGTGACTTCTGAGCCCACATGCTCCTCTGAAAAGTGGTCAGCCCCTTGCTCAGGTTTTCCCTTGCGCCTGGACAGAGACTCCTCTTGCCCTAGGAGCAAATTAGTATTCATTCTTCAAAACCCATCTCAGATCACCTTGGAGTCCAGAGCATGGCAGGAAAGGAGAAGACCCCCACCTGTCACTCTCTACCTGTTGTGAATAACTTGGGGCTAAATCATTTCACACAGCCTGCTTCTAGTCAGGGTTTTATATGTAGCAAAACAGCTACTACCCTGCCATCTACTCAAGGTCCTTGACGCAGTGGTTGTAAAATATATCACAAAAATTAACAAAACATGGGCTTCCCTGGTGGCGCAGTGGTTGAGAATCTGCCTGCCAATGCAGGGACACGGGTTCGGGCCCTGGTCTGGGAAGGTCCCCCATGCCACGGAGCAACCAGGCCCGTGAGCCACAACTACTGAGCCTGCGCATCTGGAGCTTGTGCTCCGCAACAAGAGAGGCTGCGACAGTGAGAGGCCCCATGCACCGCGATGAAGAGTGGCCCCCGCTCGCCGCAACTGGAGAAAGCCCTCACACAGAAATGAAGACCCAACACAGCCACAAATTAAATAAATAAAAATTAAAAAAAAAAAAAATTAACAGAACAGCTAGCTTAAAATAACTCAGCTTAAATGATTTTACTGTTTCTAAATAGCCCTCAGTCATCAGAAAAAGGATAAATTCATTTTAGTTTGATAGGAAAATGCATAAAATATTTTAAGGGAGTATATTATTCAAAATTGTTAAAATAAATTGATACTTTAAGGGATAAACTTGTTCTCTCAAAAATTTACTTGCAAAAATTTTCAATTCACTTTGAGGGAATACCTTATTCCTCAAAGAAACCAGAATCACTGTGTCTTGCTCTTTGAGTTTTACTGTGTTGTGAGGAGACCCCCAGGCTACTTTACATGCAGATGGTCTGTGAGCTTTCACTCATGCAAGGTGAGGTCTGTCTCCAAGCTTGCTGGCCACGGGGCCAGGCCCTTTGCTCCCAGAAACCTGCCAGTTGCCTTGACTTCTCTGCGCAGGGCACAGGCCAGGGCAGAAAGGGCGACCTTGGGGGGACCAGGGGAGGGTAGGCATTTAATTGGCCTTTTGAAGGAGATTCCTGAGGTTTAGGGGCGAGAACTGGTGGCTGCGCAGGGCTTGGCCATGGCTAGGGTTGCCACCTGGATTGCAGTCACCTCCTCCCTGGCTCCCTTCAGCCACCTTCTTGCCCTCCAACCCATTCTGCGTACTGCAAACCCAATGACCTGTCCTACACACAGCTCTAACCCTCTAGGAACTGTTAAATAAAGGAAAAAAATCAGACACACACCAGTTAACCAAACCATTGATGAGGGGAAGTTTCTCTTATAGAAATATTCCAAATAAAATAAAATTGAGGGATAAAAGAATTAGACTCATCACTTTGCCATTCTAATGAATCTAATGCATCTAAGACAATGATCATCAGTGGCTGCTAATATCACAAAAAGAGAGAAAACTAGATATTTTATGCCTCCTGATGAAAGAACACAACACCGATGAAGAATTCTTGGCAAAAGTTTGACCCTAAGTATGATCAAACCTCTTATCTGTGGTGTCCAATAAAATAGATGCTGACCGTGTATGGCTATTTAGTTGAAAAGTGGCTCCGTTCAAATTGAGATGCGCTAAGAGTGTGAAATACACACTGAATTTCAGAGACTTAGTACAAAAATAGAATGTAAATTTATATTAAGAATTTTTGTATTGGTTACATGTTGGAATAATACTTTGGATATATGAAATTCAGTAAAATATAATTAATTTCATCAGTTTCTTTTACTTCTTAAGATGTGACTACTAGAAAATTTTAAATTGCATGTGTGACTTGCATTTGTGGCTCACGCTATATTACTGGTGGTCAGAACAGCTCTGGATCTAACTACTAGGAAAATCAGAGGGCAAGTGAGCATGTTAACACCTGGAACATGCAATCAGCAAAATCTAGACAGTGGGAAACTCTATAGGACAAAGAACTTGGTTTCCTCAATAAGTATATTGCAAGAAAAAACTGAACGAAGGAGGGGACAACCTGTTAAAAAGAGACACAAGACTTCCCTGGTGGCCCAGTGGGTAAAACTCCGTGCTCCCAGTGCAGGGGGCCCGGGTTTGATCCCTGGTCGGGGAACTAGATCCCGCATGCACGCTGCAACTAAGAAGATCCCGCGTGCCACGACTAAGACCCAGCACCTAAATAAATAAATTTTTTTTAAAAAAAAGAGACGCCCAGCGCTTGATTATATCGGACTGGATGTCAGTTGGAGCCTTCTTTAACTGTGAGATGTACACCCAAGGCTTGAGTCTCAAGTTTGGCTGCCATCTGGGTAGTGAGGAGGACCTGGTATAGTCCCTTCCAAGGACATTTAAGGGCAGTCTTTGTTCTTACTGATTTCAAATCAGAAGGGTGGGAGAAAATTGGAAACAGTTTGGAGATTTATAGTCAGATATTTGAGGAAACTAGAAGTTTAAAATCCAGTTCAGCTTACAGCTGTATAAAAAAACCTTGAAACTTTATCATTAACAGGACAAGAATCTAATATCTACAAGGACAAGAATCTAATATCTACAAAGTTGCAAACACAATTTCTCTCTCAATAATTATTACCCTTTTTATCAAAGATAATCATAGTAAAACTAATCTGTTTGTAGTAAATTTGGCTTGATTATTTACAAAAATACAGCAAGAATAGTGATTGACCAAAAAAAAAAGAAAAAAAGAGACACAATAGGCATATCAATCAATCCCATTATGGACCTTGTTTGGTTCCTGTAAATCAAACAACCTTAAAATAAAGGCATAATCAACATGTAAACACTGACTAAATATTTGATTGTATTAACGATTTTTTTTTAGATCTGATAATAGTAATAGTAAAAAATAGTGTAACAGTTTTTTGAGAAGTCTGTATCTCTTAGAGGTGCATATGAAACATTTACAGATTAAGTGCATTTGTCTGGGGTTGGGGTGAGGTATGCAGTGGGGTATAGATGAAACAAGATTGGCCATGGGTGACGGGTGATGGGTAACTGGAGGTCACCCTGTTGCCTCTAGCCCACACCCTAGCCTCCAGCCAGGTGGATGCTTGTCATTCCCAGAATGCCTCTGCTCCCACGTGTCCCAGGGCCACTGCCCCCATGGCAAACGGCAAACCAAACCACTGTTCCTCCTATAAGCCAGAGTTCAGCCATTCTCCTTTCCTCTTTGAAGTCCTCCCTGCCATCTTCCCCAGTCTCCATCCCCACCTCCACCCTGAAACAGGCAGGCCTCCCTCCTTTGGGATCCTCCCACCACCCGTGTGTGCTCCCACAGCGGCCCTTACATTTTCTCTAAGTGACTGTCACCTTCAGCAGGCTGTGAGCTCCCAGAGGGCGGGCACCCTGTCGTAAGGCGCAACTAGTGCTCAGGAAAGTTTGCTAGACCAGTGTGCTGAGTGCCCGTTTCACAAATGAAGCAGTTGAGGCCCAGAGAAGTCAGGTGTCATAGCCAAGTTCCCAGAGCTAAAACTTGACAAGAGCTAGGACTTGAAACCAGAAGCTTCGCGTTGTTTCTCTACATTCCAGCTGAGCTGCAGGCCACAGTTCCCTGCATGCATTCATTCATTTAGCATTGATTGGGCGCCCCCTATTGACTGGCCCTGGTGGAACAAATCATGGGGCCGTGCTATGAAGGAAAACCACAGGCGACCAACCATGGGAATCTGACATGGGGGAGCCACTTTGCCCTGGGATCTCAGGCAAGCCTCCTTGGGGAAGTGAGATTTAAGCAGATTTGAAGGTATAGAGAGCCCCTTCCAGGCCAAGGGGACCGCATATGCAAAGCTTTGGAGTAGAGAGTGATGAGCCATGAGGCTGGACAGTGGCAAACTGGGTCCACAGACAACACCTCCACCCCTACCAGGGTTGTTTTCTTTCAATTATATTTTGCACTGTAGTGTTGATGATTTTTTTAAAAAAAATATAAGTACATCCTGACCACTCTGGCTGGCCCCCTTAGGACTCGGCTTCAGTGCTGGGCCCTGCATTTGTGTCACCAACCCACTGGCACAAGGAATTCTATTGTGGGTGGAAGTTTTTGATGTACGGTCACAGACCAGATGTACAGAAATGTAACTTTATTTCCCCATAACAGTCTTCATCCAAGCTCATGAATGCCCTTTTCAGCTAATCGCAGAAGACTCTTTTTTTTTTTTAATAAATTATTTTATTTTATTTTTGGCTGCATTGGGTCTTCGTTGCTGCGTGCGGGCTTTCTCTAGTTGCAACGAGTGGGGCTACTCTTCGTTGCAGTGCGTGGGCTTCTCATTGTGGTGGCTTCTCTTGTTATGGAGCACGGGTTCTAGGCGCACGGGCTTCAGTAGTTGTGGCACGTGGGCTCAGCAGTTGTGGCTTGCGGGCTCAGCAGTTGTGGCTTGCGGGCTCTAGAGCGCAGGCTCAGTAGTTGTGGCGCACGGGCTTAGTTGCTCCGCAGCATGTGGGATCCTCCTGGACCAGGGCTCAAACCCGTGTCCCCTGCATTGGCAGGCAGACTCCCAACCACTGTGCTACCAGGGAAGCCCGCTGGCAGAAGACTCCTGATCTTGCTATTTCAAGGCAACTCAGTCATTTCTGGTTAAACCATATCTTCTATGCGGTAAGTGTTCAAATTCCCAAATCCTCCCTGACCCCACCCTTCACCCAGGTGGCCCCAGGGCTTCTGACAAGTCTCTGAACTGCCCATAGTGTGGCTCATTTGAATGTTGGCTGCTGGCCTCCATTTTTCTGATCTCTGGGTCCTCACACCTGTGTCATCCCTTCCCTAGGAACCTCTCAGCCCTGCTCGGCTCCCCTGGGGACTCAGGCCACCTTGCCCACCTCGTCTCACCTCCTCGTGAGGCTTCCCTCAGGGCTCCCGGCCTGGACTTCTCGCCTCTGCTAGTTGGCTGCCAGCACCCTGAGGAGCACAGAACTCCTATGAAGGCTTGCCTAGGTCTACCTGGCAGACTGTGGGCAGTTGGGTCCCTTGTCTGTGACTGGCCCAAACCTATCTCCTATTTAGACCCCAGACGGGGTCAGGGACAGGGGAGGAAGGGGCCCCTCTCAGCCTCCACAAATCTTTTGGGGTCTAGCTCCACCCCTTCCAAATAGCGCCCCCTGCAGCTCTTCAAGTTTCTACTCCCTTTTTTCAGAGGTGGGAAAACACCCCTACATCACCACCTGCATGCATTCTCTTCTCCTCCATGGCAATATTTTTTTTTTATGGCTATACACTAAAGTTCCCTAGGCTCCAGGCTCTGTCTAGTCAGACAAAACTTTTCTTGCTCCACAAAGCCTTCCCTTGCAATGAAAGCCTGGCTTTTGAGACATTCAGCCCTTCAATTCCCTTTCTTGTTCTGGACACTATCTACTCTGCCCTGGAGGCAGTAAATCTCTGTTCTCTCCCGGTTCTACCAATCAACCGAGGAGCGAGGGAGTCCCGAGCAAGCTGGCACACTCCTTCCCTTTCCCCACAGCCTTCCTTCTTGGTGAATGAACAAAAAGCACCACAGGAACAGCAGAATCCAGACCTAACGCAGCCAGCTGCTACCTGAATCCACTGGTCCTTTGGGAACATCCACTGCTGAGGTTCTGCTCCAATCGGTCAGTCGGTCAGGAGGAGTTGGCCCAGACCCATGCACCTGCATCAAAGGCGCTCCTGTGCAAGGCTCTCACTGAGCACCGGGCTGCAGGTTTAAACTACAAAGGGAATCATCCTAGGAAGCCAGACAGGACCAGGTGCCCAACCACTCTGCTTTTCCCAGTAGAGCATTTTGTTTGTTTGTTTGTTTCCTCCGAACAAGGAACAGTAGTTGAGAGCTAGATGAAAGGTAGGAGGTTGACATTCTTATAAAATTATCAGTTGGCCCATCCAGAACCCCATCACCCTGCCTAGATCAATGCAGAGAGAAATGCCTGAATCCAACACCAAAATAAAACTGGTTATTTCATGGGGGAGGCGATTTAGGGTCAATTTTTACTTTCTTTTTTAAACTTTTATGTATGGCTTATTTAAAAAAAATCATCTATGATGCTCATAAAAACAAGCAATTCATTACTTTAAAAAACTGTTGGGGCTTCCCTGGTGGCACAGTGGTTGAGAGTCCGCCTGCCGATGCAGGGGACACGGGTTCGTGCCCCGGTCTGGGAGGATCCCATATGCCGCGGAGCGGCTGGGCCCGTGAGCCATGGCCGCTGGGCCAGTGCATCCGGAGCCTGTGCTCCACAAAGGGAGAGGCCCGCAAACCGCAAAAAAAAAAAAAAAAAAAAAACTGTTGAAGGTTGGAACAAGAAGATGCATTTGGAGTTTATTTATTCCCTCTCACAACACTATTTAGTGAGCACTTAGTACACGTCACGCCAGGAACTGCACTAGGGGGACAGCAGTGAGCACGGTGCCTGCTCCCAGCAGCTCAGGGGCTAGTGGGAGAGGCAGGCAACAGAGAACACGCGCACGAACAAGAAAATGCCACAGTAATGGGTGTAGAGAAGCAAATACAATACTCAAAAGTATTGGCAGCAGGATCTTGATGAAATATCTGTACACCCATGTCCACAGCACTGTCCTCAACAGCCAAAGGTACAAACAGCGCAGGTGTCTATCAGCAGATGAATGGAAAAACAACATGTGGTCTATACGTACAACAGAACATTGTTCAGCCTTAAAAGGGAAGGAAATCCTGTCACATGCTCCACATAGATGAACCCAGAGGACATTATGCTAAGTGAAATAAGCCAGTCACTAAAAGACAACTACTGTATGCTTCCATCACAGGAGGTTCCTAGAGAAGTCAAATTCATGGGGACAGAAAGGAAAACGGTAGCTGCCGGGGGCTGGGTGCAGGGGCGATGGGGAGTTGCTGTTTAATGGATACAAAGTTTCAGTTTTGCAAGATGAAGAGTTCTGGAGATTGCACAACAGTATGAACGTACCTCACACTACTGAATTGTACACTCAGAAATGGTTAAGATGGTACATTTCATGTTATGTGTATTTCACTACAATTAAAAAAAAAACACCAGCACCCAGGTGTGATCAGTGCTGCTGACATGACTGGGAGGCTGGGCAGGACATGACGAGGGGCAGGGCCCTCAGGCAGAAGGGGTCACTGAAGTGTGCAGGCGAGAGAGCTGGTGAGGGCGGAGTGGTCTGAGCAGAGGTGTCTGGGGAAGATCCCGGTGAACTGAGGACTGGAGTGACCTGGAGACGGGGATGGGCAGGCCATGCCACGGGGGCCCCTGACAAGTCATGGCAAGACATGTATCCAAAGGCAAGGGAAGGTTCTGGAGGACTGAGTCACAGAAACATTCACAGAGATCACCCTTCCTGCCAGTTGGATGGGTTGGGGGCAAAATGGGGCCAAGGAGAGCAGTGAGGAGGCACCCACGGGAGCCCAGGCTGGGGGGCAGGGGGCACCCTGCACTCAGATGGTCGCAGCATGATGGAGAAGACAAATTTGGAGAGATGAGGGTGATGGAACCAAAAGGACCAGCTGGTGGTCATGGCCATGGCGAATGATCCTCAAGTCCCACCTGTAATCTATCTGTCCTCTGTAGCCTCCACGATTTTAGAATTCTTCAATGTGTTATCATGTTTGATCCCTGTAACCACCCATGGCTGGGCAGAGTGGATGAAAAAACAGCTTTCAGGGCTTCCCTGGTGGCGCAGTGGTTGCGCGTCTGCCTGCCGATGCAGGGGAACCGGGTTCGCGCCCCGGTCTGGGAAGATTCCACATGCCGCGGAGCGGCTGGGCCCGTGAGCCATGGCCGCTGAGCCTGCGCATCCGGAGCCTGTGCTCCGCAACGGGAGAGGCCACAGCAGAAGGAGGCCCGCATACCACAAAAAAAAAAAAAAAAAAGAAAGAAAAAACAGCTTTCAGAGGGCTAAAGGACATGGGCCATTTCTCAGGTCTCACAGTGTCCGACACCCCAGCCCACCCACCAAAGCCACCTTGGGGTCAACATAAACCCCTTGTACCATCCCTGGCCCCGCACCCTTACTGGTAAGAAGCTGCTCCTTTGATCTCCTTCTCCTACAGCATAGCAAGGAGCAGCATCTCCAAATACTCTCAGGTTGTGCTTTGATTCATGCAAGTTACCTCTGTTGCTTTCTCCTATCTGCTACCTTCCTACTTTTGATCAGAGCAGGAAAGTAGATTGGTTAGGCCCCTTCTGCTTGCCGCAGAGCTATGGAGGTTGAAATTTTGTGTTTTTCCAAGAGGCTATAAACAAATGGACATATATATTTTTCTTTTTAAATTTTTGGTTGCTCACTAATTCTTATAAAAATCCTCTCACTCCCCAAGTGAGAGCTCCAACCCTTTAAGCAGTGCTCCTATCTCCCACGAGCTCTCAAAAAGACCAGTGATGGTTTGGCAGTGAGCTATTGTGATTTTTTTTTTTAGAAGAGTATGTTTCAGCACATCTCTGAGCTCTTAGACCAGAGAGGTGATTCTGGCCCTGAGTCACAGTGAAACGCCTGCAGAGACAATGTGGGGAATGCAATGAGCAAGGTGGTCCAGGTGTCATAAGATAAATCCTTTCAACACAGGGGCTGCTGCACTAAACAGGGAAGAGTCTTCAGTGACACATTACACTCCCCACCATTTTTCCTTAAATGTGGGGCCCTCTTGGTCTGTCTTTCACATTTCCACTGTGAGAGAGAAACGAGTTTGAGAAAGATCCACTTCCCATCTACCCAAAAAGAATTCAGAGTAATGATAGTAAAGATGATCCAAGATCTCAGAAAAAGAATGGAGGCACAGACCAAGAAGATAAAAGTAATTTTTTTTTTCTTTTGGCCATGCCATGTGGCTTGTGGGATCTCAGTTCCCTGACCAGGGATTGAACCCAAGCCCTTGGCAGTGAGAGCATGGAGTCCTAACCACTGGACCACCAGGGAATTCCTAATACAAGAAATATTTAACAAAGAGCTAGAAGATATAAAGAACAAACAGAGATGAACAATACAATAACTGAAATGAAAAATACACTAGAAGGAATGAATAGAATAAATGAGGCAGAAGAATGGATAAGTGAGCTAAAAGAAGGGTGGAAATCACTGCCATGAAACAGAATAAAGAAAAAAGAATGAAAAGAAATGAGGACAGTCTAACAGACCTGTGGAACAACATTAAACACACCAACATTCACATAATAGGGGTCACAGAAGGAGAAGAGAGAGAGAAGGGGCCTGAGAAAACATTTGAAGAAATAATAGGTGAAAACTAACCTAACACGGGAAAGGAAACAGTCACCCAAGTCCAAGAAGTGCAGAGAAACCCAGGCAGGATAACCCAAAGAGGAACATGCCAAGACACATAGTAATCAAACTGACAAAAATTAAAGACAAAGAAAAAATATTAAAAGCAACAAGGGAAAAGCAACAAATAACATACAAGGGAATCCCCATCAGGTTATCAGCTGATTTTTTTTTTTTTTAGCAGAAACCCTGCAGGCCAAAAGGGATTGGCATGATATATTGAAAGTGATCAAAGGGAAAAACCTACAACCAAGAATACTCTACCCAGCAAGGCTCTCATTCAGATTTGACAGAGAAATTAAAAGCTTTACAGACAAGCAAAAGCTAAGAGAATTCAGCACCACCAAACCAGCTTTAAACAAATGTTAAAGGAACTTCTCTAGGTGGAAAAGGCCACAAATAAAAACAAGAAAATTACAAATGAAAAAGCTCACTAGTAAAAGCAAACATAGAGTAAAAGTAGGAAATCATCCACACACAAACATGATATCAAAACCAGCAATAGTGAGAAGAGGAGAATAGAAATGCAGGATATTGGAAATGCATTTGAAATTAAAAAGATCAGCAACTTAAAAGAATCGTTTATATGTAGACTGCTATATCAAAACCTCATGGTAACTGCAAACCAAAAATCTACAATAGATACACACACACAAAAGAAAAAGGAATCCAAACACAACACTAAAATTAGTCATCAAATCACAAGAGAACAAAAGAGGAAGGGAAGAAAAAAGACCTACAAAAACAAATCGAAAACAATTAACGAAATGGCAATAAGAACACACATAGCGATAATTACCTTAAATGTAAACACATTAAATACTCCAACCAAAAACATAGACTGGCTTAATGGATACAAAAACGGGATCCATATATATGCTGTCTACAAGAGACCCACTTCAGAGCTAGGGGCACATACAGACTGAAAGTGAGGGGATGGAAAAAGGTATTTCATGCAAATGCAAATCAAAAGGAAGCTGGAGTAGCAATACTCATATCAGACAAAACAGACTTTAAAATAAAGACTATTACAAGAGACAAAGAAGGACACTACATAATGATCAGGGTATCGATCCAAGAAGATATAACAATGGTAAATATATATGCACCCAACATAGGAGCATCTCAATATATAAGGCAAGTACTAAGAGCCATAAAAGGAGAAACTGACAGTAACACAATAATAGTGGAGGACTTTAACACCCCACTTACATCAATGGACAGATCATCCAGACAGAAAATCAATAAGGAAACCCAGGTCTTAAATGACACATTAGAACAGATTGATTTAATTGATATAGAGCATTCCATCCGAAAGCAGCAGAATATACATTCTTTTCAAGTGCACATGGAGGAGAGACCTTCTAAATGGCAGAGGAGTAAGACGTGGAGATCACCTTCCTCCCCACAAATACATCAGAAATACATCTACATGTGGAACAACTCCTACAGAACACCAACTGAATGCTGGCAGAAGACCTCAGACTTCCCAAAAGGCAAGAAAGTCCTCATGTACCTGGGTAGGGCAAAAGAAAAAAGAAAAAACAGAGACAAAAGAATAGGGACGGGACCTGCACCTCTGGGAGGGAGCTGTGAAGGAGGAAAAGTTTCCACATGTGAGGAAGCCCCTTCACTGGCGGAGACGGGGGAGGGAAGCTTCAGAGCCATGGAGGAGAGCACAGCAACAGGGATGCAGAGGGCAAAGCGGAGAGATTCCCATATCGATCCAAGAAGATATAACAATGGTAAATATATATGCACCCAACATAGGAGCATCTCAATATATAAGGCAAGTACTAAGAGCCATAAAAGGAGAAACTGACAGTAACACAATAATAGTGGAGGACTTTAACACCCCACTTACATCAATGGACAGATCATCCAGACAGAAAATCAATAAGGAAACCCAGGTCTTAAATGACACATTAGAACAGATTGATTTAATTGATATAGAGCATTCCATCCGAAAGCAGCAGAATATACATTCTTTTCAAGTGCACATGGAGGAGAGACCTTCTAAATGGCAGAGGAGTAAGACGTGGAGATCACCTTCCTCCCCACAAATACATCAGAAATACATCTACATGTGGAACAACTCCTACAGAACACCAACTGAATGCTGGCAGAAGACCTCAGACTTCCCAAAAGGCAAGAAAGTCCTCATGTACCTGGGTAGGGCAAAAGAAAAAAGAAAAAACAGAGACAAAAGAATAGGGACGGGACCTGCACCTCTGGGAGGGAGCTGTGAAGGAGGAAAAGTTTCCACATGTGAGGAAGCCCCTTCACTGGCGGAGACGGGGGAGGGAAGCTTCAGAGCCATGGAGGAGAGCACAGCAACAGGGATGCAGAGGGCAAAGCGGAGAGATTCCCACACAGAGAATTGGTGCTGACCAGGACTCACCAGCCTGAGAGGCTTGTCTGCTCACCCGCCGGGACAGGTGGGGGCTGGGAGCTGAGGCTTGGGCTTCGGAGGTCAGACCCCAGGGAGAGGACTGGGGTGGGCTGTGTGAACACAGCCTGAAGGGGGCTAGTGCGCCACAGCTAGCCAGGAGGTAGTCCGGGAAAAAGTCTGGAACTGCCTAAGAGGCAAGAGACCATTATTTCGGGGAGTGTGAGGAGAGGGGATTCAGTGCACTGCCTAAACGAGCTCCAAAGATGGGCGCGAGCCACGGCTATCAGCACGGACACCAGAGACAGGCATGAAATGCGAAGGTTGCTGCTGCAGACACCAAGAAGACTATGTGCAAGCACAGGTCACTCTCCACACCTCCCCTCCCAAGAGCCTGTGCAGCCCACCACTGCCAGGGTCCCGTGATCCAGGGACAACCTTCCCGGGAGAACACACAGCACACCTCAGGTTGTTGCAACGTCATGCAGACCTCTGCCACCACAGGCTCGCCCCACATTCCGTACCCCTCCCTCCCCCTGGCCTGAGTGACCCAGAGCCCCCGAATCAGCTGCTCCTTTAACCCCGTCCTGTCTGAGCAAAGAACAGATGCCCTCAGGTGACCTACACGCAGAGGCAGGTCCAAATGCAAAGCTGAACCCCAGGAGCTGTGCAAACAAAGAAGAGAAAGGGAAATCTCTCCCAGCAGCCTCAGGAGCAGCGGATGAAATCTCCACAATCAACTTCATGCACCCTGCATCTGTGGAATACCTAAAGAGACAACGAATCATCCCAAAATTGAGGCGGTGGACTTTGGGAGCAACTGTAGACTTGGAGCTTGCTTTCTGCATATAATTTGTTTCTGGTTTTATGTTTATTTAGTTTACTATTTAGAGCTTATTATCATTGGTAGATTTCTTTATTGATTTGGTTGCTCTCTTCCTTTTTTTAAAATATATATATATATATTTTTCCTTTTTCTCTTTTTGTGAGTATGTATGTGTATGCTTCTTTGTGTGATTTTGTCTGTATAGCTTTGCTTTTACCATTTGTCCTAGGGTTCTGTCTGTTCATTTGTTGTTGTTGTTTTTTAGTATAGTTCTTAGCGCTTGTTATCATTGGTGGATGTGTTTTTTGGTTTGGTTGATCTCTCTTTCTTTCTCTTTTTCCTTTCTTATTACTTTTTATTTTTTTTATTTTTAGTAATTAAAAAATTTTTTATTTTAACATCTTTATTTTATTTTATTATTTGTTTCTTTCTTCTGTCTTTTTTCTCCCTTTTCTTCTAAGCCGTGTGGCTGACACGATCTTGGTGTTCCACCCAGGTGGCAGGCCTGTGCCTCTGAGGTGGGAGAGCCAAGTTCAGGTCATTGGTCCACCAGAGACCTTCCAGCTCCAAGTAATACCAAACGACAAAAGCTCTCCCATAGATCTCCATCTCAATGCTAAGACCCAGCTCCACTCAATGACCAGCAATCTACAGTACTGGACACCCTATGCCAAACAACTAGCAAGACAGCAACACAACACTACCCATTAGCAGAGAGGCTGCCTAAAATCAGAATAAGGTCACAGGAACCTGAAAACACACCACCGGACGTGGTCCTGCCCACCAGAAAGACAAGATCCAGCTTCATCCACCAGAACACAGGCACCAGTCCCCTCCACCAGGAAGCCTACACAACCCACTGAACAAACCTTAGCCACTAGAAGCAGACACCAAAAAAAATGGGAACTATGAACCTGCAGCCTGCACAAAGGAGACCCCAAACACAGTAAGTTAAGCAAAATGAGAAGAGAGAGAAACACACAGCAGATGAAGGAGCAAGGTAAAAACCCATCAGACCAAACAAATGAAGAGGAAATAGGCAATCAACCTGAAAAAGAACTCAGAGTAATGATAGTAAATATGATCCAAAATATTGGAAATAGAATGGAGAAAATACAAGAAATGTATAACAAGGACCTAGAAGAACTAAAGAGCAAGCAAACAATGATGAACAACACAATAAATGAAATTAAAAATTCTCTAGAAGGAATCAATAGCAGAATAACTGAGACAGAAGAACGGATAAGTGACCCGGAAGATAAAATAGTGGAAATATCTACTGCAGAGCAGAATAAAGAAAAAAGAATGAAAAGAATTGAGGAGAGTCTCAGAGACCTCTGGGAAGGGAAAAGCAACAAATAACACACAAGGGACTCCACATAAGGTTAACAGCTGATCTTTGAGCAGAAACTCTGCAAGCCAGAAGGGAGTGCCAGGACATATTTAAAGTGATGAAAGGGAAAAAACTAAAACCAAGATTACTCTACCCAGCAAGGATCTCATTCAGATTCAATGGAGAAATTAAAATCTTTACAGACAAGCAAAAGCTAAGAGAATTCAGCACCACCAAACCAGCTCTCCAACAAATGCTAAAGGAACTTCTCCAGGCAGGAACACAAGAGAAGGAAAAGACCTACAATAACAAACCCAAAATAATTAAGAAAATGGTGACAGGAACATACATATCGATAATTACCTTAAATGTAAATGGATTAAATACTCCCACCAAAAGACACAGACTGGCTGAATGGATACAAAAACAAGACCCATATACATGCTGTCTACAAGAGACCCACTTCAGATCTAGGGACACATGCAGACTGAAAGTGAGGGGATGGAAAAAGATATTCCATGCAAATGGAAATCAAAAGAAAGCTGGAGTGGCAATTATCATATAGACAAAATAGACTTCAAAAGAAAGACTATTACAAGAGACAAAGAAGGACAGTACATAATGATCAAGGGATCACTCCAAGAGGAAGATATAACAAGTGTAAATATTTATGGACCCAGCATAGGAGCACCTCAGTACTAAGGAAAATGCTAACAGCCATAAAAGGGGAAATCGACAGCAACACAATCATAGTAGGGGACTTTAACACTCCACTTTCACCAGTGGACAGATCATCCAAAATGAAAACAAATAAGGAAACACAAGCTTTAAATGACACATTAAACAAGATGGACTTAATTGATATTTATAGGACATTCCATCCAAAAACAACAGAATACATTTTCTTCTCAAGTGCTCATGGAACATTCTCCAGGATAGATCACATCTTGGGTCATGAATCAAGCCTTGGTAAATTTAAGAAAATTGTAACTGTATCAAGTATCTTTTCCGACCACAATGCTATGAGACTACGTATCAATTACAGGAAAAAAACCTGTAAAAAATACAAACACATGGAGGCTAAACAACACACTACTAAAAAACCAAGAGATCACTGAAGAAATCAAAGAGGAAATCAAAAAATACCTAGAAAAAAATGACAATGAAAACACGACAACCCAAAACCTATGGGATGCAGTAAAAGCAGTTCTAAGAGGGAAGTTTATAGCAATACAATCCTACCTCAAGAAACAAGATAGAAAAGCACAACATTCCGAGATTGAACCAGGAAGAAATAGGAAATATAAACAGACCAATCACAAGCACTGAAATTGAGATTGTGATTAAAAATCTTCCAACAAACAAAAGCCTAGGAACAGACGGCTTCACAGGCGAATTCTATCAAACATTTAGAGAAGAGATAAACAGCTATCCTTCTCAAACTCTTCCAAAATATAGCAGAGGGAGGAACACTCCCAAACTCATTCTACGAGGCCACCATCACCCTGATACCAAAACCAGACAAAGATGTCACAAAGAAAGAAAACTACAGGCCAATATCACTGATGAACATAGATGCAAAAATCCTCAACAAAATACTAGCAAACAGAATCCA
>NC_041229.1:56811750-56812577 GCF_002837175.3 Physeter macrocephalus | reverse complement strand
AGAAAAGGCTTTCAACAAAATTCAATACACTTTTATGATTAAAAACTCTCTAGAAAATAGACACAGAGGGAACTTACTTCAACATAATAAAGGCCATATATGACAAACCCACAGCCAACATCGTCCTCAATGGTGAAAACTGAAACCATTTCCACTACACAGAAGTTGTTGTTCCACAACAAGACAAGGTTGCCCACTCTCACCACTATTATTCAACATAGTTTTGGAAGTTTTAGCCACAGCAATCAGAGAAGAAAAAGAAATAAAAGGAATCCAAATTGAAAAAGAAGAAGTAAAACTGTCACTGTTTGCAGATGACATAATACTATACACAGAGAATCCTAAAGATGCTACCAGAAAACTACTAGAGCTAATCAACAAATTTGGTAAAGTAGCAGGATACAAAATTAATGCACAGAAATCTCTTGCATTCCTATACACTAATGATGAAAAATCTGAAAGTGAAATTAAGAAAACCCTCCCAGGCTTCCCTGGTGGCGCAGTGGTTGAGAGTCCGCCTGCCGATGCAGGGGACACGGGTTCGTGCCCCGGTCCGGGAAGATCCCACATGCTGCGGAGCGGCTGGGCCCGTGAGCCGCGGCCGCTGAGCCTGCGCGTCCGGAGCCTGTGCTCCGCAACGGGAGAGGCTGCGACAGTGAGAGGCCCGCGTAGCGCAAAAAAAAAAAAAAAAAGGAAAACCCTCCCATTTACCATTGCAACAAAAAGAATAAACTATCTAGGAATAAACCTAGCCAAAGCAATCTTGCGAACCAAAAAGGGAGCTGGAGGAATCAGGCTCCCTGACTTTAGACTATATTACAAAGCTA
>NC_041229.1:56796279-56810989 GCF_002837175.3 Physeter macrocephalus | reverse complement strand
TCTCCCTCCCTCCCACCGTCCCTATCCCACCCCTCTCGTGGTCACAAAGCACAGAGGTGATCTCCCTGTGCTATGCGGCAGCTTCCCACTAGCTATCTAATTTACATTTGGTAGTGCATATATGTCCCTGCCACTCTCTCACTTCGTCACAGCTTACCCTTCCCCCTCCCCATGTCCTCAAGTCCATGCTCTAGTAGGTCTGTGTTTTATTCCTGTCCTACCACTAATCTCTTCATGACATTTTTTTTTCTTAGATTCCATATATATGTGTTAGCATACGGTATTTGTTTTTCTCCTTCTGACTTACTTCACTCTGTATGACAGACTCCAGGTCTATCCACCTCATTACAAATAACTCAGTTTCATTTCTTTTTATGGCTGAGTAATATTCCATTGTATATATGTGCCACATCTTCTTTATCCATTCATCTGTTGATGGACACTTAGGTTGCTTCCATGTCCTGGCTATTGTAAATAGAGCTGCAATGGACATTTCTCCAAAGAAGATATACAGATTGCCAACAAACACATGAAAGAATGCTCAACATCATTAATCATTAGAGAAATGCAAATCAAAACTACAATGAGATATCATCTCACACCGGTCAGAATGGCCATCATCAAAAACTCTAGAAACAATAAATGCTGGAGAGGGTGTGGAGAAAAGGGAACACTCTTGCACTATTGGTGGGAATATAAATTGATGCAGCCACTATGGAGAACAGTATGGAGGTTCCTTAAAAAACTAAAAAGAGAACTACCATATGACCCAGCAATCCCACTACTGGGCATATACACTGAGAAAACCAGAATTCAAAAAGAGTCAGGTACCAAAATGTTCATTGCAGCTCTATTTACAATAGCCAGGACATGGAAGCAACCTAAGTGTCCATCAACAGATGAATGGACAAAGAAGATGTGGCACATATATACAATGGAATATTACTCAGCCAAAAAAGAAACGAAATTGAGTTATTTGTAGTGAGGTGGATGGACCTAGAGTCTGTCATACAGAGTGAAGTAAGTCAGAAAGAGAAAAAGAAATACCGTATGCTAACATATATGTATGGAATCTAAGAGAAAAAAAAAAAGGTCATGAAGAACCGAGGGGCAAGACAGGAATAAAGACACAAACCTACTAGAGAATGGACTTGAGGATATGGGGAGGGGGAAGGGTAAGCTGTGACAAAGTGAGAGAGTGGCATGGACATATATACACTACCAAAAGTAAAATAGATAGCTAGTGGGAAGCAGCCGCATAGCACAGGGAGATCAGCTCGGTGCTTTGTGACCACCTAGAGGGGTGGGATAGGGAGGGTGGGAGGGAGGGAGACTCAAGAGGGAAGAGATATGGGAACATATGTATATGTATAACTGATTCACTTTGTTATAAAGTAGAAGCTAACACACCATTGTAAAGCAATTATACTCCAATTAAGATGTTAAAAAAGAAAAAAGACACTGATGAAAGAAATTAAAGAAGATACAGACAGATGGAGAGATATACCATATTCTTGGATTGGAAGAATCAACATTTTGAAAATGACTATACTACCCAAAGCAATCTACAGATTTAATGCAATCTCTATCAAACTACCACTGGCATTTTTCATAGAATTAGAACAAAAAATTTCACAATTTTTATGGAAATACAAAAGACCCCGAATAACCAAAGCAATCTTTTTTTTTTTTTTTTTTCCCGTACACGGGTCATGGCTCACGGGCCTAGCCGCTCTGCAGCACGTGGTATCTTCCTGGACCGGGGCATGAATCCGTGTCCCCTGCATCGGCAGGCAGACTCTCAACCACTGCTCCACCAGGGAAGCCCAGCCAAAGCAATCTTGAGAACCAAAAACGGAGCTGGAGGAATCAGGCTCCCGGACTTTAGACTATACTACAAAGCTACAGTAATCAAGACAGTATGGTACTGGTACAAAAACAGAAATATAGGTCAACGGAACAAGATAGAAAGCCCAGAGATAAACCCATGCACATATGGTCACCTTATCTTTGATAAAGGAGGCAAGAATATACATTGGAGAAAAGACAGCCTCTTCAATAAGTGGTGCTGGGAAGACTGGACAACTACATGTAAAAGAATGAAATTAGAACATTCCCTAACACCATACACAGAAATAAACTCAAAATGGATTAAAGACCTACATGTAAGGCCAGACACTATAAAACTCTTAGAGGAAAACATAGGCAGAACGCTCTATGACAGAACCTCACAACTTTATGAGCAGAGAAGACAACATTCAATTTGATTTTTTTTTTTAATGTGTTCCAAAAACAAATTTAAGAGACACACACTACGGCACATAAAATAGAATGGTGACATAAAATAGAAGCAGGGGAGGACCAAAAAAGTTATACTGAAGGTGGAAGGTGCAAGGAATGAGGCTGATCCACAAAAATGCATTCCAGAAAGTCCGACTCATTGGCTAAATGTGCCCAGAAATTTGGCCATAAGGTGTCTCAAAGGCATCGGAAAGAGGAAGGAGTGATCAGCTCCTGGATCCACCTCAGCCATTAATTAAGAAAACAAAAAGACTGCCCCCAAAAAGCAACTCTACTTTTCCAGCACGAAAACCATTCTCTGTGCTTTAAAAGGTCCTCTGGCACCCCAAAACTTAACTCCAAACCTTTCCCAACTTCAGACCAGGGACAAAATGGCCAACAAGTCCCCCTCTGCCAGTGCTGGCTGGGTTCGTGCAGCCCAGAGGGCTGAGAAACAGAAGCCTATTAAAAATGTCATTCCAATGATTTCCCATCCCTCTAAGCCTGTTTATAGGAACCATTATTGAGTTTAATAGCATTTTAAATGCCAGGCTCAGCGGGTGAAAGGTTAAAAGTGAAAACATGCTAATACACTAATGCAAAGAAGACCACTAAATTATGTAGGAGAGACCAACACACACACACACACACACACACACACACACACACACACACACACACACACGGAGTTTCATTGAACTTTTAACTCAAACAGGGCATCAAGCACAAAGGCAGTGACATTGAGTGTGCTTGTGTAGCCATTACAAAACTAAAACCGTTTCACATGCTGTGTTCTATTAGGGGCACATGAATCTGAGCTCCCAGTTGCAACTAGACCAAGGATGTCAGTAAATAGCTGCCTCCAGCAAAATATCGTGGACTTGGACTCCAGTCCCACTTCTGCTGGGGTCGGGGATGGGGTGGGGGCAGCTGTGTGACCTCAGGCAAGGCACTGCACCTCTCTGGGCCCCAGCCTTTCTCATCCATGAACAGCAGCAACGATAACGACGGTAAATGTCATCGAGGGCTTACTCAGTGCCAGGCATCGTTCTAAGTGCTTTATAGAAATTATTTCATGCAATTTTCACAATGACCCTATGAGGCAGACACTCATAATAGTCCCATTTTACAGATAAGCATAGAAAGAATCAGGCAAGCTGAGGTGGTCAGAATGGATGTCCTCAAAGGTCCTCTCTACCTTCAGCTCCAAAAGGCTATCATTCCTGGTTCCGCTTACTGTCAATGCCAAAAACACAGCCTTATGCTGACAGCTTGCTAAGAGGTCTTCCCACATGTTTAAAATATATTACTCCTTCTGCATCTTGTGAAGACAAGGTCCAGGTGTCATCTGTATTCAATAGCGAGAAAACAAGGCCTCTCGAGTTAACCTGCCAGCCCGCCAGCCTCAGATGCTGGGCCCACCTGGGCTTCCCAATGTCCTGATCTGCTCTCTTTCACTGCAAGCCAATATCTGAGCACCAAAGATAAGAGAGAAGAGATGTGATGAAGGCAGTCTCATGGCTTTCCTTGTAGGCGGTATTTGACCTTCGGTTTGGTTTATTATTTCTTGGCCACATTCACGTCCTGGTCCTTGGAAGGGGCTGTGTTGGAAGACTAGCCACCAAGGACAGGAGAGGGGAGGAGGCCCCGTGTTCGCAGGCAGCCCTGCTCCAAACCACTCTGCCCCATGAACACTGCTTCTCCCACCTCGGGGCTGAAACACAGATTCCACGTGGGCAACGTGTAACCCCCATGAGTGACAGCAGGGATGCTCATGCCTTCCTCCTCAGGAGCACAGGTAGAGCCAAGTGACCTGTCCCCGTCTCCCAGCCCAGCCTGCTCTCAGGAGGCCAAGCGAGCTCCACTCAGAATTTCCCAAAATTGATTTTGCATCTTTCTGCTGAGGTGGTGAATAGAGAAATTTCAGTCAGACAGGAAAACACTTAAAAGTCATGCCCAACTGGTGAGGAAGGGTTTTTTTAAAAAAATAAAACAGTCTCTTAGCCCTTCTCACCTGGAGTGTTTGCTTCCCGAGTCCGGCTGGTCACCTGCATACACCTTTTTATGGCCGGGACTCGATGGACGTGGTTTGCAGCCCCTCTGTCACTCAATAAAAGGCAGATACAGCTGAGACAAAGATGCTTTTCACGCTTGCTTTTTGAAATTCTCCATCTGGTTGACCAGGGCCTGGTTGGGGGGCGGACAGGTGCTTACAGCCAGGGGCACAGTTCTGACAGTACCTTGGGTGTGACTTTTACCAATGCCTAGAGATTCCGTTTTCTCACTTGAAAAACTGTCTTGTTGTAAGAACTAGGCAAAGCTACTCAGACACACACCCACAGATTCTCTACAAGCTTGTGTTCACCATGCTGAGAAGACTCACTATTAACAGTCACGATCATAGTTTTATATCGGATTAAAAAATGACACTGTATATTGTTGAGAAAAACCCATAATTGGAGCAGCCATGATAAAATGATAGTAATTGCTTTAGCACATTCATCAGTTCCAAGGTCTAAACTTTATATTGGAATCAAGAGGAATTTAGAAAGGGTCACTTATAGAGTTTTAAAAACTTTGAAGTTGAGCTTTTTATAAAAGATACATATGAAGACGGAATTTGAAGTTAATCCAGTACTAAAACACAGGAGGTGGTCTAGGGACAGCTCTTACCCACTTCCTTTACAGTTACAGAATAATTAGAACCTAAGAAGACTACATATTTATGCAATCTATGTCTAGATAGATTGAACTTGACCCACTATGTGCCTTACAGATAGCCTTAGATAAAATACATACATTCCGTGTAATAAATATATTTCTTCTCTTAATGTATATACACTCTCATCTGCTCCCTTAAAAAAGAGCTCTGGGTCAATATTTCAAATACTCTTACTTGATTATACATTTCACTCCCTTTTGCCTCCAACCCCAATAGCATTTCCCTTATTTGGATGGCTCAGCACACTCATAAACCATTCCTCATGGAAGCTAAAAACTAAACAAAAACATAGAAGTGCTTGCTCATTAAAAATAAAAAAAATAATAAAGAAGTGTTCACACAAAAAAACTTTTTAGAATATCAATGTTCTTAAAATGGGTTTTTCTTGCACTGCAGGCACAGTTCAGATATTTTGTGGATATGCTAAAATACACACGTGGGTCAGGACAAAATATTGTTACTTTGGGCAAAAGCCACCTGGTTCAGATGCAATATCATCTTTAAAATAAGTTAAAAATCAACACAGAAAAAAGAAAGGGTTTTAGAATGTAGAATTTTAGGCTCCAAGTGATTTCTGGAGGGTTAAGATTAAGTAACATTGATTTCATAAAGGGAACCACTGAACCAATACATCACAGCATCTTCTGAGCTGCAGTTTCTAAAGAAGTTTTAGCTCCAAAAGGCAGGAAGCACAAAGTGGGGGGCAATTCTAACCACTACAGATGCGTCTGAGACAGCCAATCACTAATCATTGGCAATCATCAAGAGTGGCTGCCAGGGGCTTCCCCAGGGGCTTCCCTGGTGGCGCAGTGGTTAAGAATCCACCTGCCAATGCAGGGGACACGGGTTCGAGCCCTGGTCCGGGACGATCCCACATGCCATGGAGCAGCTAAGCCCGTGCGCCTAGAACCCGTGCTCCGCAAAGAGAGAAGCCACCGCAGTGAGAAGCCCGCACACCGCAACGAAGAGTAGCCGCCGCCGCTCACTGCAAATAGAGAAAGCCTGTGTGCAGCAACAAAGACCCAACGCAGCCAAAAAAAAAAAAAAGAGTGGCTGCCAGGGAGAACCATCCCCAAGGAGCTCATGGCTTTTCCTCCTATTTGGGGGAAGTGAAAGATTATTCAGGGGCCCTCAAGAGCCAGGGTAGCTGGACCAGGCAGGGTCTAGGTAGATTCGCCTTCATTTGCATATTTACAATTAGAGTAGGAAAGAGCAGGCAGACAGTGATCTGCTAACACCATTTTTTTTTTTGCGGTACGCAGGCCTCTCACTGCCGTGGCCTCTCCCGCCGCGGAGCACAGGCTCCGGACGCGCAGGCTCAGCGGCCATGGCCCACAGGCCCAGCCGCTCCGTGGCACGCGGGATCCTCCCGGACCGGGGCACGAACCCGCGCGCCCTGCATCGGCAGGCGGACTCCCAACCACTGTGCCACTAGGGAAGCCCTGCTGCCACCATTTTAAATTATTCTCCACCGTCTGGAAAGTTTCCTACTTAAAATAACAGCATGTCCATCCCCACATTCTGACTGAAGAGCCAGGCACGTGGAGTAGAGCTTGCTAGAGAAATGAACTCGAGACAGCCAAGAGGCGTCCCCAGGGGCCACCAACTGGGCCTGACGGCTGATTCGCACAGGGAACACACAGATTCCTCTCGTACTTGTGTCGGGTATATTAAGAGAGGCCCTAGCTCAGGCTATCCACCTCCGCCCATACTCAGCCTCAGCAAACTAGGACAAGAAGGCAAATAAATGAGTTTTTGCAGTAAGCCATTCCTCAGAAACTGAGGACGCGTGATCTCTGCTGTCCCGGTTTCTGCACACCCCTACCCCACTGAGGGGTGAGGGAGTAGGTGACGGATCCCAGCGATGGGCCTCTGTAACACCATCTAATACCAGGAAGAGCCTTACCTTCCACACTTGCGAGAAGCTGAGGCCAGGCCAGCAGCTCCGCTCTGCGCATCTTGAGTCCGAATCACCTCTTTCCTAGTCTCACGAGACCTGCGTTATAACCCCACTCTGCGCTAGCGTCCAGCCTATTTTGCGTGAGTCTACAAAGACTTGCCAAGGACCACCTGCAGAAGGGCACGTGAGAAGAACTTAATGGATGATGATTTGATTCAGGTGAATTAAATCAAGACCATCAAGGTGAATGAAAAACACCCAGCACTCAAATATCCGTTTGCCAGCAAATAATATTCACAAGGGGATGTTCAAAATCTTCTTCAAAGTGGAGAAGGAAAATAACAACATAAAAGGCAAGAGTTCCCAGAAAATGTACAGATAAACAGAAAATACAAATCTAACCCCAATGGCACCAACTTGAAGTAAACACTACCCACACTTCACCACAAAATTACCCCTAAACCGAATAAACACAGCCTAGGCAAACACTGATATCTAGGTTACGTGCTATATTCCAATATACTTTCTCCCTCTCTCTCTCTCTCTCCACACACACACACACACACACACACACACACACACACACACACACACACACACACACTCAGGTAGAGCTATATATGTTAGTACAAAATCTCATTTTATTAATTGAAAGTGGTATTTTTAAATGACAACTAAAAATGTGTGGTGCTTTCTCTCTGCCCAGGAGGCCAGCCTCCATCACAGCCTCTCAGCACCCCAGGAGGCTGCCTGTGACCTCACACAGGTGAAGGCAGCCCAGGAAGAAAACCAAACCTCAGAGGGAGAGGCCAGACCGAGTCTGAACTCACAGCGGGTCTTCAGAGGTGACGAGAGGCGGCAGGCACCCGCATCCGATGCTCAGTGTGCAACCCCACCCTCGCCTGCTGATGAATCCAGGCCTTGGAGTAAGAGCCAGGGGCCAGGTGTGCCCCAAGGAATGAAAACTCCCTAGCTGAATTCAACACTGCTCTCACTGACATGGAGCAGGGACAAAGGAGACCAAATGAACAAATGAAGAAGCCTTCCTGCTGAGGGAAATCCAAGTGATGTCAGGGCCTGGGCCCAAAGAAAGGAACCCCAGAAATCCTGAGGGAGAGAAATGGTGGGAGAAGTGATTCCTCCTGGGTGTGTGGGCATATTAAAGGCTACAGAACTTGCAACACAGCAGGTAGGGCCAGAGTCACGTGACAGAGGGGGTTTAGTTTTAGCAAAACATCAGCCGCTACATTAGATTTAATATTGCTGATATGAATTTAATTGGCTTTGTAGTTTTGTGTGGTTTTAATCTGTAAACTTGTTTTGGTTTTATAGTTGTAAGAGAGCTATAAACTTATATTCAGGTTTTTGTTTGTAAAGTGTTCTGAGAGTAAAAATGGGAGGGTGGAGCTGTCTATGCTGAAGAATTTTTCCTTCTGGTTGTTCAACACCACCACCCCCAACCTCCCACGAAACAGGCTTGACTTCAGGATTGGGCCATACCTGCCCATCCCTGAGATGGGAGATAGGATAGGGCATTCACCTGCCCCCAACCTTGACCTTTGTTCTAGATTCTTGGGTGCCCGCTGCAGCCAACCCTTTCTTCTAGACACTGTCTCTCCCTACCATTTCCATGGATGCCTTTAATTCCTTGGTTTCCATCTCCCTTGGGTTCCACCTCTTCTGCTCACCCTCTGGAGGGCCTGGGCAAGAAGGAAGGATCCTGCTGGCAGAGCATCCACCAGACAGCCTGATCTTTGCAGTGCCCAGATGGGACCCCTCCTAACATTGCTGTGCCAAAAGCGCTTCTGTCTCTCGCTTCACCTTGGCCACATTCCCAAATATCCCCTCTGTTTCCTGTCTTCAGTGTGGGCCAGGCCCCAGGAAGGAGTTGGAGAAGGGAAGAATCCTATGCTGGTACAGACTTGCTTAGGCAATATTATAAATGAAAATAGGCTTTCAACCTTAGGGGAGCTCCAGGAATTTTTAACCTTAAAAGAGTACATGCATCACTTTTTGTATGGGGGTCACAGGTCTTATTAGGGATTTTGTACTTTAAGTGCAGTGGGAAATCTTTGAAGGGTCTTAAGCATGGAGAGTGACATGGTCTAGTACAGGTTTTAAAAAGAATTCAGTGGGAGAAACTTCCTGTAATGGTGGCAGTATGAAGTAATTGCATGAACCTTCCTGCAGATAACAATTATGAAATCTGGACAAAATTTTAAAAATATATATTTACAGGCCCTGAGAAGTATCTCAAAACAGAAGCCAGGGGAGAGTTTACTCTTAAAAAACTACAATTGGAAGAGGTAAGAGTCATGATGGTGCTCTCAAACCCTATGGCTAGAGGAGGCGGAAAACCACAGCCTCACCACGTTTAGGTTGCAGAGAGTAGAGTTCAGAACTGAAAGAATAGGTGTAAATTTAAGGGGGAAATTCTGGAAGTGAGAGAATTTCAGAAGGCCTAAGACCCAAAATCTGAGCATAAGGTCTGTCCAAATCTTTAGCCAAATGCTAGAGGGCTTTGTGAAAAAACTAGGCAGGGACCAGAGAGGAAGCTACCCTTGAAAAACAGAGCTGCACTAGGCTGGGAAGATATGTGAATGTGCTGCTTTTAAAAAACTGAGTGAATTTCCCAACCTGTGTGCAACACACGTAGCAGAAAGTTAAAACCTTACTGGCTCGAGGTGTCAGAGGACAGAGCCCAGGACTGACACAACAGTTGGAAATTTAGGGGAGAATCCATGGAAACAAGAGGATTACAGAAAAATGAGCACCAAAATCTAAATGTAAGCTGCCCAAATCCTTGGATTATTGCCAAATTACAGAGGTGCAGGGAGACACCTAGGAGCCAGACTTTAAAAAATAAAAGGAAAAAAAAAAAAACCAGCAGCTGGAAGCTGTAGGAACTGAGCAGGGAGATCTTCCACTGCACACTGTGGAAGAGACAGAGTTTGCAGGAAACAGGAAAACGTGATTTTTACTCGGAGAGGAAAAAAAGGCAAACTAACAAGTGATTCTGAATGGGGCATAGATGCTGGATTTAGCAAACAGATTTCATGGCAGCTTTTATACATACAATAAAAGAAGAATGTGTTCAGAGATTTAAAGAAAAAAGTGGTTTTAATTAGGGAAGAGAAAGGGAATCTCAATAGAGAAATGGAAATTATATATTTTTAAAAACTAAATGGAAATTACAAAGCTGAAAAGTACAATCATTGAAATGAAAAATTCACTGGCTGAGCTCAACAATAGCTTGGAGAGGCAGAAAAAAAGAACTACTGACCCTGAAGATAGAGTAACAGAGCTCAATTTGAAAAGGGGAAAAAAAAAATGAACAGAGCTTTGGAGACCTGAGGGATAACATCAAGAAGTACAAAATTTGTGTAACTGGAGAGACAGAAGGAGAGGAGAGAGCAATACAAAAGGCGTTAAAAGGTATTTGAATACAAACTAGCCAAAAACTCCCCAAATTTGGTGAAAAACTAACTTCAAGAGCTAAGAATCTCAAATCCCAGACAGCAAAACACAAAGAAAACCACTTCTAGGCATATAATAGCCAAACTCATGAAAGTCAAAGATAAAGGGAAAATCTTGAAAACAGACATTAAAAAAAAAAAAAAGATACCATACATACAGAAGAACAGTGATACAACTAATGGCTGATTTCTCATCAGAAACGATGGAGGTCAGAAGAACAACACATTCAAAGTGCTGAAAGAAAAAATTATCACCAATAATTCTATATGTAGCAAACTATAATAAGACATTTTAAGATAAATAATTAAGGGGATAATTTATCACCAGGAGTCCTTCATGACAAGAAATGGTAAAGGAAAATTTTCAGGCTAAAGGGAAAGAAGAAAACTGGAACTGTAAATATGTGGGTAAATTAAAAGATTACATATGTATTTTGGGAGGTTATAAAGTATACACATAAAATTGACAACAATAGCATTAAGGACAGTTGGGGTGGTAGATAAATGGAAATATATTATTGCAACATTCCTAAATTTTACCTAAAGTAACTCTAAGTAGACTCATAAAGATATGCATATATATAATATCACATACATAGGAACATAAGGAAGATACATATTGTAATCTCTAGAACAACCACTAAAAGTTGTGTAAAGAGAGATAGCTAGAAAGCCAATAAAAATGGATTAAAATGGAATATTTTAAAAATATATGATTGGTATTTTGGGGAGACTCTGCTTAAGTTTAGATGATGCTTCTTTAGTGGCTGATGATGATTTAGATAGTTTCAGTTTAAAGTAATTTTCATACCACTTCGGTGGACTGTGAATTCCAATATTTCCCCCATCTGAAATTTCTCTAAAAGTTTCACAACAAGTTGCTGGATAGGTGGCTGTAGAGAGAAGACTTGGGTTGGAAGTTAGGAGGTTTAAAACCCACATTGATGAGAGTTCCTTCAGTGTCAAATGGAAGAAGCTCTCCAACCTGAGGCTTTACCAAACTCCAGATCACTACCAGCCATGTGGCTGACAGGGTCTTGGTGCTCCAGACCCGGGTGTCAGGCCTGAGCCTCTGAGGTGGAGAGTCGAATTCAGGACATTGGACCACCAGAGACCTCCTGGCCCCATGTAATATCAATCGGCGAGAGATCTCCCAGAAATCTCCATCTCAACGCAAAGACCCAGCTCCACTCAACGACCAGCAAAATCCAGTGCTGGATGCCCCATGCCAAACAGCTAGCAAGACAGCAACAAAACCCCACCCATTAGCAGAGAGGCTGCCTAAAATCACAATAAGGTCACCCGAAAACACACCACCGGATGTGGTCCTGCCCACCAGAAAGATAAGATCCAGCTTCATCCACCAGAACACAGGCACCAGTACCCTCCACCAGGAAGCCTACACAACCCACTGAACGAAACTTAGCCACTAGGGGCAGACACCAAAAACAACGGGAACTACAAACCTGCAGCCTGTGAAAAGGAGACCCCAAACACAGTAAGTTAAGCAAATGAGAAGACAGAGAAACACACAGCAGATGAAGGAGCAAGGTAAAAACCCATCAGACCAAATCAATAGGAAATAGGCAGTCTACCAGAAAAAGAAGTAAGGGTAATGATAGTAAAGATGATCCAAAATCTTGGAAATAGAATGGAGAAAATACAAGAAATGTTTAACAAGGACCTAGAAGAACTAAAGAGCAAGCAAACAATGATGAACAACACAACAAATGAAATTAAAAATCCTCTAGAAGGGATCAATAGCAGAATAACTGAGGCAGAAGAACGGATAAGTGACCTGGAAGATAAAATAGTGGAGATAACTACCACAGAGCAGAATAAGGAAAAAAGAATTGAGGACAGTTTCAGAGACCTCTAGGACAACATTAAATGCACCAACATTTGAATTATAAGGGTCCCAGAAGAAGAAGAGAAAAAGAAAGGGACTGAGAAAATATTTGAAGAGATTATAGTTGAAAACTTCCCTAATATAGGAAAGGAAATAGTCAATCAAGTCCAGGAAGCACAGAGAGTCCCATACAGGATAAACCCAAGGATAAACACGCCAAGACACATAATAATCAAACTGTCAAAAATTAAATACAAAGAAAACATATTAAAAGCAGCAAGGGAAAAACAACAAATAACACACAAAGGAATCCCCATAAGGTTAACATCGGATCTTTCACATACAAGAGAATCCACATAAGGTTAACAGCTGATCTTTGAGCAGAAACTCTGCAAGCCAGAAGGGAGTGCCAGGACATATTTAAAGTGATGAAAGGGAAAAACCTATAACCAAGATTACTCAACCCAGCAAGGATCACATTCAGATTCAACTGGAGAAATTAAAACCTTTACAGACAAGCAAAAGTTAAGGGAATTCAGCACCACCAAAACAGCTTTACAACAAATGCTAAAGGAAGTTCTCTAGGCAAGAACACAAGAGAAGGAAAAGACCTACAATAAGAAACTGAAAACAATTAAGAAAATGGTAATAGGAACATACATATCTATAATTACCTTAAATGTAAATGGATTAAATGCTCCCGCCAAAAGACATAGACTGGCTGAATGGATACAAAAACAAGACCTGTATACATGCTGTCTAAAAGAGACCCACTTCAGACCTAGGGACACATACAGACTGAAAGTGAGGGGATGGAAAAAGATATTCCATGCAAATGGAAATCAAAATAAAGCTGGAATAGAAATTCTCATATCAGACAAAATTGACTTTAAAAGAAAGATGTACAAGAGACAAAGAAGGACAGTACATAATGATCAAGGGATCAATCCAAGAAGAAGATATAACGATTGTAAATATTTATGGACCCAGCATAGGAGCACCTCAGTACATGAGGAAAATGCTAACAGCCATAAAAGGGGAAATCAACAGTAACACAATAATGGTAGGGGACTTTAATACCCCACTTTCACCAATGGACAGATCATCCAAAATGAAAATAAATAAGGAAACACAAGCTTTAAATGACACATTAAACAAGATGGACTTAATTGATATTTATAGGACATTGCATCCAAGACAACAGAATACACTTTCTTCTCAAGTGCTCATGGAACATTCTCCAGGATAGATCATATCCTGGATCACAAATCAAGCCTTGGTAAATTCAAGAAAATTGAAATTGTATCAAGTATCTTTTCCGACCACAACGCTATAAGACTAGGTATCAGTTACAGGAAAAAACAGTAAAAAATACAAACACATGGAGGCTAAATAATATGTTATTAAATAACCAAGAGATCACTGAAGAAATCAAAGTTGAAATCAAAAAATACCTCGAAACGAATGACAATGAAAACACAACGACCCAAAACCTATGGGATGCAGCAAAAGCAGTTCTAAGATGGAACTTTATAGCAATAAAATCCTACCTTAAGAAACAAGAAACATCTCAAATAAACAACCTAACCTTACACCTAAAGCAGTTAGAGAAAGGAGAACAAAAAACCCCAAAGTTAGCAGAAAGAAAGAGTTCATAAAGATCAGATCAGAAATAAATGAAAAGAAACGAAGGAAACAATAGCAAAGATCACTAAAACTAAAAGCTGGTTCTTTGAGAAGATAAACAAATTGATAAACCATTAGCCAGGATCATGAGAGATTACTACAAGCAACTATATGCCAATAAAATGGACAACTTGGAAGAAATGGACAAATTCTTAGAAAAGCACAACCTTCTGAGACTGAACCAGGAAGAAGTAGAAAATATAAACAGACCAGTCACAAGCACTGATATTGAGATTGTGATTAAAAATCTTCCTACAAACAAAAGCCCAGGACCAGATGGCTTCACCACAAATCAGTCAATGTGATACACCATATTAACCAATTGAAGGATAAAAACTATATGATAATATCAATAGGTGCAGAAAAAGCTTTCGACAAAATTCAATACCCATTTATGATAAAAACTCTCTAGAAAGTAGACATAGAGGGAACTTACCTCAACATAATAAAGGCCATATATGACAAACCCACAACCAACATCGTTCTCAATGGTGGAAAACTGAAACCATTTCCTCTAAGATCAGGGACACGACAAGGTTGTCCACTCTCACCACTATTATTCAACATAGTTTTGGAAATTTTAGCCACAGCAATCAGAGAAGAAAAAGAAATAAAAGGAATCCAAATCGGAAAAGAAGAAGTAAAACTGTCACTGTTTGCAGCTGAGATGACACTATACATAGAGAATCATAAAGATGCTACTAGAAAACTACTAGAGCTAATCAATGAATTTGGTAAAGTAGCAGGATACAAAATTAATGCACAGAAACCTCTTGCATTCCTATACACTAATGATG
>NC_041229.1:56721172-56794974 GCF_002837175.3 Physeter macrocephalus | reverse complement strand
AAATGGGACCTAATGAAACTTAAAAGCTTTTGCAAAGGAAACCATAAACAAGACAAAAAGACAACCCTCAGAATGGGAGGAAATATTTGCAAATGAAGCAACTGACAAAGGATTAATCTCCAAATATATAAGCAGCTCATGTAGCTCAATATCAAAAAAACAAACAACGGAATCCAAGAATGGGCAGAAGACCTAAATAGACATTTCTCCAAAGAAGACCTACAGATTGTCAACAAACACATGAAAGGATGCCCAACATCACTAATCATTAGAGAAATGCAAATCAAAACTACAATGAGGTATCACCTCACACCGGTCCGAATGGGCATCATCAAAAAATCTACAAACAATAAATGCTGGAGAGGGTGTGGAGAAACGGGAACCCTCTTGCACTGTTGGTGGGAATGTAAATTGATGCAGCCACTATGGAAAACAGTATGGAGGTTCCTTAAGAAACTAAAAATAGAACTACCATATGACCCAGCAATCCCACTACTGGGCATATACACTGAGAAAACCATAATTCAAACAGAGTCATGTACCGCAGTGTTCATTGCTGCACTATTTGCAATAGCCAGGACATGGAAGCAACCTAAGTGTCCATCGATAGATGAATGGATAAAGAAGATGTAGCACATATATGCAATGGAATATTACTCAGCCATAAAAAGAAAAGAAACTGAGTTATTTGTAGTGAGGTGGATGGACCTAGAGACTGTCATACAGAGTGAAGTAAGTCAGAAAGAGAAAGACAAATAACAAATACCGTATGCTAACACATATATATGGAATCTAAAAAAAAAAATCGTTCTGAAGAACCTAGGGGCAGGACAGGAATAAAGACGCAGACGTAGAGAACTTGAGGACATGAGGAGGGGGAAGGGTAAGCTGGGACGAAGTGAGAGAGTGGCATGGACATATATACAGTACCAAATGTAAAATAGATAGCTAGTGGGAAGCAGCCACATAGCACAAAGAGATCAGCTTGGTGCTTTGTGACCACCTAGAGGGGTAGGATAGGGAGGGTAGGAGGGAGACACAAGAGGGAGGGGCTATGGAGATATATGTATATGTATAGCTGATTCACTTTGTTATACAGCAGAAACCAACACACCACTGTAAAGCAATTATACTCCAATAAAGATGTTAAAAATATATATATATATATATATATATATATATATGATTAACACAAAAGAAAGTTGGAAAGGAGGAACTAAGGAACAAAACCCAGATGAGACAAATAGAAGACAAATAGCAACACGGCAAACTAAAATAAAACCATTTCAGTAATTACAGTAAATGCAAATGGTGCAAATATTCCAATCAAAAAGCAGAGATTGTCAGACTGGATTAAATAAAGCAAGAATAAAGTCTATGCTGCCTAAAGAGACATACTTTAAGTATAAAGACACATAATAAAAATAAATGAATAAGATACACCATGCAAAAATGGTAAGCATGAGACAGCTGGAGTGGCTATATTAATACTAGATAAAGTAGACTTGAAAATGAGTATATCACAAGGCATTAAAAAAAAAATCCAGAATGACAACAAAGAGCTCAATACTTTGAGAAATATAAGAATGCTAAAAGCCTATTTTAAATGGAAGCAGTTTGTTGTATGTAATTATACCTCAGTAATGTGGGGTTTTTTTAAGCACAGTGGATGCAGAGGGGTGGAGGGATAGAAGGGTAACGGGCTAGAATAGAGGCAGAATGGGGCTGTAATGCAAAGAGGAAAGGCAGGTTTATCGGGAGAAATATCGATTTCAGGCTTAGATGTGTTCAGTTTGAGACACCTGTCAGACTCACGGGGTAGGTATTGGTACCTGCTGGATGTGCAGATGAGAGGTCACTGGCGTTAGTCAGAAAGAGGCTGTAGAGCAGGAGGCGCGGGCTCAGAGCTAAATTCTGGGCTTCATTTAGAGGTGGGAGAAGGAAGAGGTCAGGAGCCCTTGCGGGAGGCTAAGAAGAAATGGCTAGAGAGGAGGGAGGGAACCCGGGAGTCCAGAGAAAAGGGTGTTTTAAGGAAAAGGGCATGGCCAGCAGCAGAAAGTGCTGCTGAAAAGCCAGGTGTGAGCCTGGTGCAGTAGGGAGGTGGTGAGCAGGCGCCAGGTGTCTGTCCCAAGGCTGATGGACCGATCCTGGGAGGAGTGCAGGCCAGGGCTGTGGCCTCGCACTCTGCCCTTGGCCAGGTCTGCTGACCAGGCAAGCAGTTGGCAAACCTTTGCTGAGCCCCACCTCAGTGATCTCCCTCTGCTGCTTGGTCCTTGGGGCACAGAGAAGACCCGACCCAATCCCTGTCCCCCACCCAGGAGCTCCCAGGCTGGGACACATAGATGGATAATTGCACTGCCCGGTGTGGGAGTTCCTAGATTTTGGAGGTGAGATGGGGCGCAGGGAAAACCTCAAAGAGGAGCAGTGTTTGACCAGGGCCAAGAAGAAGGAGTAGGAGTAAGGGTCTTCCAGATGGTGAAAGGGAGGTTGAGTTTGTTCTGCTTGAGCCAAAGGGTGGATGCAAGATCTACGGGTGGGTGGAGGTCCCAAGGAGGCAGATGTTCACCCCACACAGGTTTCTCACAGCTGCGTCTGGCCAGGGTGCAAGGGGCTTCCTGGGGAGGGGTGAGGACCTGTGCAGGTGTGGATAGGTGCGCCAGCAGAGGCTGAGCACCCATGAGGAGGAAGACTTGCAGAGGGTCTGACCTACCCCCACCCCTCGAGAGATGGGTCACTGGAAATGCAGGCTTGCCAGATTCTATTCCCATGCACGCTGCAGCCCTGACAGTTTTATCAGACATGTGCAGTCCAGCTGCAGAGGCCTGGCCAGGATGGGGCCCCAGCATCTGCTTCTTCAGAACCCCTGGTCTCCTGGCCCTGGCCCAGCCACCGAGGCACTCCCTACTGAAATGAAATGTACCTCCAATGTGGAGAGGTCTGAGAAGAGGAGGTTTTCAGGCTGTAAGGTGTACGGGGTTGGGGAAACATGCAGACAGAAGTTCCAGGAGTACAGGTGAGGTCTGGGGGTGCCCGGATCTGCGGGGAGGCCCTGGTTCTGGTCACACAACTTAGAGCCAGAGACAGTGTCTTCGAGAAGTTGCAAGTGAGGCCTATTTAGAAACAGATTTCATCTGGGACAGTCAGGCTTCATCGGGACAAGGTGCGTCAGTATACTCACGTGGGGTTTTGTCAGTTGGGTTGCACAAACGCGCAACTTAATATATACAGATACATTTGCTGCTTGTAGAACTGCTACAGGTTTGCCAACAACACAGGACTTCTGACAAATTTATTTTGTGTGATTGTCATAAGAGAAGAGAAAAAAATGAATGGTGTATTTATAGTTCAACCTGCTGCTTTATCGCTTATATCCCTGACAGGAGAAAACTTCCATCTTGAGAATACATGGATGAGAACCAAACCTTCCACTTACCATTTTACACAATCTGACGACTGGCAGAATTTTCCACAGATTATCGCCTGGCTCTGTCCATTTCAAATATTGCTTCTCCGCCCCTGCCCACATGCTGCCGGTGCCAGACTCTGTAGGACAAGTTGATGGCACAATATGACACATGGCCCTGCACTGCGGTGTCGTGATGCGGGGTACGCCTGTGCAGGGGGCAGTGGGGGGTATCCTGGAAGCCATTCCACCCCAGGGTGGTCTCCGCTAACGGAACTCGGCATGAAGGGACCGCAACCATGTACACGTGTACACCCCTGGATCCAGGTGAAACTCAAACTCAACTCAACTTCCCCTCTCTCAGATTCCAAAAATATCTACCGCCACTCCAGAGGAAGCAGTGTAGTAGAAGTCAAAGTGGGGAGACACACAGAGGTCTGAACCAACTGGAGTTAAAACATTATATTCTTGCAATTTTCACAAAAACATATAATCCTGTGAACACATTGCTAGACCCACCCTCTCACCCCCTACCCGAGCCTTGAAAGGAGCTCGGGTCAATGCAGGATGGAAGTTCCAGCTGCATTAGCTCCTCAGGAAATCAGGGTCCGGTTTCTTCAGGTTCCTTCTCCAGCTCAGTTGAACCCTGTCCCTCTCTGCTCCACACCCTTCCATGGTTCCCCATTGCCCTCAGGGAAAAGCTGGACATTCAGTGTCATGGGGGCTTCATTAGCTTCCCTTGTACCTGAGGAGCTGTAGGGGGTGGGCTTTTGGGGAAGAGCAAAGATAGGGAGCTAGTGGCTGAACTCTGAGGACAGCAGGGATGACAGGCTTGGGGGGCAGTAACCCCCAGGGGCACCTGTGGGGAGAAGGCTTTGTAGATCCCAAGGAAACCCCTGGCACTCACCTGATGAGGGCGCGTGGTTCAGGGCAGTACCCACATCCTGATGCCTGCATCTCCCCCTGCTGAGGCCAGAGCAGAGCCCCCATTTTCCTGTGAAATTTCTCTCTGGACTGCAGGACGGGGGCTGGGGCTGGGGAGTATGGCTGAGGCAGTGGGAGGGCAGTGGAAGGGACCCCGGACCTAAAATCCACAGACCTGAGTTCAAGTGCCTGCTCTACACTTTATTGTCTGCATGACCTTGGCCAAGTGACAACATCTCTGAATTTCAGTGCCCTCATCTAGAAATCAGGGGATACTTGTTTCATCTCCAGGCTCTTGTGAGAGACATATGGAACAAGTATCATGAGGGTACACGCGCACAGCAGGGCCTCACTGCTCCCAGCCCAGCAGAAGACACTGAGCTCCTTTCCCCGTCTGGATCCTGAATGACTGCTGAACATCCTCCGTAGGTTAAGCAATCATGTTGACTTTATTAACTTCACAAACTCCTCTGAAGAGTAACTGTCACTTCGCCCCATCCCAGAGCCCCACACAATCCTTGATTTCCAGTGCTGGCTGCCCCCTCACCCCTCTGTGTGGGGAGAGTGTGTTGGGCAGGGGCCAAGGAGCCAGATGAGCTCTGCATTGGGCCAGGCCTCAGCCTCCCGCCTGAACCTCGAAGGGTGAGCCGGCTGGATGAGCCCAAAGCGGCCCCTCCTTTGAGGGAGGGGGCCTCTGTTTCCTGTGATCATTCTTCTCGTGTTCTCCGGACCAGCCTCCTCCAAACCCCTCTCAGCACCGCTCCTGGGTCTTCTCTGGAGACGCCCCGTCTGCCCGTCACACCTCCAGGCGCCCGCCTGGCCACCTGCCTGGGCCTTGCTTACTCAAGGTTGGAGGCTGAGGAGTGGTCTGAGGGGGTGTGAGTGCTCACAGGGTCCCCAGAGAGCTGGGACTGACCCAGCTGGTGACACCTGGACCTGGTTTGCCCCTGGGGCCCCCTCCCTCCAGGTGGCCATGTGACTCAGGGTAGGTCTCTTCGCCTGCTGAGCCTGTTTTCTGAGAGGCTGAATGGTGCTATTGAGACGTTCACAGGAAAGGGCCTATCCCTGCTCAGGGAAGGAGCCCCTGAGTCCTCGCTGACAGGGTGCTTGTCAGCGTCCCTTGCAGAGGCTGCCCAGGCTCTTCAGAACCAGGTGCCCCGCGGTGGGCCCTCCCAGTGTGGGACGATCAGTCCTGGGACCCACAATGCGGTTGTCCAGCCCCTTTGCCTGGAATGTTCTCGATCCCCACGCTGTGTGATCCTGGAGGTCACCTAGGCTCTTTCCTCCCATTTCATTTGTATTCTGGGCAGCATTTTACCTTTGACATTCGTCATTCCTTTCCTTGGAGTCTTGCAGTACTGTGCATCCTCTGAGCTGTGAATCATCGTTCCATTTTACAGATGAAGAAACCAAGGCTCAGAGAAGGTGGGTGGGTGGGCCGAGCTTACTGAGTGGTCAGGGACGTAGTCTACCCAGCTCAAAACCAAAGCCATCCTCTCTCCACCCCTCCTGGGGTCTGGCAGGGAACAACATCTGAGTTGGTGACTGGGGTTGCTGAGAGTGGAAATGAATTAACAGAGCCATTCTTCAATGAGGCATTGTGGGCCCCAGAACAGTTGAGTGTTGCAGGGAGGTGGGGAATAGTCAGGCTACGGGCGTTGAAGGTCGCTCTCAATTCGTGGGAAAGGCCTCCCTCTCTGGCCTGGCGCGTGATTGGGGCTCCAGCACTGCAGCGGGCGGCAGGCGGGCACAGCACGGAGGTTGGCAGGGGCCAAGCACGAGGGTCTTCAAATGCTGGGGGAGCACCTGGGTGCAGAGCCTAAGCAAGCAAGGGTTTTAAGCTGGGGCCCGGCCTCCATGCAGGCATTCCGAGGGCACTGACTATGCAGAGGCCCTGTGCTCAACACAAGGGCTGTGCCCGTGTCTCCTACAGCGGGCGCACGGTAGGCTCCAGCCAGGTGGGAGCCGGACAGCTGAGTTCTGGTCCTGGTTGAGCCTTTAGTCCCCTGTGTTGACCCTCCCTGCACCTGAGTGTCACATCTACTGAGGAGGGGGACATTCCCTGCCCTGTTAGCAGCTTTGGGCTCCCGGGAGCTGGGGCAGACTGCCCAGAGCCCCAGCTGGGCTCTTCCTAGCTTCCTCCCCTGCCACAGTGGGTATCAGACCCTCCCTGTCCTTCCTCCTGGGTCAAGGGGATGAATGCCGAGGCCCTCTGTAAACATGAAGTGCGGGACTCGTGAGGCATCCTTACTGAGCAGGGAAATAGAAACATTTTTCTCTGGACCTGGTCTCCAGTCATGTTTGGATTAAAAGATTTATGGATCTTAGCTGTTTCTTGTTCAGTCACTCATCCATCCCTCTATCCATCCAACAGCCACCAGCCAGCCCCAGGAGCTGCAGCTAAAACCCGGACACATGACCCAGAGCCAGCCTCGTGCCCTCCGCCCAGTCCAAGCCCTGTAAGCGCTTCATTAGCCTTAGAGACCACCTGGGGTTCCCACACTCCACTTTCCAAATGTGGAAACTGAGGTCCAGAGAGAGGCAGAAAAGAACCCGAGGCTGATCTGACCAGTTCCAGCCCTCAGCCTCAGCCTCTCCCAACCCTCTCCACAGGCTGATCACTGACCCTGGTCTGGGCCGGCCTGGGGTTTCTCAGGCTTGGAGTGAGTCCAGTGGGACAGGGGCCAGGCCACCTCCCAGGCTGGGAGCAGCACAGCCCCTACCCACCAGCTGGATCTCAGGCCCAGGCAGGGGTGTGGAGAGCAGTGGGGGGTGGGGGAGGTGAGGGGGGGTGGGGGGGTGGAGGGAGGGGGCCGCTGAGGCCCAGCCCCCCTGCTCTCCAGCACATGATATTATCTCTGGCCTTGGCTCAGCGCTCGGAGCAGGATGCAGCTTTCAACACCTCTCTCCCCTCGGGCGGGCTCGGGGCTTTTTGAGTTTCTCACGGCGTGGATGGAGGGGCGGGGCCTGGGCAGAGGAGGGCCCCAACCAAGGCCCCCCCGCCTCACACCGCCCAGGCGGCCAGTCCTCAGACAGTCACAGCCCCTAATGTGGGAGGGGGAAGGGCCACGGTGCCTGAGAAGAAAGGGCTCCCAGGAGTGGTTCCCCTGACCATCTCCCCCATCCCCTCCCCCTTCTGTTGTCCATAATCCAGGGCGCCTGTTCAAGGAATTCTCCCCCCCACCCCCCGCCCCGCCGTGTGTTAGTGATTTATTTAGACTTGGCTCATCCCGCCTGCCCGGCATCCCGCCCGCATGGCGGCGGGTGACAGACCCCTCCCCACCCGCTGCCCCCTTACCCCATCCCTGGGGCCGTTTTCATCTCCAGTCCGACAGGCTTGGCCCTGCTCCAGGCTGCGCCAGATGGTGGGGGCTCTGCTGGACGCTGCCGGCTTTCAGGGAACCCCGGAATCTCACTTCTGGTACACAGCCAACACACTCATATTCTGTGGACTCTCCTCCTCAGTCCTGGTGGGGGCCCTTCCTTCCCAACAGTGGAGGTGACAGGTGATCTTTAAGAGCAAGAGGAAGCCTTCTAGGTCCTTAATCCAATCTTCCCATTGAATAGATGGACTAGAGGCCAAGAGAAGCAAAGGCTGGGAGGCAGTGAGGAGGTCCCAGCCCCGTGTCTGACAAAAAGACCTTTAAGAATATTGAGAACCGTCACCCCCAACCCCTGCGCCCAACCCACATCTAAACTCTCCCACCAAGAAAGGGTTAATGTCCCCACTTTACCCATGAAGAAGTGAGGCTGAGCCTGGGAAAGTGGCCCACAGATCATCAAGGTGGGCCAGAGCACAAGCTTGAGCCTGTCTCTCTCCATCTCTCTCTCTGTCTCATTCAGGCTGGGCCTCCAGCTCCCACCAGGCCATTCACAGCTCTGTGTGACCAGGACGGTCCCAGCTGCGGGGATCTGCGGCCCAGTGGGAGCCGGGTGGGAGTCTGTGTGTCATGAGCTCGCGCGCAGCTCTTGGGTAGGGGACTGGGGGCATGCCTGCCTGAGCGCTCTGGAAACACCAGTGCACCGTGCTCATGACCCCTGTGGGGTGGTGTCCAACCCTTGCCCCTTGGCCCCTCAGCACCTCCCCCAGCCCTGGTGAGCGTGAGGTGGGAGCCAGCCCATTCTCCCACACAGCCTGCAGCAAGAGAGCACTGGGGTAGGGGCACTTCATGCTGTGGCCTGAGATATTCACTTACCACCGGCTCTGGATCCTGAGACCCATGATCCCAAAGGGGGAGCAGGAAGAAGCTTCTGTGTTTCCGGTTCTTCTCAGCGAGTACCATTCCCCTCCTCAAGGTAGGCAGAGAAGAGGAACCACTGTACAGATGAGAAAACTGAGGCCCAAGACTGGCTTGCTACATTACCCTAGGCAAGTCACTGACTCTCTGTGGGTCAATTTCTCCATTTCAGCCTGAGGGGAGGGGAGCAGTTAGATAAGATACCCTCTGGGACCCTCTCTTCCCAGGCAGCCACACCCCACCTGGCCTCCTTCTTCCACTGCCCAGCGTGAGGCCAGGTGCCTGGTGACAGAACCCCCCCTGCATCTGCATGCCCACTCGGGGTGCAGATGACATGGATGCACAGCTGAGCTCCTGCCATGTGCCAGGTACAGAATCAAGCCCTGTGCACACCTTCTCTGACTCAAGCCTCAAAGCCACTTTTTTTTTGGTTGCGTTGGGTCTTCGTTACTACACACGGGCTTTCTCTAGTTGCGGCGAGCAGGGGCTACTCTTTGTTGCGGCGCGCGGGCTTCTCATTGCGGTGGCTTCTCTTGTTGCGGAGCACGGGAGCCTTCTAGGTGCGTGGACTTCAGTAGTTGCAGCACGCGGGCTCAGTTTTTGCGGCACACAGGCCCTGGAGCGCGCGGGCTTCAGTAGTTGCGGTGTGTGGGCTCAGTAGTTGTGGCTCGCGGACTCTAGAGCACAGGCTCAGTAGTTGTGGCACACGGGCTTAGCTACTCTATGGCATGGGGGGTCTTCCCAGACCAGGGATCGAACCCATGTCCACTGCATTGGCAGGCGATTCTTAACCACTGCGCCACCAGGGAAGTCCAAAGCCACTTTGAAGGTCTGTGTGAATAACCCTATGTGATAGAATGAGGCTCAGAGAGCTTAAATGACTTATCTAAGGCCACACAGCCTCTGTGGACACCTTCTAAGGACACCAGTGTCACCCTCCCTGCCTGCTCTTCCCAGACCAGGGATCGAACCCATGTCCACTGCATTGGCAGGCGATTCTTAACCACTGCGCCACCAGGGAAGTCCAAAGCCACTTTGAAGGTCTGTGTGAATAACCCTATGTGATAGAATGAGGCTCAGAGAGCTTAAATGACTTATCTAAGGCCACACAGCCTCTGTGGACACCTTCTAAGGACACCAGTGTCACCCTCCCTGCCTGCTTGCTTGCCAGGGATCCCTGGCCAGGGTGGAAGAAGGGTCTGGACCAAGGCAACAGGCAAGCTGCCTCGGTTCTCCAAGTGCAGAGACTGGGCAGGTGGAGGACCAGAAGGTGGAACTGAATTGGGTGATTGGGGTTTGGGTCTGTGGCTACCTAATGGTTTTGGGGGTTCTCCGATTGGGTCTATGAGCTTCTCCCTTCCTCCCACAGAAAATCCTTCCTGTTCTGAACAAACAGAACCCCCTCTGGGAATGGCTTCTTCCATTTGCCCAAAGATAACAAGACGCCTGGGCTCTCCATCCCTGGACATGAGGTGGGGAGGCAGGTGGCTCAGGGAGAACCACTTGGCCACTGACTGCTCTATGCTCAGCCCTGGCCTCTGGGGAATTCTGGTGCAGCCCTGGGCCCCAGGCAGGCAGCACCCTTCCACCCTGGTCACCACTGTCTGTGGGGGAGCGCTTGGCTGGGAGAAGAAGCCCCGGGGACTGGTCCCTGCTGCGCTGATGCCCTCTCTGCAGCCTGGGAGTCTCCTCCCCGATGTGGACCTGTAGAAGCAGCTGGAGAAGACATACCTGGAGAGCTCTGGGGCAGGCATATTTGGGTTCAAGTCTTGCCAGAGACAGGTTAAAACAGATTAGGCTCCAGGTGTCAAACGATCTGACTCAAATCCCACTCAAACAAGCTGTGTGGCTGTGGGCAAATCACTTCACCTCTCTGAGCCTTGGTTTCCTCATCTGTGGAAGAGGAGTAATAACAGGGACAGACTCATTGGGGTGTTCTGAGGATTAAATGAGTTAAGGCAAAGCACTTAGCCTGACTAATGGCACAAGGAAAGCAGACCACTGGTGTTGACTATTATCATTGCTGTGACTAGTCCTTGAGCCCTCTGGGCCATGGATCCTCTTCACGGGGCGGGATTCCTGATTTAGGTCTCATGGGGTTGTTTTGACCAGCCTCTGTACAAGGTCCCTGCAAGGAACACGGTCCATATGTGTCGGCTCTCCCTTCCCCTCCATTTCCTATCTGTGAAATGGAGACAGTAAGACCCTTACTTATCCACTCTCTAAAGGGCCTCAGTATGAGATGTGAAAGTGATAGGAATAAAAAATGAGATCATAATAGGCCCAGAGTCTGGGCATCACTTTTCAGTTAAGGCCCAGAGAGGGAGAGTGACTTGCCCAATGTCACATAGCAGTTAGGGCTGGTTCAGGGTTACAAAGTCAGTTCTTCTGACTCCAGCTCTTCCTCTGAGTGGTCCTCAAGGGCTGAGCAGACAGAAGTGCCTAGAAATATTTCTTGGATGAGGGTTGAATAGCCACAGGGTGGGATCATGGAGGTCTTGAAATCTGGATATGATCCAGCAGGCTGGAGGGTGCCATGGGGGATTTGAGCATTTTGGTGGAGCCACCTATTGACCCTGTGAGCAGAGCCCAACCCTGGGAGATGCTGAAGGTGAGAAGGGCCCAAAGATCTGCCTGTCGAGGGAGTGGCTGTGCTGGCTGGAAGCTGCGGGGCAGCCTGGGAACCATCATGTCCAGGCTCATCCTGGTCCAGATCCCAAACACTGGCCCAAACCCCAGGCTTGGCAGGGTCCTTCCTGCTGCACCCATCAACACCCCCTTCCTGACCTCTCGCTAGGAATGAAGGACTGGCTGGGTGTGGCTGATGTCAGGGTCAGGGGCCCCCTGATATCAGACATCCAGAAGACCAGGTCTAGGCCAGATGTCATGGCAGCAGGGCTGGGCCTGGGCTGTGGATAAAGTCATACAACACCCAGGCTTGTACCCAGCTCCTCTCCCCTTGGGTAGCCCAGAACGGCCTGCAGCAGGGACTCAGGGGCCAATTACTTGCCCGACGGCAACTTCCTCTGGCTGGGCTTGGGAAGGGCAGGGAGGTGGTGGAGACACCAGGGGCCTGTCTGCCATCCATCTGCAGGTCTGAGGTGAAGATGAGGCAGAACCAGGGCTGCTGAGGCCCCTTGGCCGAGGAGGTAGAGAGAGCCTAGGCAGTGCCTCTCCCTCCAACCGTCCCTTGGGGCTTCTCTGAATATTAATCTGTCAAGCTAGGGGGATAACAAGGGAGTAAAAGTCACAGACTGGAAACATAGGCACGCGCCTGTTATTTCAGGTGTGGGAGGGGAGCGGTCGGGGGGCAGGGGAGGGGACGGCTGGCCTCTCGGAAGCTAAGCTGTCCACCAGCAGCCTTAGCCACCAGCCCTGTGTGGGATGTCTGTCTCCACTCCCCTCCAGCGCGGCTCTTGGGGAGCCAGTCTGAGGCCTTGGGGCAGCCAGAATTGCCAGTAGCCTGGGCAGGCAGTGTAGGCTTCCTGGAGACATGAAGGGCTCCCCCAGGCAGGAGGGCACTCTGGGCAAAGTGTGCTTGGGTCCAGCAGTCAGCTCTTGGGTGGCCCTGGCACCCACATACACTGAGACTCTGTTCCCAGCGCATCCTCAGCAGCCCCCTCCCTGCTCCTCACACCTCACATGTCAGCCGAGGTGGAGGTGGGGTGTGAAAGTGACAGGAATGAAAAATGAAATCATGGGAGACCCAGAATCTGGCCATCACTTTGCGGGGAAGCAGGGGGGCTTGCCCATATTTTCCAGAACATTTTCAGACTCTCCCTGCCTGGGCTGGGTGCTGGGATCCAGAGGAGGAGCTGACCTAGCCCTCGCCTAAGAGGTGTCCCCAGTCTGGGGTCAGAGAGAGCCAGGGATGATCCCACATGGGCCTGTACCTGGTGGGATTCCTCTCGGGTCCCCAGAGCTGGACAAAGGGCTTGTTAAGGGAACCAGTGACCAACTGAGGCAACGCCCATGGAACCCCCCCCACCCCCCGCTCAATGTTTTTAAGGACCCTTCAAGGGCAAACTGATCTCCTGGGGTTTCATCCACCTGAGGTGGGAGGTAGGGGCAGGAGTCCCCTCCTTCCCCACTCCCCCTCCCCAGCTTTGCAGGGAGCAGGGAAGGAGATGAGGAGGGAAGGGCCAAGATGCTGTTTTCCCAGGCAAGGCTGACTACTCACTGGGGAAGGTCCTGAGGGGGAAGGCGAGGGGGAGCCAAAAGTGTTCCAGGCGGTGAGAGGATGCTCAAAAGACAGAGTCACCCAAATCCCTTTCCCAGGGTATCAAGAGAATGAGTGGCCCAGCCTCGGGGGATACCTGCCCAAATCCTGGGTTCTTAGACCCAAAGGGAGGACAGATAACCAGGGCCCTAGGGAGATGGAGCTGCTAGGCAGAGCAAAAGCCCAGGATGGTGAGGTGGTCAGAGCACACCCACCTTCCTCCCGCAGCCCCCCACCTCCCCTCCACACTTCTCCCTCCCTCTTCATTCTTTTGCTCAGGTGGTTGGTGGATTTATCCATAGAATGTTGTTAGGAGCCCAGAGGTCCAGCTAGGATCTATCAGACATTGGTCTGAACAAACTAGAACTTAGAATCAAACTGATAATTCAGAACCTGAGCTCAAATCTCCAGTGTGGAGCCCAGATGGAGGACTTGGAGGGTGAGTTAAGCCGGCAGCCACCAATCCTCACAATGTTTCTGAAACTTTTAAAATTCATGCTTCCTTTTGGTAGACGTACAATCTCATGCCATCTTTTAATATTATTTGAAATTCAAATTGAATTCAATCCAGTGACTAAATGTGAATGAGAGCAATGAGACTTAGCTGTGCCCCCCATTTGATAGGGCCCTTCTGCCCTCTCCACCTTCAGCATATCACTGCCGCGAGGTTGGCAGGGAGGTGGAGACCTCTGGCTTGCCATGCACAAGGCTTCTGGTGGCCCTTCTCCTCGTGGGGGAGGAGACCTGCCGGAGGCAGCCCTCTAGGCCACACCATCCTTGGACAGGTCAGCCTGTTAGATGCCTTGGGCTGGCCAGTGCCTCTTCAGAAGCAAACTCTCCTCTATGGGGAAAAACCCAGTCACATCATCAGCCACATCTTGATATTTTCTGTGGCTGTTTTTTTTTTTTTTGGAGCAAGAAGGGTAACTTGGAAACCCGGAGAACTCCCAAGGTTTTAATCCTAAAGGTCCTCCCTAAGGGTGGCCATCTTCTCAAGGTCAGGTGTGTAGTCTGAGTCTACAGTCTAAGTACCCGAACATGGCAGGGAGGGGGAATCATCCGGGACCTTTGTTGAAATGCAGACTTCCGGACCCCACCCCACCCCTCTGAGTCAGACACCCTGTATTTTAACCAGGTCTTGACACCAAGTAGTGCGCGTGTGTGTTTGTGTGCGCGCGCACACACGCGCGCTCACTGTGCAAAAGACTTTCAGCTCAGGCATCACCTCCCCTAAGCATGGCTTCTTGGGCTTTTGTGGGCACCTCACACGACGTTGTTGTACCCATAGTCACAGCAACAACAGGCAGAACCAGAAGAAGATGCTCAGTGCACAACTTACACAGCGTCACTATTTGAAACCCAGTCTTGGCATTTCTTCTATAACAGGAGGAACAACAAAGGAAGAGGTGGTACTTCTCAGGACTCCTGGGAGGCTGGGGGGAGTTCTGAGGAGGGGCCAGGCCACTGCCTCCCATCAAGTTCTTGGGAGCTCTGGGAAGATTTGTTGACTGATTGAAGGAGAAAATGGGGCCACCTCCCTGGCATGCGGGCCCTGTGGGCTCCAGCTGGCAGCTCTGACTACTCTGACTGCGTGAGGGCCTCCTGAGCCAGCAGGGCTCCTTACCACCCGGCCTCCCCTGGTCAAGTTCACGGTGAAGAGAGAAGGTGAGATGTCCGGCCCGCCCTGGGAACCCCAAGGGAGCCCAATTATTTACTGGATGCATTCTTGGCGGCTTCAGTTCGCACAAATCAGGCTCAAGTCTGGTTTTGATCAGTTCCAACCGAACAGACAGCTCGTTAAATCTGAGCTCAAGAGGCCTTCTCTCTGGAACCCCCCATCCAGACCTCCCTGTCCCACCTCAGGGCTGGAAGGCCTTTTGGAGAGCAGGGAGTCCAACCCACCCGTTTTACAGATGGGGAGATGGAGCCCTGGAGAAACTTCTCCAAGGCCACGCAGTGCTTGCTGTGCATCTGGGAAGGCCAAGCCAGGCCAGGGAGTGCTGTGGTTCTGGAACTCTCCGAGCTGAATAGATTCTCTCCATAGACATTATCCTGGACCTCAAGGGCCCCCTTCCCTGCTCTCGGCTTTCCAGTATCTCTCCCTGCTCAATCTGGATGCTTCCACTAGGTTTCCCTGGATACACTCTCTCCTTTGTGGTTGAAGATGGGGGACAGAAGAGACCTCTGGGCTTCAGTGCCCACATCTGTAAAATGGGTTCTGGTGACGTGGGCACCCAATTCAATGATGAGGGCAAAGCCTTGCCCACTCTGGTGCCCAGTAGCTCCTGTTTGTTGAACAACTGGGATCTGCCTCCCTGCAACTTTATCCTCAGGCACCTCTCAGCCCCACTTTCCAAGGCCTGGGCCACCAGCCGGGGTCAGCAAGGTCAGTGGGCCTGGCCCAGCTGTCGGTCTCACCCTCAAGGCCCTTTGATCCGCCGCCAGCTCCAGTGGCCGGAGCCTGGGCTGGCAGGCCCCAGGCAGTGATGGATGTGCCCGCCTGGCGTCCCGCTGGGAAACACATGTCCAGTCACTCAGGTCCTGGGGCCTCAGCCCAGCATGTGAAGCGCCCCCAGCCTCGGCCCCCATGCCGCCATGGCTCGCACCCAGCCCTTTATCTCCCCGACCACCTCCAACCTTCACTCTCACTGTCTGCTCCTCCTGAAGAGCCCTCCAAGCCAGAGTCAAGTTCACAGCTCCTGCTCAGGTTCACAGTGGCTTTCACGTGTGGTCCCTCACTTGATTCCCACCAAAACCAGGACGTGAGGCAGGTGCCCTTATGATGGTCTGATCTTACAGGTGGAGCCACTAAGGCTTGGCAGGGCAAAGTCATCAGCTGTCATTGATGAGCAGAGATTGGAGTCCCGGTCTGTCTGCTTATGTGCTCTGGCGCTTGGCGGAGAGGATTCTAGAGGCTCAGAAAGTCCTGAAGTCAGGGGCCCGGAGGGAGCCTGGGGAGGGGTGTGCATTTAATCCAAACTTCAGAGGAATTCTCAGCTTGGGGTCACTAACACTCAAAATCTTAGAACAGGGAAACGCCTTGCTTAGAAGGACTCTTGTTGGTCACTGAGCCCGCCCCATGAGCTCCCAGCAGCCTCCAAGCCCTGCTTGAACACCCCCAGGGATGGGCAGCTCCCTCTGCAATTTGTGGCAGCCCCTGCCCTCGTGGGACAGCTCTCACTGAAAATGGCTTTTCTCCACAGAACCAAGTGCCCTGTGCCTCCCTGTGGCCCCTACAGTCTGGAGACAGCGGCCAAGGCCCCCTGGGTCCTCTTCCTTCCAGACAGGGAGCATAAGGCAGACATGGGTGTGAGGCAGACTTCTGGGGCAGGGGTGGGAGGTGAGAGGCCCAGATCAGGCCATGAGGGCCGGGCAGGAAGTCCAGCCCCAGCTGCCACCTATATGTGGCCCCCCGTGAAGTCCCTGCTCCTCTCCGAGCCCCATTTCCTCAACTGGAAATGGGAGAGGGCAGCTGACGGGTTGACAGGCCCCTGGCTCCTTCCACTCGGCCACCGCGAGGGGCTGTGGGAACCTCGGGTGACCTTTGGCTGCCCTCATCTCCCTGGGGGTCACTGCGCCAGGGGCTCCTTCCAAGCACTGATGAACAGCTGCCGTGCACCTGGAGGGCAGATGTCAGCTCCTCATCACCCCCGCTGGATCCTGCATGTGTGTGAATATGAGTGTGCATCTGCGGGCATGTGCGCGGATGCATGTGCATTTGTGTGTGGGTGTGTGTGTGCACCCATATACGAGGGTGCGCCGGGAGTGAGGGAAGCACAAATGGTGGGTAGGGGACCGGCTGCACCTAGCGCCCATGGCCCTGAGCAGTACACTTCAGAGCAGGACCTCAGCAGGACTGAGGGGCTGTGGGCTTGGCCAGCAGAGAGCCGGTCCTCCACAGAGAGGCTGACTCATGGGGAGGCGTGAGTCTGTCTTGGGAGGATGCAGGAGCGAGGGCACTTGCTGAGAGCAAAGGAAGCCTGGTGTCAGTGTTGGGCAGAGGGGAGGGCGCAGGGGTCCAGCCTGGTACTGGCCCTCCGCCTACACTCTGCCTCCCAGGGTCACCTCGGGGCTGAGCTTGACGTTTCCTAACAGACTCAGGCTGGGAGGAGGTCAGACCACGGGAGGGGATCTGGGAAGGGGATCTGGGAACGATTTGGTAATTAGGCAAGAGGCCTTGACAAGCAGCCTCTGTGGAGTCCATTAGGGGGCCCTGGGGAGGCCTGCGGTGAGGCTGGCCACCTGCCAACTCTCCAGTGGCCCCCCCCCCCACTGCCCTCTTGCCCACCCCCTGCCATCCCCCAATAGTCCTTCTACGGGCCCCTGCCAGTACCCCTCAGGCCCCTGCTGGGCCCTCCCGCATTACCCGCCCTCAGCAGACTAACAGCTCTGACTGAACAAGGGGGCCCATAGCCCTCTTCAGCCTCAGTTACCTTGGATGGACTCCTCCACGGTTCTGTGAAGCTGACCCTCCCACGACAAGCGAGGGCAGCACTTTGTCCAAGGCCACACAGTTGAGGCCGTGAAGAGCCAGAGCTTGGCTCGGGCAGCTCCCTCCGTGTCACCACTGCGATGTGGGTCAGGGTCCCACAAACTCAGAGCAGGCAGGGCTACTAGAGATGGCAAGGCTCCCCCTTCCCCGCCTGGCCCCATCTCACAGCCAGTCCTTGGGCCTCAGAGCCAGGCCTCCAGAGAGGTGAGGGGTGCTGCGGGAGCAGCCTGCTCTGCCCCTTGCGGAGAGGCCGGGGTCCCGGAGAAACTCGGGCTACAGAGAAAACCGTGGGAACCCACAGGCAGGATAGGAGAGGCCCTGAGGAACAAGCAAGTGTTGGGTATCAGCCTCTTATTGCCCTCAGCTCTGGAAGGGAAGAGGAATCAGGTGGGCGGCAGACATCATCCCCACCCTCCTGGAACTCTAGAATCCTGGAAGGACCTACACTGTTCCAGGGACCTACCTTGGCCTCATCTTCCTGAGGATGGAAAAGAGAAGCATGGGCTACATGATCTTTCCCTCCCGGCATCCAGAGAGCGCCCTCAGTTCATGGTGCCCCCAGCTGGTGACGGCTGGCAGGAACTTGAGCAGGGGGTGATCATCAGGGTTTACCCTGTGAGCTAGAGCTATTGAATTATTAATGATTGCTAATGGTAGGCCAAGTCCTTCACTGAACCTTCAGTAGCTTATACTCATATAAACCCTGTATGTCCTAACAAGATTAGTAACAAGTGTCCCATCCGTCAGCTGAGGCTCAGACAGGTTTAGAGACTTGCCCCGTTTAATAGGTGGCAGAGCCGGAGTCAATGTATACATTGAGTCATATATATATTGACATATATATTGACGCTGCTTCCCACATGTGGCCTGACCCACGCCGAGGGACCGCCCAACTGGAAATGAGGTGTGGAGTGGGCAGGTGGCTTCTGAGCAGGTATGGTGGTTTCCAAGTCCAAGGCATGTGTGGAGAACAACGGGGTGACACATGGCAGGGGTGGCAGGCGGGGTGCTGGGAAAAGTCAGCGGGCCCACTGCCGTGGTCTTGAATGCAGGCTGGGAAGTACGTTTTACTTGGTCACCAGCCGCTCCTTGAGGACCTGGTGCCTTGTTGGTGACACTGCAGCTCAGAGCCCCGCACAGGACAGGTGGTCCTTGAATCCCCAAGGTGTGTCAAGCAAGGGCCACTTCTCCTCCACAGGTCCCCTGGGAAGCCACGAGGCCTTCTCCAAGACGTCCCCCAGCCCACTTCTGAGTAAAAGAAACTTCTGATGGTTCTTGTGCTGGCGACTCACCAGTGGGGGTGAGTGGGCGCGGGGCAGTCAGGGTTGAGGAGGGGTCTTCCCTCTGTCTGCCTGCCTTTGCTCCCATGCCAGCTCCAAAACCATTCCAGACCAGCACAACCGGGAGCTTTCAGCACGTTGGGCAGGGAGGGGGCAACGTGGGGAGAAGGCGGCCCCCTGCTGTGAGGCTGGCGCTCCCCACTCCCTGCTTCTGACCCTACCCGCCCTCCACACCCTCCAGTGGACCGGCCTGGGTCTCACCCAGATCTTCAGGCAGCAGAACTTGAGTGTTTCCAACCCTTCATCTGGTGGCCAGATCCTTCGGCCCTGTGGGGTCCTCCCCTTTCTCCTGAACCCCCTTTCTGGCCCAGGGCAAACATGACTCCCCTGGTGTTGTGTGCCTGGCATTTGGAGCCCTGGGCTGGGCGGCCAGCATCCGGAGCCAAGAACCACAAGTGCAGGGGCCTGGGACGCGCTCACCCACGGAGGTGCTGTTGAATCTGTCTGTGCCCCCTTCGTCGGGGTGTCAGAGTGATTTATGGGCAGATGCCGAGAGGACAGGCTGGAGAAAAATAAGCAGTCTCAGGGCATGTTCCGCCCCTCTCCTCATCGGCCGCCACCCTGCCACAGATTCAGGAGAAAGGGAAAGGGCTTCAGTGCTTTGTGACCTCGGGCAGGTCCCTTTTTTTCTTGGCCTCTGCTGCCTTTGAAATGGGATTGAAGACCAGTCTCAAATCACAGAATTACTAGGAGGATCAAGGGAAAAGCTGGATGTCAGGCAACCAGCTCAGAGCCTGGCACAGGACGGGTCAGAGTGCGCCCTTGCTCACAAGCATGGCGTGGCTCCCATGCTCCCTCAGCCTGACTTCCTCTCTGGCCACTTCCCCCTGGCTCCTTCCTCTCCAGCCCCCCCGGCCCCAGGGCCCCGCTGCCTGGAACACTCACTCCCATGACCATGTGGCTTGCTCCCTCACCCCTATCCTCATTGTAAGGTCTTCCTGGACAACCTAAATAAAATAGAATCTTCCTCGCCACCAACAGCAACTGTCCCCTCCTCATCAGGCTGTTTTATTAACTGTCTCCTTAATATTAGCCATCACTTGATTTTTTTCAAAAAGATTTATTTGTTTATTGTCATTCTCCCCCACTAGAATGTCAGTTCCACGAGGGTAGAGGTTTTGTCTCTTGCTTACTCAAGAATCCCTGGAACAGTGCCTGAACAAAGTAGATGCTCAGTAAATGTGGATGGGTCAGGAGGAGGGGAGGAGGGCGGTAGAACTCTGGAAGAGGCAAGGTGCAGGTTGGAGAAGCCAGGGAATCATCCTGGGGGACCTGGGCCTGGAATGAGCGTTTGGCATCTGCCAGATGGCAGGGGAAGGCACTCTGGTCTGGGCCACAACCGAACGCCTGACAGGTATGAACATGAACATGAACACAGGAAAGCCAGGAGGCCGGATGGCTGGAGAGGAGATTGGAGCAGGTCGGGAGGAGGTGCAGGGCAGGTTGGGCCCGACAGTGGGGAGCTGCGTATGGCAGAATTGAAAAATAACAGTGTGTTCTCCACATAATTTTTTAAAGGTAAGGGGTAGTTTAAAAGAAAGGATGCAATAGAGGGCTTAACTAAAACCCCTCAGACAGAGTAGGAAGTCAACTTATCAACCACATAGTAACCTATATAATGACTGTGATTAAGACGAGGTTTAGCTCTGAACTTCCTGTTAACCACAGCAATAAAGGAAATAACGATTAGTTAAATACTTCGCATTGTTTCAACAAAAATAGCACACCGGTTCAGGAGAGACTAAGTTCAAGAGTAATTTATCCCGTGGCTGAGCTGTCGGGAGGGAAGAGGGGAAGGAGGAGAGAGAGCCAGGTGCCGTCACTTACCCACCACATTTCACACTCCGCAGCGGGTCCTGTGTTATCACATTTCAGCAATATTCGGGAAGATGGGGGGAACTCACTGGCGAGATGTCACTGGCCGAGGTCATCCAGTTAGTAAGGGGAGCCGCTGGATTCAAACTAGGGACGATGGGACTTTGAAGGCTGAGGGGAGGGGTAACGAGGGAGAGGCACTCAGGGCTGAGGGCAGGTTGGGAGAGTGGGGTTGATGGACAGCAGCGTGGAGACAGGAGAAGGGCATCTATGTAGGAGGCTTCTAGGGGGGAGGCTGTCCTGCTCCAAGGTGGCGGCAGCTGCTCCTAGGGTCCTCTGGAGCCACAGTACAGCTGGGGCTGGAGGACTCCCAGCTGCAGATGCTCTGAAGCCTCTAAACTGTGGGGAGGGGAGAAGGATGGGAAAGGCGGAGCATGACAAACACTTTTCTGGACCTGGGGGCCTAACTTCTTCCGTGGAGGAGCTGATGTGGCTGCCCTGCAGGTGCCTGTTCTCCGCTGGCAAGGAGAGTGTTTATAACAGCCTCCTACAGATTTGGAGCGCTCCCCTCCTCTGCTCCGAAGCCCCCAGGCCTCCCCACTGCCCTCAGGATCCAGCCTGGCGTTCAGACAGTACAACGCGGCACGGCTTCTTCGAGTGCAAACCTTGGCTCTCCAGTTCCTCGCTGTGTCACCCTGAGCAACTTACTGTAGCTCCCTGGGATGCTTCAGCTCCTTCATTTGAGAAGCAGGGATGCCAATAGTATCTGCTTGGAGGTTTAAATAAAATGGTGTATGTAAAGGGTTTGGCACATGCCTGGCACAGGGCAAGTCCACCAAAAGCATTAACGGGAGTTACTTTAACTACACTGCCTTCCTCCTCAAACCACCATTCCTATCCGCAGCAGGAGCAGCTCCACGGTTGGTCACTGCTAACCTCTCAGGGCTTTCCTTCCTGCCCCTCTCTTGTCAGACTGGACCACTTATGTGTCTGAAACTGATCCACTCATTGTCCAGAACTGCCCTGAGGGCCTCTCTGAACAGATCCTGGGTTGAGTTTTGGGGACACAGATGACCTAGACCGCTGCCCAGTCTGTGTCCAGCCCCCTGAGACAGAAAAGCCCAGAGGCTATTGGGGCCTGGTGGAGGCCCTGACCCAGTCAGAGGATCAAGAAAGGCTTCCTGGGGGTGGTGAGACTTTGGCTGACTCTTAAAGGACATCCAACCAGATGCATCCCTCTGTCCAACCATCGATCAAACCATCTATCCATCCATCCATGGGAGCATTAATTTTTCCAGATATCAATTTGTTCAGCCGCTCACCTCCCCAATGGGTGATGTGGAGAAACTAAGCACAAACTCTCCAGCCCAGCAATTTATCTTTGAGACCAGGGAAGATGACAGAAGTCACGTGGTCCAGGGCTCTGCCTCGAGAAGTGGTCATTGAGAACAAAGAGGAGATGAGCCCCTCCCCAAATCTTCCCCCTCTCCCTAGTTTGGCCCCTTCCATCTGTGGGCTGTCTGGATGATCACAGGGCAGGTGAGAGGTTGGAAGAGTCAGATCCCATGGGGAGTAATCAGGGGGCCGGGCCTGGCCGTGTTCACCAGAGCAGGGTCAGCTGGGAAGGGTAGGGTGAATCTGGTTACAGGAGGAAATGGTCACCTGCCCTGGAGAGTTGTAATTCTCCTGGGAAAGGCCTGACTTCAGGGGAAAGCAGCTGTGAAGGCAGAATCCCAGGCTTGACGCTTCCCTCTCAGACGCCTTGGATCACATCAGGGAGGCAGAACCTCTTTGTAGACAGGGCAGGAAGGACCAACTATAACTCCGGGAATACTGGAGAGAAAAAAGAGGCCCCATGGCCAGGAGGGCATCCTCTGTCCCCCGGCACAGAGCAGATAGAAGGAAAGGTGGGCTGGGGGAGAAGACTGACATTTGCTGGGCAACCGCAGTGGGCTGGGCCATGTGAGGTGTGCCAGGTCACAACGGTGTGAAAGGAGAGGAAAGAGAGGAACAGAAAGGTTGAGGAATCTGGCTGATGCCGGGGGATCCCTGCCAGGTCTGCCTGGCCCCAGTGAGCATGGAGAGGCTTGTGGGGAGCTTGCCCCGCAGCTGGGAGAGGGGAAAGCTTACCTCCTCCTAACCAGCCCAGGGAGGGTTGACTTGAACCCTCAGCAGGTTCATCTGGCCGCCAGAGCCTGTTTCCCTAGCCTCACTTTCCCATTCTGTAAAATGGGCCATAGGGAGGTAGAGGGAGGGTGGGAGGGATGTTTGGTGACACCCTGGCTCTGCAGGGACCCAGGCAGGTGCTGTGGTCACCATTCCAGGGGGCACAGGGGGAGCAAGAGGTCAGCACTGGAGCCTTGGGGTGAGGGGCACTGCAACCTTGACCCAGGGGCCTCTGAACTCAGGGGCTGCCTCTGCCCCACTCTGCCACACATGGGGAGACCAAGGCCGAGGGGCAGGGGCTGCTCAGGGCCCATGGTGAGGCAGGGGTGGTGTGGCAGCCTAGGGCCCAGTCCCCAGAGATGACCTAAGCCAGCCAGACTCAGCTTAGAAGATGAGGCTCTGATTCCTGTGGCCAAACCTTCTTGCTGTTCTTTTCATCTCAGTGTTCACTGAGGCCTCCCCTGGGCCAGGCCTGGTATGAATATTGAAACAGACCAGTTGGGGGAGGCGGATGTTGACACCAGCAGGACCACACAGGGTGACTAATGCTGGCCCAGAGGGAGCCCAGGGGCTATGGCTACCAATCCGGGGCCCTCTCTGCCTGGAGAGGCCAGGGGGCACTTCCCAGAGACAGAGGTGTGGCAGGATCAAAGGCATTTCCAGGCTGCCTGTGGACAGGCAGGAGGGATGGTGTGGGCACAGGCCTGGAGAAGTGAAAGCAGGTGGCACGTGTGAGAAGTGTGGAGCTCGGGAAGTGGTGGGGAAGGAGCAGAGGGGGTGTGAGTGTTGAGAGGAGCAGGCTGGGCGAGGGGGCAGGAGAAGGGTGTCAGAGGCCAGGTCAGAGGGGCCTCCATGCCAGGCTAAGGAGCTAGGACTTACCCTGCAGGCAATGGGGAGCCACGGAGGGTGTTATACAGGAGAGTGAAGAGGTAGGATGTGCGTGCTAGAGCAGTAGTTCTTAGTCTCTAGCGTCGGAACCACTGGAGGGTTTGCTAAAAACACGGTTTGCTGGGCCCCATGCCCAAAGTGCTGATTCTGTCGAGCTGGGGTGGGGGCCTGAGAATCTGCATTTCTAACACAGTGGGTGAGGAATGATGGGGCTTCACGTTCATGGAGCTGGGAACCCAGAGGGGCTCAGCACTGGGGGATGATGAAGGAAGGGTAAGTCTGAGGCTCCCAGTGGACCGGCAAGAACCCAGATCTGGGCTTCACACAGCAGTCAGCTTGAGGCCAGTGGGGACGGGGGTGAGGGCAAGGGTCTGTCTGTAGAGGAAAAGGGGAGGAGCCTGGGGTAAGACTGGTCTCTGCCCAGCCCTGGGGGGGAGGACTCCCTCAACGGGCAGGCTGATCTGAGCCCTAGCTCTGCAGCAATGGCTCCCCAGGCACGGGACCAGGACTCTGCAGTCAGACCCGGACCTGAGTCCAGAGGCCTACCGCCCTCCATGACCCTGGGCAGCCACACCCCTCTGAGCCCAGGTTTCCCACCTAAAATGGCGATAATATTCCCTACCTTACAGAGCTATTATGAGGTGCTGGGGGATATGAAAGCCCATTACTGTTAGTATTATTACTAGTACTATTTCAGGGAACGTAGCAGGAAGAGATGATGCCTTAACCCAGAGGAATAATGAATGACGGCACTTCAGGCAAGGCTTTTGGAAAAAAATATTTGCAACGGGGGCCCTAGGATATGGTGGGGAGCTCATGCCCCTCTGTGATTGTGGCTCCTGGCATGGGGCCTGGGGAAGGGCCACCAGGCCAGGATCTGAGCTCTGCTCCCTTCCGCAAAGACTAAATATTTGAGTTTGTCCTTTCCGGGCCTGGCGGGACACAGGACCCCCTCTGGTGTGGCCGCTCTGGCTTCTGGGGCTGTGCAGAGAGAGGGAGGACTCTGCCTTCAGGGCGCAAGGTGGGCAGGGTGGCTGAGATTGATCACAACAGGCCCTGCTCAGCCCAGGCCCTGCCAAAGGCCAGAGCGCGGCTAGGGAATCTGCCTCTGACACAGTGGGACCTGGCGCAGCCCTGCCCCTCTGGGCCTCAGTCTCCCCATCTGTAGAGTGGGGGCGGGGGCAGGAGGATTGGACAGGCTGACTTCCAAGGCCCCTTTGTCTCTCTAGTGACCACGGCCTATCTGAACCCCACCCCCAACAGGGCACGTGCCGCCGGGCATACCTCATTAAGAAGCTGCAAAGGGCACCAAGGCAATCTCTCTGAGCAGGGAGATGGGAAGACCCAGTGACAGCACAGATGGAGGTCCTTTACCAAGGACAGAAGGTCTTGGAGGGCCTCTATTTACCAGGGTGGCATTTTGGTGGGGGAGGGTCAGGCTTACATGAAACATCTCCAAATGCCACTCCTCCCCTCGGCCAAATCATAAAAACCGGCCATTTGTAAACACTGGCTCTGCCCAGAACTGTGGCCAGTGCTGAGCAGGCGGCCAGGCTTACTGTTCCCCAGGGAGCGGGGGACCCATTATGGGACCAGCTTCCAGGGTGGAGTCGTGTCTGAAGAGCCAGGCGTCAAATCGCAGCACCATGATCTTCACGGCGAACACTTACAGGGCCTCGTCTCTGCCACGGGCTGTCCAAGCCCTTGACCTCACCGACTCCTCTCAGCATCCCCTAGAGAGGGGGCACTATGATTGTCCCCATTTTTACCGATGAAGAAACCGAGGCACACAAGGTGACACAGGTCCCCCAGGAATGAAATGATGGGGCTGAGACTTGGCCTGGCTCTAGTGTCGCCGCCAAGGAAGTTGTTTCTATGGTAACAATGGCGTGACGACTCCCAGGGCTCCGTGAGAGGTGAGGCTGTAGGGATACGTTGGTGCTGCAGCACCCCGTGTGTGGGAGGCCCACAGTGGATGCCGGTTGTGTGCGCTTTCCCGCTGAAGGGCTCAGTCTAGGTTTCCGTATTCTAAGGGGTGTGAGTCTGTGGATCTGATTCTAAACCGCCATGCCTTCTGGTGGCGCCCCCTCCAGGACCCCCAGTAGCCAGGTCCTAGGGCCCAGGGTGTGAGGCTCTGAGTTCCGCAACTTCCATCTCAAACTCTCCATGAGTCCGGGTCCTCAGAGAGCTCTGGGGGATGACCCCCAAGGCACACTCACTGGGTGCTGGGCAGTCCCAGCACCCAGTAGGTGCTCAGGAGACATGAGCATGAACGAGGTGGGGTGGGAGCACACTCAGTGCGGGCCAGGAGAGCCACTGGGCGTCAAGAGCCCTTAAGGAACTATAGGGCTGCTCGTCTGTAGCATGGGGTTAACCTGGAGGAGGATGGAGTCTGGCCGCCTCTCTGGGTGCCCACCAGTCACCAGGTGGGCAGCATCCTCCAAAAGGCACACGTCTCTCTGTGTGCCAGGCAGGCAACACCCACCTACAGCCTGACCTGAGCCCCAGCCTCAGACCTTGGGGGACCTGCCTGACCACCTGATGTGGGTCCCCCACCCCATCAGACCTTGTGCCCCTGCTCTGTGTCTGGGTCAGGCCTGGTTTAGGCTCTGGGGAGACAGTGGGAACAAGATGGTGACCCCAGGGGGGTGCTGTGTGGAGCTGGGGCTAGGGGACTAGATAGTGGGGAAGGGCCCTCCCAGAGGCCCGCAGCTTCCTGGGGGAGGATGAGGGGTTCCAGTGTTTCATCAAAGAGCTGGGCAACCCCTCCCTCTCTCCCCAGACTGTCTCAGCTGTCAAAGGAACAGCGCGTGAGGGTGGCGTTGGGATTCACTCCTGTGTGGCCCTCCCCACAGACTCCTGGGGGGCTGCCCACCCCCCAAAGAGTTGGGCTTTCCCGTAAACCCCAAGGTCCCTGAGAGTGTGTCTCCTGAAGGAAGAGACCCTGCCCTCCCCATGTCTGTGCGGTGCTGTCCCCTGACTGGGTGTCCTCCAGTCCACATGGTCACTGCTCCTTGTCCTTGCAGATCCAGCAGCAGGGCCAAGGAGGAGGGCTGGGAGGGCCACCCTGATTCCCTCCTCACCTGGCCCACTTTGCTCCCTCCCCCACCCCCCTGGTCACGTCTAAGGACTTGAAGGGCTGGAGCCATATTGGTCTCAGCTCTGGTTCCGCAGGGCCCAGCAGAGCCTGGCTCAATGCAGTGCTCCGTGGAGGTTTGTTGACTGACTAAGTGATTGAATTATGATTTAAGAACAATGGCTACCAACGAATAACTCTTTCTATCTGCCAAGTGCTTGATGTCCATTATCTAGTTTGAGCCTCACAACAATCCAAAGAGGTGGGTGTTGTTATTCATGCTACTTTACAGATGAACAAACGGAGACTCAAAAAGCTTAAGTAGCTTATCCCAGGCCACACAGCCAGTGAGGGCAGAGACAGGAATCAGTCAGATCTGGCTGACAGCAAAGCGTGCTAACCACAGAAATGCTCCCTGCCCCTCCAGTGGCAGAGTCGGCCTTCCGAGGGCTCCCTCATCCCTGGCAGGTGAGCCGGAACTGGTTTTCCTGTGTCCCCAGCACTCAGCACAGCCCAGGGCACAGAGTGCAAGCCCAGGGAAGCTTCAGGGAGGAAAGATGGAGTGCATAATAGGGACCACTGGCCAAGCTCTGGCTGGATGATCCAGCCCGGTGTGATGCTCAGTGTTTTATCCTGAGAGGTCAGGAGAGGCCTGGGTTCACCTCCATTTTCAGCTGAGGAAATGGAGTCTTGGGATCTGAAACTTGTCCAAGGTCACTCAGCTTGTAAGGGGCAGTGACAGGGATAAACCCCTGGCTCTGTGACTCTAACGGGCCACGCCCCTACCTGCTACACCATGCAGCCTCCCTGCAGGGTTTGCACATTTCATGTGTGCTCTGGAGAGACAGAGAGAGAGGGTAGTGTGGTGTCTCTGGTGTGTCGGGGTACATGTGTGTCAGGTGGGAGGTAAGCTCTGTGTGTACAACAGGTAGTGGGTGTCTGTTTTCTTTTGCTCCAGAAATGGATTTAGACCCAGCCTGGGCTTTGCTGGGACAGGCAGTGTGGAGGGCAGTCGTCCATGCCCCATGCCTGAGGATCCAGGTCCCCATCCCTGGTGGGGGGTGACAATGGGTCTCTGTTTGTGGGGACAGGAGCCATCGGGGGCAGCAGAAAGGAAGGACAGCAACTCCCAGGAGGGCAATGGCCCCCAAACTGACCCCCAAGGAGCAGGGGGGCTGCTGGTGGATGTCACCTGGAGCACCGAGAATAAGCCCATCACAGACCTGCGGGGAAACCACCCAGACGAGCGGCCTGTCCCAGGAGGTGGTCAGATGGTGACCAGGCTGCCCGTCCTTTCACCCAGAAATGTCCAGGGCAATGCTGAGTAGAACCGGGGTCTGCAGCAAGCAGGATTCCTACCCTGCTGGGGTCAGAAGTGAGGCCATTTCTTGGGGGAGGAGAAATGGGGTGGGGTGGGGGAGGAACAATGTAAAACTTGAAAAACCACAATGATGCTCCCACTTCAGGTGGGGGAAAGCAAATCCCATACAGTTTGGGATTCTTCAGATTCTAGACACGCTAGACACTTAGTGTCCTCCAGTCTTGGGTCCTGAACCCCCAGGACTGTGGAATGGCCTGGATGGAGTTTCAGAATCTAAGAAAAGTGAACCAGAGTCTTGAGTCGGAAGGCACCTTCAAACGCAGCCTAAGAGGCTGCTGTCCCAGTGCCTCTCAGCCAGCTTCCCGCTCCACAGCCCGCTCGGGACGGCATGCTTCTATGGATGCAAAGATGCTGGAGACATAAAATAAACACTTGGCTTTAACTGCAGCCATGCCCCTGTCCAGGAGCACTGGGGTCTGGGCCCCTCACAAGCCCCATCCCCACTGCCAGCCTGTCTGGGGCGGTTGTGTGATCTGCCACCTCCTTGTGCTCCGCCCCTGCCCCAACCCTTCAGCGCCCCCATCCGGGCCCCCGAGGGAGCCCAGCAGGTGAGGCAATGGGGACCAAGGGTCCCATAAGGAGAGTCTTCAGCAGCCACGGGTCTGGGGAGCTGAGAGGATGTTGATTTGGTCTACGGGAGCAAAGGGACCTGTTAAACGTGCAGCTGTTAAATTGCTCTGCCTGAAGCCAGCCATCTCTGAGGGTGGGCGGGGGCCTGGTGGGCAGGTGGTGGACAGACCAGCTGGCAGCTAGTGCCCTGGTGGGGTGGTCTTAGACGCCTAGCTCTGACGTTCCCACCTGGGGCCGGGGGGAGCCTGGGCTGGACCTGTGCTGCCACACCCCACTTCTTGGCCTCCTCCGAGCAAACCCTGCAGACCCTCCCCTTCGCCTCCTTCTCCATCTCCTGAAATCCTACTCACCTTCCAGACCCCGTGCACATGGTACGTCCTCCGAGTAGTCTTTCAGACTTTCCACTCCTTACGCCAACACCCTGAGAGAAGTGGGCTTTCCCTCCCCCCAGTCCCCAAAGCCCCCAGGATTCTGCCTGTCATCTGACTTCAGCCATCTCTTCTACACTAACTGGGAGCTGGGGGCCCACTGAAGGGGGACACGTGTGCTTCACCCCCTCACCCCAACACACAAGCGGCTCCTGGGAGTCCAGGCGCCCAGCTGGTGGTGAGCTCCTCAGCCGGGGAGGACAAGGCAGGACATGTTGGCTGAGCTATGGCCCGACGGCCATGGGGATACGGCACCTGACATCTGTGCCTGGACCACAGTCCCTAGTGGGTACAGATGTCAAGAGCCGCTCAGTCTTGGCATCTGCGACAGATGTCAAGAACCGCTCAGTCTTGCCTTGTTCTCTTTCCCTCTGTGTGACGCCCTGTCCTGCCATTCCAATGGCTCAGAATCAACTATTCACTCAGCCAGAGGCCGCCTGCATCCCTGGGATGCCCGTCATGGACTTGGAGCCACGCGGCCTAGGGCTTGAATCCTGCTCTGCCACTTATGGCTCTGTGACCTGGGGCCATTGCTTCTCTCTCTGCACCTCAGTCTCCTCATCAATAAAACACAGATACTGGACACTACCCCTCAGAATCGTTTGAGAATTAGACGAGACAACCACTGCAGAGGCCCAGAGAGGGCCAGCGGCTGCCTTGAGTCACACAGCAAGAGAGCAGAAAAGATGCTGGACTTCCTGTTTCCCAGCCCCAAACTCCCCCTTGCCCCAGCCAGCCCCTCTTGGGTCTGGGGTCCCATGCTGGGGCCTGCATCCTGCTGGAGGTCTGGTCTGTGTAACCTGGCAGCTGGTCTCCATGACCTAAGGAACAATAGACCGTCAGGCTGCTCAAGCTGGGCCCAGTCCCTGCTTCGGTGTTCCGCTGGCCTGACCTGGCCTCCCCGGGGGGCCTTATCTGCCCATTCTCTCCTTTCCCACCAAGCTAATCTCTCCCCCTTTTCAAGAGTTCCTGTTTCCTTTCTGCCGCCTTCTTGTCTCTCTCCCCAGGCCCTGTCTCTCCTGTGTCTCCAGCTGGCCTCCCACACTTGGTTCAGGAGCCTCCTCAAAGTGGCTGGTACTATCATCCCTGGGGAGTTTCCATCTCTAGGGCTTTCCCAGTCTGGGACTGCTGCCCCCGTAGGAAGGAGGGAGAAGGAGTGTGGCCCAGGTCAGGAATGCTGCTGGTGACAAGCGTTTTGACACCCACAGATCAATACCTGGGCCTTTTAAATTCTTTGGGTTTGCTACTGGCTCAGGGGGCCTCTACAGGGCTTCCAATGCAAGAGTTTGAGGATATTTACTCCAAAAGTCCAAGGTACCAAGGTTTTATGGCTCTAAATCTCTGAACACAGTGAGATCCTGGGACACCAAGAGCTCCGAGTTTCTGGGATTCACACTGGTGAGGGTCCACCCCGCCTCACCTGAGTAAGGGCTCGGCTTAGCTGAATGCTTAGAGCTCTGACCTTGCCAGGGAGAAGCAGTCCACGGAGGAGCAGTCCAGGGAGGAACAGTCCAGGGAGCAGCTCTCTATGGCCCCTGGGTTGCCCACCCCCTGACCAGCCGGAAAGGTACAGAGCTTCCCTGCAGGCCTGGCACTGGCCAGCGGGCCCACTGAGTCAGGGGCCCAGTTGGGTCTCCTGTCCTGAGCCAGAAACAGCCTTCGGTCTTCCACATGCTCTCCCCGTGCCTAGCAAGAGTGAGGACGTGTGAGAAGGGGTTTGGTGTCAGACACACCTGGGCTCCCAGCCCCGCACTGCTATGAACTTACTGTGAGATCTGGGCCAAGTGGCCTCCTCTCTCAGAGCCTCACTTTTCTGACCTGTTGGATGGAGATAACAACACCCACCTGGGTCTGCTGTGAAGCTGACTCCGGACAATGCGTTTGGAATAGCACATAGTAGGTGCACAATAACAGATAGCAGTTACATTATTATGACCACCCTTTCTGAGAGTCATTCTGGGGCCTTGGTCTGGTTTCCCCATTTGTTTGTCCTGGTTAAGGTCCAAAGGACACCCCCAAATCCAACATGTCCAAGACATGTACTCAGCCCCTAGGGTGACTTTGCTGGACCCTGGAGCTCCATGGGTGAATTGGGCTGGTCCCAGCCCATGAGGAGGCCCTGGACCGGGGAGGCAGTGGTGGCGGGGAGGGTGAGGCAGACACAGACACAACACAAACCTCTACAGCACCTTGGCTCAGTGCAAAGTGGGAGAGGAACACAGAGGCCGTGGGAACCCAGAAGAGGCCACTGGCCCAGGCTGGGGGAGGTCAGGGCAGACTTCCTGGAGGAGAGGACCATTTACTTGGGCCTTGGAGGAAAAGTGGGCAGTGGCTGGCCACTGTGAGCATGAGTGTGATGGCTGCTTTAACAGTTCAAATGGTTGTATAGAGCCTGAGGGCATCGGGAAAGGCTTTGTAGAGATGGCTCTGAAGGCTGAGTGGGATTCCAGCAGGGAAAATGACATTCTAGTCCTGCTGTGGAAGAACAGCAGATGCCCAAAGGGAGGCTGAACAGAGAGGGTGCCTGGGAAGTTGCAGGAAATGTGGCTGGAATAGTCTCCTGGGCCCTGGGGGAGGGGACTTGTATGCTAGGCCAGGGAACTGGGGATTGGTTTTATGGGCCATGGGAGCCAATGTGGAGCAGGGGCAGCCCTGAACCTGGGCGAGAATACACTCCAGGCGCTTGTTCAACAGAGGCTGAGTTTTCTGCAGAGATGCTGGTGGGAGGCCCGCCCTGCAATGCCCCACCACCGGTCCTTGGCCTCTTATCAGTTCTGTGACCACAGGAAAGGCCCTTCCCATCTTGGAATTTCCTCATCTGCAAAACAGATTGAGAGACCAGAAGACTAACCTCGAGCGAGGTTCCTTCCAGCCTCTGATTCTGTGACTCTGGCCACACAGCCCTTCCTCTTCCCACCCTGTGATTGGTCCAGCCTCTGCGGGCGTGTCCACGCCATCCCACCCTGGATCTGCCCCCACCATCCCAGGTTGTGTCTCAGTTGGCTCTGGGGAGTGGAGCGCTCTCCCCTCAGCGTTTGTGTCTCCTCCCTGTGCACCAAAGTCCAGTTTATAATGTTCTTTCACATCCTTCGTCTGGTGTGGTCACCCCACAGCCAGAGCAGATACAGATGATTAATAATTACTTCCATTTGGGGGACCTACTGTAGCCCAGGATACTCTTTACTTGCTCATCAGTGCTGCCCATGTCCCAGGAAGAGAGGCTGAAGCTCAGAGAGCAACGGGGACCCACACCCCTCCAAGACCCTCTATTCACTGGGCAACAGCTAAGACCCCCAGGATTCTCCATCTTCTTGGCTGTTCCCTCTTGGTCTCTTCGCCTCTTTTCCTCTTCATCTCCCTGACCTCCAAAGCACAAATGCTCCAGGCCCAAGCCTTGGCCCTCTTTGCTTTTCAATCTGGCCTTTTAGTGACAATGTCCAAATGTGCATCTCAGCCCCAGGCTCTCCTCAGAGCCAGGCTTGATTATCTGCCCGTCTACTCAGGATTTCCACCTGGGACCCAACCGACATCACAACCTCCACCGAGTCTGAACCCTAGTTCTCTCTCCACCCCGTCCCAGCATGCTTCCAAGTACTCGGCCAAAACCCTCATTGTCCTTCTCCATCCTCCTCACCCTCAAGTCCCACAACCATGAAAAGAACAAATCTAATGGCTCCACCTTCAAAACAGAACAGGAATCCAACCACGCCTACTGGAGCCAGCCTGGTCCAGACACGAAGCTGGGGACCTTTTCCAACCACCCCTCAATTTCCACCACCAGCTTTACAAATGGAGAAACTGAGGCTAGGGAGGGAAAAGCCCTCCCCACAGGTTTCACACAGAAACCCTGCTAGGGCTAGCTGGGGCGTGGTTCTGCCACCATCTCCCTGAGGTCTGCATTCCCAGCTCCCGGGTAGGTTTTCTCTTGAAGCCACTTAGCAGGTCTGATGACACAGCCAGGCTATGTGCGCCTGCATGTGTGTCCCTGGGGAACAAACAGTCAGCCAGCTGGGTTTGGGTTTCAAGACGTCTGTCCTCGCCCTTGACCGGGAGATCTTACAAGGAGGCTGGGGCCTGAGCTGGGTGGTGGAGCGTGTGGGGAACATCAATCGGACGCCGCCTTGCCTGGGAACCGGAGACTTCGCCCAACCAGCCCCAGGATCCTCTGAGCTCACTTGAGAAGGCCAGAAACTGCAGGGGCAGCCTGGGGTTCTCAGCATTTATTTCATACAGCTGTTTAAAGAGCTTGTTTAAAATACAGATCATCATATATATATATATATATATATATATATATATAAAATATATAAAGAGGAATTGAGGCCAGCCACCCCAAAGAAAAAGCTATGTTTTATAAATATTTCTGTAGCTCCCACATCCCAGAGGAAGAAAAACAAAACAAAACAAAGAAACATTTACAACCCAAGCTAGTGGTTCCATGTGGTGGGCCCAGTAGGCTCAGACCCTGGGGTGGGCCGGGGGTCTCGAGGGCTAGGCCTGCAGAACATTCTGGTGAGGAGAGGCTGACCTCCCACTTCCCAGGAGGCTGGGGTCTCTGGCTAGGAAAGGTCGAGTCTGTACCAGTCTTGCCAAAGCCATGCCCCTGGCTTCTTAGACCCGCCTGGAAGGCAGCAGGTGGGCACTCCAGGGCCTCGGGCTGCCAGGTTATTTTTAATCTTGTCGGTTTCCTTTGATGTCTTGGCCCTCTTTCCCGGGTGGCCCGGCCTTCTGTTCCTGGTGGTTTCCAAGTGGAGGCAAAGGACAAGCCTCCTTCCACGTCTAGCATCTGGAATTCACAAGCCAAAATCCATGGGGCGTCTCCAGCCCCCTTGGCCGGCCTCCGAGGGTCCCCGAGGAGCGGAGCAGCCTCACTTGCAGACGTAGCGCTCCACCGTGCGCTCACACCTGCGGCAGGTGACATAGCAGCACCAGTGGTACTTGCAGTGGCACCGCTCGACCACGCGGTCTGTGTAGGGGTTGTAGCCGCGTCCACAGCACATGAGGTCACAGCTGTCACTGCCATGTGATGTCTTGTTGCACTGCCTGGAGGGGGAGGGGAGGTCAGTGAGCATCCTGTCACCCACCAGTCCCCCCACTCCCAGCCAGGCAGCCCCAGCCTCCTCTGACCACGGCTGCAGCCTCAGTCCCCCTTGGACGGTGTTTTGGTCTTTGGGGAATTTAAAATAACCCTCTTTCCCAGGGGTACTTCTCACTTTTCCCTATATTTCCAATAGGCATTCGTCAAAATGAGGGGGTGTTTTGTTTCCTTTGTCTCTTTTCCTATATCTTCTACTTCTAAATACTTGAAAGTGTCTCAAACCACTGTCTAATAATCCTATCATCGTATTTAATCCTTAATTATATTGTAACAAGCATAAAGATCATTTTTACTTTTAGAATCCCAGGATAAATTCTGAAACAAACAAATGGCATCGGATGTGAGGCAAAGTAAGCATTTGGCACTCTCTTGGTGGAGACAGAGGGTCCGTCAATAATTTGCCCCCTTCGAACCAGCGCTTCCCGCCAGTATTTTATCTTATCCGAGGCAGGCAGGGTCTTTGGGTCTGTGGAATTACTATGCCCATTTTACAGATGGAAACAGGCTCAGCAAAGGGCAGAGGCCTGCTCAATGTCTCATAGGAGTTTGTGGATAAGCAGGGCTCAAGCTCAGGGGTCCTGAAACCAAGTCCGGTGCATATTCTCCCCACCCTAAAGGGCAGAGAACCCATGGGCTGCCAGGGGCTGCATTTCTTCCTGAATCACTCCTGTGCGCAAAGAAGACACTGAAGGTCGCTATAAAACCCAAATATCCTTGCCATCAGTTCTTCTGTCTAGCGAAGAAACATCTGTGCAGGTTAGCACTTCATCTAGCTGGGCTTAGGCTAGACAGGGATGCTGCCATGGGATGCAGCTGGATCCCCACAGCCATGTGGACCAAGGAATCCCAGAATGTCTGAGGTGGGCAAGCCCTAGAGATGACCAAATCCAACCCTCATACTTCCTGATGGGGAAACTGAGGCACAGAATGGGGAAGGGACTTGCCCAGCATCACATAGGGTGAGCACGGGGTCTGTGAGAGTTCAGGAAGGCTTCCTGGAGGGGGAGGGATCATCCAGGCCATTGCATGAAAGAGGAACAGGAATCTAAGAGGGAGGGGAGGAGAAAGGGTGTTGGGGGCAAGGAGGACAAACACCTTGACCTGACCTAATCTAAGGGGAGTGAGAGATGGATGGAGGAGCAGGGCTGGAGGCAGGGAGGCCAGGGAGGCTGCTGCCAGCAGCAGCTGAGTAAGACAAGCTGAGGCCTGAGCTGGGAAGGAGCCATGGGGAGGGAAGCAGGGGAGCACTTTGGAGGGGGAGTCAGGAGGAGACGGCAACCTGCGTGTGGGGACTATAAGCAGTTCTGGGCAGGAGGCAGGAGGGAAGAGCAGAAAGAACACAGGCCCCAGAGCCAGACAGACCTGGGTTCAAACCCCAGCTCTGCTGCTTACTGGCTGTGTGACTTAAGGCAAGTCACTTAACATTTCTGGGCTTTGTTTAGTCACTCAACACCATTAGTCTCCCTCAGCCTGAACCTGAAGGTCTCTGGATGACTCCTCTAGGAAAGGGCAGTGGAAGGGGGCAGAGTTTCATTTTTATTTCTGGGTCCCTGACATGCAATGTTTGAAACCTGGCCTCCAACCTCAGAGCCAGACAAGACCCGCAATGGTGCCTGTGAGGGGGAGCTGGGGAGGCCGGGGCCTGGAGAAAGGGCAGGTTTCAGAGTTTGGAATAGGAACTGCTGAGGAGGCTTCAGTTCACCAGGCCGGATTTGAGGAGGGCATCTTGCCCAGCTAGGGGCCCAGCCACGTGTACCACCTGTGTACCTGCCTTTTACAGTTAACAAAGCTCATTTGCATCCAACCCCCTGTACCCCCCAAATCCCTAATCTAGTAAAGCTCACGTTTGCCCTCCTCCAGGCAGCCTTCCTTCCTTGATGTCTAGGTTGAGTCAGGGCCCCTCTGGGCTCCCCAATTTCCCTGTCACAGTCTGAGCACTTGATGTCCCTCCCCATCCCTGGTGCCTGCCAGAGCCTCATGTAATGCTGTAAGAAGTGTCTGTGGTTGTGAACCACTGAGATGTAGGGGCTGTTTGTTACTGCAGAAAGAGCTGACCCATACAGCTGTCTGCAGAGGCCCAGGGCTAAGCATGGCAGGAAACCTGGGGGCAGTGGGGGATAGCATTCTGAGAAAGCAAGGGTGGTAGCTGGTGCTATGGAATGGGGCCTCCTCGTCAATAGTTTGGGGGCAAGTCCTAGGTGCAGAGTCGGGACAGCTGGGAAGGAAGAGGCCCGGCAGCCTCGGGGAGGGGAGACGGTCATTCACAAACCCTTCCTAAGGCACTGACACCACCCAGCAAGGAGGGGCTGCTCCGTAAATGTGATTAGAATCACTTGCCAACCTTCCCAGGTGAGTGGTATCATCCTCTTGGCACAGAAGACGAGACTTGAGCCTCAGGTAGGTGAAGGGATTTGCTCAAGGTCCCACAGCTAGGAAACTGCAGCGTCAGGGTGGGAACTGTCCTTCCCTGACACACACGCGCACACACACACACACACACACACACACACACACACACGGCGCCCCGTGGATCCAGGGAGACCCTCTCTTTGCTCTGGGGTCCTCAATGTGCTTCCCCCAGGTCCTCTGGGTTCTAGAATCCTCCCCACAACCCCATCCTCATCACACCCACCCTGGCTGCCTCAGCCCAGACTCTCGCTCCTTCCTGTCTCCCTGGCCTGACCTGGTTCCATCTTCATTCTGCCTGAGTCTCTCAATCTGGCCTCCAGATGGGAGCCTGGGCCTCCTTGCAGAGCCTGCTGCCCTGGCCTGTGAGGATGGAGCCCCCCAAAGCAGTCCCCCTCTCCTGGAGACAGGAACGTGGGCTGAGGAGGAAGCAAAAGCTGGCCAGGCACCAACTATGTGCCAGACACGTTCTCAGACACCCTCACTCTGGTTCAATATTCTTTTAACCTGGAAGAACACTAGTTTTGTGGAATGCTATTAGGGGCTCCTTAATAAAAGAGTTCCACAGCCAAACACCTCTGGGAAACACTGGCTTAGACAGATCCTTTACTGCTGGATTCCTCAGAGCCTTTAATATGTTCTCATGCCTTGCAAATGGCCAAAGAGAATTTCCCAACGTATTTGATTGCAGAACTATTTCTTTATAGCATTTCAGGACTGGATTCCTCCTGAACCATCTCCGGGAAGAGCTGCTCCCCTGAATCCTCACCAGCCCTTCCTGGCATATAGTAGGTCTGTAGTCACCACTGGCTCCCTCCTTCTCTCCTGTCCTGAATTGGCTTCAGCAGCTGTGATGGGACCCCAGCTCTGGCTCTGAAATGGGGGACCGGGGGGAGAAGGCTGGGATCTGGGAGGTGGGTGAATGCAGGCGGGGGCATGGGAGCGCCGTCTCTCCACAGAACGCAGGCCGACCTCACTCTCCTGCTGCCCCTCTGAAAAGCGCTTGTCCTGGTTCCAGCTCCACACCGTGCAGACTTCCTGTGCGGCCACGGGCTGGCACTGCTCCCACCTCCCCTTGTGCCTCAGTTCATTGGTCCAGCTCACAGGTTGTATGATGTTTATCCTTCGCTTATTCATGTGACGGATATTTACTGAGGATCTATTGTATGTCAGGCAGCCTCTTTCCTAGCCCCTGCCTCCCAATACAGTCACTGTCTCTTCCCCTCTGTCTCCCACACTAGGGGGCAGGTGGGATGGGGAACTCCCACGAGCCTCCATTCCCCAGGAGCCCCTGCCTGGGCGAGGTGCAAAACAGCCACTCCTGCCAGGGGCCCCTGGGACCCCACACCTCCACCTGGCGTTCAACTGGGCGGGGACTCCGTTCCCCAACTGCTGACTGTGTGCCTGGCCTCGCGCTGGGATGGGGCACGTGCCACATGGCTGACCCTTCCTGCCAGGCTGGCGGCGGGCCCTTACCTGTCCTGCGTCCCATGGGATCCCACCTTCTCGTTCTTCATGCAGAAGTCGGGGGAGCTCTGCAGATAGACAAGCTCCGAGTCCTTCACTGGCCGGATGTCCAGGTCCTTGGGCACAAGGTGCTTGCGGGTGCCCATGGGTCGGTGCACCACCTTGGTGGCCGACAGGTAGCGGGTCTTGAGGTCGGCGGCCACGTCCCGAAGCTCCTGCAGCCCCTTCCAGCAGGTGCGGATGGAGCAGGAGCCAGACACCCCGTGGCACTTACACTTCATTTCCAGAGAGGCACGCAGAGCCTGTGGACAGTGGAGGGCGTCGGGCTGGGCAGCCGGAGCCCCCTCCCTGGCCTGCCCCGGGGCCCTGCCCCACCCTTCTGCCTGCCAGGGCTCTCAGGGAGTCACCACCTGCTCCGGGCCTCAAGTGACAGGGCTTTTTGCTCTAAACCTGGGGGGTGTTGTGGATCCTTAGCTCCTCCCCCAACCTGGGGGGCAGCTGGGAGGGGCAGGAAGAGAGTGGCTTTTGCAGGGGTAACGGATGCCGTTTATACACCTAGTGTACCAAGTGCTCTCACACTTAAAATGGCTTAATCATCACAGAAGCCCTTCGTGGGGGATATCCTTCATTTCCCCACTTAAAAAAGAGGAAATGAAGGCTCAGAGAGGCTGAGTCTCTTGCCCAAGGCTACACAGCTAGAAGATCTTGGGCTGGGATTTGAACCCAGGTCTGAGGGCAATTCCAAAAGCCATGGCTTTTCATCATTCTATGCTTTTTCTCTCTCACAAAATGCTTGCTGAAAAAAAGGTGGCAGGGAGAAGAAAAGGAAGGGAGGGAGGGAAGAAGAGGCAAGAGGTGGGTGCTTGGGGGTGGGCCCCCTGGCCTGGCTGGCCTTCCCCTCTGCTGCCTGGTGCCGCGTCACCACTCAGCACCTGTCTTCACGTGTGCTGAGCGGGTGTGTAATTGCTACCTTGCAGAGTCGTTGAAAGGATTCAACGAGATGACATATATGAAAAGAGTTTTGTGAACTACAAAAGTTAAATCAATATTTGGTTTTGAAAAATCAGTCTAAGTAAGAATTATGGTGGAGAGGGGAGGTCTGGGCTTGGGGCCTGGGGAGACACTAGCCCTGGCTTTGGAAGAGACTCTGTGCCACTCTCTTCCACGGGCCTGTTTCTCCCTGTGTACCTGAGGGGCATGAGTTGGAGGCCTTCTGCAGGCCTTTCAGTTCTGCAGTCTAAGCCCCAACTCCTTGCACACAGGACTCAGACCCCTCTGCCCCCCCACCCCCACCTGCCCTGTGTACTCCACTGCAAGGGTTATGGGTCCCCTGGGCCTACCCCTGCATCAAAAAGATGGGGAAACTGAGGCACACAGAGGGCAAGGACTTGCCCAAAATCATACAGGGAGTTAGTGAGGAAGCTGGTCAAGGTCCCAGGGTTCTCTACCCCTCACAGTGCCAGGAAGTGGGGAATGAGGGAGTCCACTTGGGTCTAGAGTCTGGAACTGTCTCAGCAAAGCCCGTGGAGAGCACATAATGAAGTGAACCCGACTGCAGGGCACATTCGGCCTCCCAAGGGCACAAGGTACTTCTGAGTCATCCAGGAAAGGTAAACCACATTCAGCTCTTCAGCTCAGATGGCGGGAAGGGGCCCAGGCTTCCTGAGGCCATGGTGCCGGCGCTGAACACGCTGTCATCTACCCTCCCGGGCCCTTGCAGACGGCCCCAGGGAGGCCAGCTCCTTGGCATCAGGGCCCCTGGGAAAGGGCTGATGTGCCTCTGACGCTGAGGACCCTGTTTGGACTGCACTGTGGGATGGGATGGCTGTACCCCTTGCAGCATGAGGCTCAGGCCTGGCCATGGGCAGGAGTGGGGCTGGGTTCTTGCGCGGGAGGCTGGGTGAAGGGCTCCCAGTGGGTTTCCAAGGGTGGGGGGGTGGGCCAGCAGTGTTGGGAGGCAGGAGTTCTGGGTCCCTAGCCAGGTTCTGCTACAGATCCACAGGGTGGCTTGGCCTCAGTTTCCCCAACTGCCCAAAGATGGCCTGGGCGTCCTAGAATCCTTACAAGAGGGAGACCAGAGAGAGAGGAAGGTGAGGACAAGGAAACCTCTAGACCTGGAGTCCTATAGACCCGGGCTCCATTGCACTGTGAGTCCTTGGTCAAAAGCCACCTAAGCTCCTTCTGTCTCATGTGGTGCTTTTGCACGATGGGCCTAACGGGGCTGCAAGGAAGAGGTCATGAGATGCCACCCACACCTGACACTCTGCCCCTCCGGGACCAGTTCCCCATCTGTAAGGAGGGGTAACAGTACCTCTTCACAGTGTGGTTTTGTGGACTACGGGAGAGAAAACTAATCAAGCAACCACCACAGTGTCTGGCACACCGATTGGTATGAAGCTGTTTTTTTTTTTTAATTTTCAAAAAATAAAAAGGTCCATTCATTCACTTATGCATTCACCCCAACCTCCTGTGGAATGAGGTGAGGAATTAATGCAACACTGATAATAACAGACATGGAGGGGAAACCGTGTTTAGGAGGTTGGGGTGGGTTTTGGAGCCGGGAGAGAGTCCCCATTAGATCCAAGGAGAGGACCCTTTAGCAAGGGTCTGCTGCTCTGCAGCCTTCTCCATGCTTCCTTCCACACCGGCCTTGGCCTAGAGCCCCAGAGGAAGAGCCTGAGGAACGTGACCAATGGGGACCAGAGAGCACCAACCCACCCCATTTTATAGATGGGAACAACTGAGGCCAGGGAGGAAGTGACTCGCCCAGTGTCACACAGTGAGTTTAGAGCTCCTGACTCCCAGCTCAGAGCTCCTTGTGCTCCACCGACGTTCTCCAACCCAAATCCTGGTGGACCCCCTGGAGGAGGAGGAGCCAGGCAAGCCCCAAGCAGCTGGAGAGGGAAGAGTCAGGGGAGGCCAGGAGCACATCAGTGTGGGTGGATCAGGGCCCGTCCCCCCGCCACCCCTCCACTGGGGCACACTGGCGGCCCTTTTCCGGCCAATTGGCACAAGCACAACCATCTGGGGGGGGTGGGGGTGGTTACCTGTCTCCCCACTTCACTGTTGTGTAGACGCATCAGTTTATTGGCTTGGGATCCTGTTTTTTTCACCTTCATAGGAGCATCGGAAAACTTGGCCCCCATGAGGAGCCCGTAGCTGAGGTTGTCCGCACATCCTCCCCAGCGGTTCCCGGGCCCGGGTGGCTCACCTGGGACGGGGCCGCAGGAGCAGCCGGGCAGGTCGCCGGAGGTGCAGGCCCGGGCGATGGCGTGGCTGATGGCGGCCGCCGACAGCGCATACACGAAGGCTGACTCCCGGGTCCCTGTGGGGAGGTGTGGGGTCAGCCGGGGCGGGCGGCCCAGGGATAGGACCCTGCCCAGACCTGAGGGCCCCCACCTGCCTCTGCGGGGTCGGGCGGGGACAGGGGCAGCGATCAGGTGGGGCAGGTGGAGGATGGCACGACAACCATTCATCTGTCACGCCCCGATCCTCCCCCAAACGTACTAGCTGACCCGCACACTCTCTCACGGAGCACGCGAAGCCAGCCCCCCAGGGCACACCCTCACTCACACGCTCACCATGCTGCACTTCCTCCCTGCTGGCCCTGCACCCAGTGTTAGGGGCTGCTTTCGGGAACAGAAGGCCCAGTCCCTGAGCTCCTCAAAGACCAGTGAGCAAAGAGCCTGCTGTGGGGTGAAATGTGTCCCCTGAAAAGATATGGTCAAGTCCTGACCCCTGGTCCCTGTGAATGTGACCTTATTTAGGAATAGGGTCTTTGCAGGTGTAACTGACCTAAGATGAGGTCATTAGGTGGAGCAGAGTGCGCCCTAATGCAATGACTGGTGTCCTTATAGGAAGACGGAATTTTGGATACACAGACAAAGAGGGAGGAGGCCACGTGACAGAGGCAGAGACTGAAGTGATGCAGCTACAAGCCAATGAACACCGAAGACTGCGGCAGCCCCCAGAAGCTAAGAAGAGGCAGGGATGAATCCTCCCCCAGTGTCTTCAGAGGGAGCCCTGCTGACACTTTAACTCTGACCTCAGACTTCCAGCCTCCAGCACCGTGAGACAATTCTTCTGTTGTCAGAAACCCCCCAGTGCGTGGGGCTTTGTTAGGGCAGCCCTAGCAAACTAAGATGGAGCCCAACGTGCCTTGGCAGTGGGGTGTCCTGGCCTTGCGTCCAAGCAAGTTACCCCCCTTCTCAAGCCTCAGTATCCTTAACTGTAGAGTGGGAATGATAACACCTACCTCACAGGCTTGCTCTGGAGCTCAGATAATTCAGGAAGGAAGGAGGCTTTGTAAAGTGTTGCACAAACGTTAGCTGTCACCGTGCAGGGGGAAAGATGAGCTCCACTGGGGCATTCCTACCCTTCAAAAGCCTCTCTGTGATACATAGGACGCCCAAATCCACCCCCAGAAGCCACCTCCTCCAGGAAGTCTTCTCCACAGATGTTCTTTAGTCCCTACATCACTTTGTGCCTTTCCCAGCACCTTCAGTCGGGATGGTCTAGAATTAACTGCTCCACACCTGTCTGCCCCGAGGGCAGGCTCAGTCGCATTCTCATTACAGACCCCCCACCCCCAGAGCCTTCCTGCATCATTCATTCCTTTGTTCAGGCGTGAGGGGTACATGTGCATTTGTACTGTCATTCAGGCTCCCCGCACTGGTATATTCACTCACTATATGTTCATTCGTTCATCAATTCACGCCCCAATACCCATGTCCATGATTAATTCACCCACCCACCCATCCGTGTATCCATCCATCATCCAGCTATTCACTCATTCCCCCATCACACTTCCAGCCATCCATCCATGAATTCACCCACCTATCTAAACACACATATATTTATGCCTGAATTCATCCACCCCACCCCACCCGCATGCATTCCGCAGGCCCTAGCAGCCTCCGCTGGTCCCCTACCTCTCTCCAGGTCAAGCAGGTAGTTGGGGGCGAGCTCGATGGAGGAGCAGTTCCAGCGCATGTCCGCGAAGGCCCGGCGGCAGGCCTTCATGACCTCGCGGGCGGCATGCACGATGGTGTGCATGAGCTCCAGGTTGCTGCGGCACAGCTGCACCTGCGCGGACACCAGGCCCTCCAGCTGCTTGCAGTGCTGCGTCTGGTTCAGTGCCAGGGCCGCCGGGGTCTTGGAGAGTGCCCTGCATACAGGCCAAAAGGCAGCAACCAATGGAAGGTAAGTCAGGGCTGTGAGGGGCCGTGCTGCTTCCACCCGCTGTACTGGCCCCGGCCTCTCCTCCACAGTCTTGGAGCCTTTGCTGGAAGGAGCTGGGAAACCAGGAGGCCAAGCACTGTCCCCAGCAGAGTAACAGCTCCCCCTCCCACCCCCGTGTGACCTTAGGCACATCACTGTCCTTTTTTGGGCCTTAGGCCCTCATTCATAACATAGGATCATGGCCCCCATCCTACCTAAGCTTTATTATTATTATACTAACAAAAAAAGGTTTTATAGTTCACAAAGCACTCATATCCACTGCCCTATTTAGTCCCACACAGCTGTGAATGATTACTCTTTATTCAACATTCATTCAACACTGAACATGCTAGACACTGTGCTAGATTATTATAATCATCATCATCATAGTAATACATACTATTAATTGACCACTTACTAGATGCACAGTGTGAGTTAGGAGCTTCCCATTATGGCTTCGTTTAATTATTAAACCCATTTATTAGGCTGTAAAATCCCACATACATGCAAGAGATTCATTAAAAGATTAAAGAGCCACTCAATTTGCTGATAAATTGGACTTAGCCATTAACTTGCTATGTGACTTTAGATAAATCACTGTCCCTCTCTGGGTCTCAGTGTCTATACGTCTAAACTGTATTTCCCAGAATGGGTTCCAGGGAGACACTCTGAAAAAAGGGATCCATGGTCAATCAAGCACAGTTGGGGAATGTGATATACTACATCCCCCCTTGAAGAGTAGTAATGCACATTTACATTTTAAAGGCCCTGAGAAGTCCTGCAGCAAAGCAACAGGCTTGGTTTTGTTTAACTTCCAAGTCTGCTGAGCACAAAATCCTTTACTTGAGGAGTGCTGACCTCCTCCATGCTTTGGGAAATGCTGGCCTAGGGGGTCCCTATGACCTCTAGTGATGTTATAGGACCTAAGAGCTTCCAGATCCTGGTTCTGGGCACTAGGATTCCAAGACTCTAGGACCAGGGGTCGATCCTGCATTCAGCTTCCTCCCAGGCCTTCTCTGAGGAGCAGACTGCATCAGGCAGCCCCTCCTCTTAAGTGGAGGCTAGAGGGACCCCACAGCCTTAAAGGGTTCCACATAGACCCACCCCCTACCCTAGGGCCAGCTGGTCCTCAGAAACCCAGCAGAGACCCTGGAGGGACAGGCGGCAAGAAGGGGCCAATCTTCAGGCCCAAGTGCTAGGTGCCCCACTTGCTGGGACCACAGCAGACCTCACCCAGCGTCAGGACCGAGACCTGGTGAGGCCAGCTCCTCGAGGCCCTGGCCTGAGATCCCAAGAGAGGCAGCCTGGTGCCAAAGAACAGCACGGGCCTGGGCAGACTCCTGGCTCTGTCACCCCCACTCCCCTTGTGACCTGGAGCAAGTCAAGTAAACTCTCCTCTCCCATCAATCTCCCAGCATTGTCCTGAGGGATTAACTCAATGTGAGTCACATGCTCTGCCCAGGGCTGACACATCATGGTCAGGGCTCTGTGACTGAAGCTACTAGATAACTGCGTTGGTGGCCTTTTCCTACCTTAGCTTCCTTCACCCACTCAGTCAAGGCCAAGGGCTGCCATGTGACCTCAAGGCCCCTCAAAACCTGGCCCTCCAGCCCTCTCTGGCCTCCCGTCCTTGTCCCCCATGTGTCCTAATATCTGCCACACCAGACTCCTGGCTTCTCTGACAGGGACTGCCCTACCACCACGTGTATGCCCAGGCTTTTCCTGGTGCCAGGAATGCCTTTCCCCTTGCTCCTGTACCTAAATGAATACATGAACTTGATCTACTTGTGGAAGAAATATTTACTAAGCACCAACTCTTCCCAGACATAGATCCTTTCCTCAAGGAGCCCCTCGTCTAATGGCTTCACAGACCTATCACCAGTTATAAGGCAATGACCCAGATGTTCCAGTTCATGGGCTGGCCCAGGGAAGAGCTCAGGCTTTGGGCACCAGCTGTGTGAGCTGGGTAAGTTACCCAACCTCTCTGGGCCTCATGGTCCTCATCTGCTATAAGAAAATGATAAATTCTACTTCAAAAGGTGATGGCAAGACTTAAATATGATAATGGATGTAAAGCACTTGGGGCGTTCATAAATGGGATCCCTTGCTTGTTGCCACGTGAATCTTGGACCAGAGGGAGTCAGAAGACCTGGGTTGTGGCTCAAGCTCTGGCCTCTATGTGCTGGGCAATGCTGGGTAAACTGCTGCCCCTCTCTGAGCATCAACTAAAAAATGGCGACTCCTGGAGGTCTTGTAGGGGCTGGAAGAGTTAATGTGTGCTACACTGAGTACTAATAGGTTAGTTTGCTTCCTGCTGCCTCTCTCTGCCATGCCCCACCCATCCTACACCTCCAAAATACAGAAATCATCCCCGAGGCCTGGGAAGCAGACCCAGGGCAAGTGGGCATGGCCTGGTGTCTGTGGTTGGAGTGGCACAACCCAGCCTGTCTGAGATTGGCTGCGGGTATCTTGGGCCATCTTCCCTCACTGCGACCCCTGGCCCATCCCTACCCCACCAAGGCATGCGCCAAGAAACCTCTGGTGTATCTGGATGCAGACCTCAGGCATGGCTGCCTGACCCCGCCTATGACTGGAGAACCTGCTGCCTGAATTCCGGCAACACATACTGGAGGAGGGGTGACCACACAGGGACAGATATCATCCCCTCAGCCTGTTCCTTGGTTGTTACAGCCCCTCTTCCACCACTTAGCAAACACTGTCCACGCGCACGGACCCACTGTCCCAGGTGGGCACAGCACTCCCCAGTTTACAGAGCCTCTCATTTCATCCCATTCTTACAATGCCCGAGGGGCCTGGGAGATTATCACCACCTTTGTACAGAGGAGGACGCTGAGGCGCTCCAGTGCCCAGGCACTCGGCCTCCTCTGGACACCATCCTCCCTCAAACCTGGCCTCACCTTCCCAGGTCCCCTCTCTGCTGGGCTTGGGGCTGTCCACGCTCAGCCTGTCCTGAGCCTGCTCTGCCCAGCACCCTTGCCCGGCTTCCATCCTTCCCCTCTGAGCCACTTTTCTCTTTCACAACAGGAAGGGTTACAGGAGATACACGAGAAAACACCCAGCACGGTACCCGGCACACAGCAGGCACTCATGCAGGGTGGCTGCCTTCCAGGTCCTTCCCCTGGGCTCCTGCTCAGAAAGTGGATAACGTAAGCTGAGACTTTTCCTGGGGAGCTCAGGTTGCAGCTCCCGAGGAGGGGTCCTCTGGGATCCTGGGGTCTGAGGACCCTGGGCCACTCTGGGTCAGTCTGTCCATCTCTTAAGTCATTAAGCATCCACCTCCCCAGCTGGTGGTGAGAGAGGTTCGATGAGGGAAACCCGGTGAGGATGCTTCCAGATGAGGCACAGACGGCCCAGGTGGGCAGAGGACAAACGGGAAGCATTCTGGAGGTCCTGGGTGGGCGCGGGGCTGCGGAGAGAGCGGCTGGGACAGAGCGGCCCGCTGTGGCGTGCTGGGGGAGGCCTGCTCACGGGAGCGTGCAGACTGGGAGATCAGGAGGCGGGAGGCAGCGGATTCCACTCCCGAGGAGGGCGATGCGGTCATCTGGTAATTAGTGGTAATGACCGTTTCTAACTAAGGCCCCCTTGGGGAGGTAATCAAGGATTAGGGTGAGAGGCGGGGGAGTTACCCGTCTGGACATCTTGTCCAGCTTGCCTCACTGCAGCACACCCCTAATTGAAAACATTTTGGCTTATCTGGGGGTGGATGCATGGGGGAGAGGGTGGAAGAGAGGACAGGAGGGAACAGAGAGTTCACGGGCAAGCCCTATGCCCAGGGTGCCGCTGGGGTGGCCGAGGTCTCTCTCATTCAGGAGTTGGGGTTCTCCTGGGAATGGCGGGGGCGGGGGAGGCACAGAGACCTGGGTTTCAGCTCCAGCTCAGCACGTCTAACGTTCCACCTTGGGCAAGTCACTGCCTCTCGCCCGGCCTCAGTGTCCCCACCCCATTGTGGAAGTGGGGACACTGAGGGCTAGAGAAGGGCAGGGCTTGCCCCGACCTGTACACAGCCAGCCAATCAGAGGCAGAGCCAAGCTAGAACCCAGGACTCCTAATCACAGGCTAGGGCTCTTTCACTCCCATTGTAGAGATGAGGAAACTGAGGCTCAGAGAGGCTAACATGATTGATTTGCCTGAAGCCTGGCTCATGGCTAGTGAACTGGCAGAGCTCAGGCTGGGACCCAGGCCTCCCAACTCAGGTCTGGTGCTCCTCCCAGCCTCTCTGCGGCCGCTGTGTCCCTTCTGAGTCTCTTAGGACTCTTCCTCAAGAGGCCCAGATCCGGAGTAAGCAGCAGGCTTGGGGCTGCCCGGGGTGGGTGGAGTGGCCTTTATGGGTCCTCCCAGCCACCCTGGGCCTTCCCCTCACTGGGCAACCCCAGTGGTTCACAGAAGCCTGGAACCACCCTCCCTGCCCACCACAGGGCAGCCAGAAAAGGATGTCCCCACACTTCTGGTCTGAGTCTCCCAGCACCCAGTTTGGGTGGGAGGTGAGGTAGGGAGGGGTCCCCCAGGTTATTTCTGATCAGGTGCTTCCACCCCTTCTCCCTTACCCGCTACCGCACAGAAAGCCCAAGCTGAGTCCCAGGTCCCCAGTGGGTGGGCAATCTGGGTCACTCAGCCACGTTTACTTTCATTTCCCATGTCAAATGCCCCTTTCCTCTTCAGCTCACTTTCCAAAGCCCAGGGCAGCAGGGTCCTCTGGGACATCCCCAGGACAGCTGAGTCTCCTGGATGAGTCCCCAGCTTCCCATCCCCACCGTACCCTTCCCTGTGCCCAACTGTCCTGTGGCTCCCTGTGACCAAGAGGCCCCAGAGCCACGCAACTTAACTCCAAGTCCTGCCTCTGCTGCCTACTAGCTGTGACACCCAGTTCGTTAAAGACCCACTGAGCCTCCACTTCCTCTTCTGATTAATGAGGGTGATGGCAGAACCCACCTCACATGGTGGTTGGGAGATTTAAATGAAACAACATACATCAAGCACTTAGAACAGTGCCAAGGCCACATATATATACAGACAGACAGACACACACACACACACAGTTGTTATTCTTAAACTCCACTCCTTCTCCTGCTTCCCCCTCTATCTTCAGCTCCAGCAAGAGTTTAACCACTATCAAAGAGGTTTGGCTTCATGGAGTCTGTCTGCCTGGCTTCTCATCCCACATCCACCATTAATTAACTAGCTGTGTGACCTTGGGCCAGTTACTTAACCCCTCTGTACCTTAGTTTCCTCATTTGTAAAATGGTAGTGACAAGAATGTCACCTACTTCATAGGCGTGTTATCAAAGTTAAATGTCTAAAGCTCTGGGGATTTACTAGTAAGCTCCTGTAATTCCTGGCTTCTCTGTTTCCCCACACGCATCGTCCTACCCCTGCTGTTCCTTCTGCCTAGGATGCCTGCTTTGCATTCCATCCACAGCCATCGAAATCCTATCTATCCTTTGAAGCCAGACTCAGAGTCACCTCCCTTATGTGGGGCTAACCACACCTCCTCTGGGCTCCCATGCTCCCTCTCCTAGGACACAGCCCAAAGTCCACTTGGTACGTTTTATATGTCTGTCTCCCCCAACAGGCTGGGAGCTCTTTTAAGGCAGACACTGAGTTGTACTCATTTTTTGTGGCAGCCTGGGCTATGCAGTGGGGACAGCATGGATGTTGGGCTGAACTAGCCATCTATTTCAGACCCTACCCAGCCACGTGCCAGCTTGGGGGCCTGTAAAAGTCACACATTTCTCAGAGCCTCGGCGTTCCCACTGTGGTGTGGGAATTATAGCAGTGTCCCGCAGAACACTCTAGGGCCGAGCCCAGTTCTTGGCCTCTGATGCTCCTTGGGCCCTTTAACAAAGCCCTTCCCTCTCTGGACCTCAGTTTCCTTATCTGTAAAAGGTTGGTGGTGAGTGAGGTGGGCTTTTTGGGCTCCCTGATTAGAGGTTCTCACCAGCTGCGACAGTGCCAGGTACCAGCAGTAGAAGGAAAGCGGCTGATTTCTCATAAAATTAGTCAGGAGTGGCTGAGAAGAGCCGGTGCCCCAAGGCTGGGAAGCTGCTGAGCTCAGGCTTCTCCTTGCAAACAAGAAATGCAAGAAGATGGGGTTCCCCTCTCAAGAGAATTAATGGATAACTAAGCCCCAGAAGAGGTAGGGCTGGTGACCTCGAGACTGTTTGCCAGTGGCCCAGCCACTATTGCCCCGTCTTCCAGCTAATCCACGAACCGTCCTCGCAGCCCTTCCCCAGCCCATAGTTTGTCCCATGCCTGTCTTATCTGCATGGCTCCCCGCCCCCGACCTGGAACTCTAGACTGTGTCCTGTCCTGGACTTTTCCACCACTCAGGGAGTTCCTCCACCCAAAGTGCCCTTCTCTCACTGCCCCCACCCACCAAACTCCCAGAGATTCCTCAGGCCCATCCTAGGAGCACCACCAATGAAAAATCTACCTAGGGTCCCAAGGATGTGCCCCCCACCAGGTGATCTCCTCTCCTCTGGGCTCCCACAACACCGCCCTGGGCTCTCCTGGGGCACTTGGAGTTATTTACAGCCTGGGCTTATCTCTTCCAGACCAGAGGGCAGCTCCTCCAGGAAGGGGCTGGCTTTTACTCCTTTCTCCCTGCCCTCCCTGCACACAGCCCAGCACTGAGCAGGCACTCCCTTCTGCTGGATGGAAAGGAGACTCTCTCCCACTTACCCCTCCATTAATAATTTCTATCTAAAGGACTACCCTTCAGCATCTGACAGTTTATGGGGTTCTTTCATAAGCCGCTTCTCATCTTACCCTCCTTTGACAGAGGAGGACGCTGAGGCTCCCAAGAGGCTGAGTGACACTTCCCCAAGGTCACCCAGGTGGAGGGGTCTGGACTGTTTGAGAACCTCCAGCTAGGGTCAGGAGACTGTCAAGGAACATAATATTGAGCAGGCCTTGTGTGCAGGGCGCAGACCCTCTAGATTGGGCCCCTTGACCACGGTCTTTTTCCATCTGTCCCTGTGGAGGTCTTGCGCAACCCTTGGCCGCACGGAACAGGGCAATTCCGTCGTCCTCCATGCCCTGTCTTGCTCCTCCCGCAGGTAAGGACAATATTTAACAGAGGAGGAAAAGGAGACTTAAAAAGGGTGACTTGCCCACGACCCCCAGGCAACTTCTGCTCCCGGGTCTTGGGCACGCTGGCCCGATCCAGGGGGCCCCTTAAGGCTCTCCACCTCCCCCAACCGCGGGTCCCAGGGCCCACGTGCGTGTCCGCGGGTCCCTACTTACAGCCACTTGATGCCATAGCACACACTGGTCTGGAGCGCCAGGGCGAAGAGCAGCGCCTGGCAGACCTGCGGGCGCGCCCTCATCCTCGCGCGGCTGGCGCGCCGGGGGGTCGCACCCTGGGGAAGCCGCGCCGAAGTCCCGCCGCGCGCCCGGCCGCCGTCGCTCCTCCTGCGCGCACGCCGCCTGCAGTCGGGGAGAGCGGAGGCAGCGGGTTAAGGCTGCGCGCGGGGCGGGGGCCACGCCGGGGGTGGGGGGCGTTTTATTCAAATTACAAAGGAGGGGTCGGGGCCCGGGGAGGCCGGGCGCGCGGCGGGCGTCGCCTCCCTCCCCGCACAGCCCGGGACGCGGCCGGCGTCTGGCTCGAATTAAACGCCTCCGGAGCGCTGCAGAGGGCTTGTCCACCTAGTGCGGCCCCGGCGGGAAGGGAAGAGGGTGACAGGACCAGAAATTCCGGAGAGACCAGGCAGAGAGACAGCGAGAGGGAGAGAGACCCTCAGAGAGCGAGGCTGAAAGACATTTGGCAGAGGCAGAAGCCCGGATAGGCACACAGTTCTCGAGAGGGACGGAAAGAAGACGAAGGGGGTCGAGGGCGGAGACCGCGGGCGGGCGAGGGGAGGAGCACATTCGGGGCCCAGGATCTGAGTATTCATCTCCGCAATATTAATTGTTAGTTATTATGGGCCTGGCCATTCTCCTTCCCTGCTGGGCCTCGGTTTACCCCCTCTGTAAACTGGGGACACAATTGTGATTCAAATTGTGATTAGGACATAATTCATCTTTTAAAAAGAGCATTCACCTAACGCGATCGCATTTTTTCCTCCCAGCAACCCTGGGAGATAGATACTATCACTGCCCCCATCTCACAGATGAGAAAACTGAGGCGCGGAGATGTGAAATAGGGTTGTTCAGCCAGCGAGCGGCAGGTCCATGACCCGTGTTTTACTCGCATGTCTACCCGGTGTCCGGTGAGATCATGGACCGTGAGATGACAGGGAAATGGGGGCTGGCTCTGGGCATCAGTTTCTCAGCCTGTGAAGGGGAGGATGAGAAATGGGATGGCAAAGGTCTTTGTACAGTGAAGGCTGTTCAGGGTCCTGAGTCTCTGAGTCCCTCTAGCGGTGCCCTTCTGGAGGGTCGGATGGTGCCCAGGCCGGAGCCGAGGCTGGGCAGCCTGGCCTTGGCTAAGCTGGGAAGCTCACGGGGCCGGCGCGCTGCCGCCTCCGGCCGCCAGGCGGCGTCCTTGGGCCGCGGAGTAGCCCTTACCCCACCTGCAGGCCGCAGAGTCGCTTTCTCTGGCTTTTTTCTTTTTCTCCTTTTTTTCGCCCTCTTCATTTCACATCCTTAATTCCCTTCCCAGCTTCTTCCAAATTTACCAACAACTGGCGTTCTCCCGGAGGCAAACACAGCCTCAGCCCCTCTACCCTGGGGAGGAGCAGACAAAGGGATTCCTTTCTAAAGGGTTTGTGGAGTTGGAAAAAGGAGGCGCCTTAGTGGGGGCGCTTGAGCGAGAAAGGGGGGGTTCCCATCTGGCTGTGTGACCTTGGGCAAGCCTTCCACCACCCCAGCCTCAGTTTCCCCTTCTATGAAAACAAGGGACTGGACTTCACAGTAGCCTGCGGGTCTTCTGAGCTCCCCTCTGCCTAAGTTTCCACTATTACGTCTACCTGCGTAGTGTGTGCATGTACGAGTGCGCCTTAAGCGCGCGCGCGCGCGCACACACACACACACACACACACACATTTTAAATCCCACTGTTTCCTGGAGCCTTCGGCATGACCCAGAGCAAGGCAGGGAGAAAACTCTGAATTACATTTTCTTTCTCCTCCGCAGAGTCCCCCAGCTGGGCGCCTAGCACCGTGGCGCCCGCTACAAACTTTGCCGAATTATGGCACGGGGGCGGGGAGGCGGGGGTTGGTGTTTCAGCTGGGGTCGCAGTCTAACTGTGCCCCCTCTTCCCACCCAGCCTGTATCCAAACCTTTTGTCTTACTGGCCCTGAAAGTTTACCATGCTCCTGAGAACGAGAAAAATATCGGCTGGATATGGGGGGGTGGGGGGGGAGGGAAGAGGATTAAAAACTCCAGCCACTATCTCTCCTCGCCCCCACGCCCTCCCAAAGTGTGGGCTCCCCCCTAAGGCGCCCAGCATTCCAGGGTAGGGAGGAGGAAGGGCTGCACTAGGAGAGAGGAGAGCTCGGACTCACAGCAGGGGATCCGTGTCCAGCCCAACTCGCCCAGAGAGAGGAGAGGCGCACGGGGACCCAGGCGTCCAAGCTACTCCCGGCTCTTTCGGAGCGGCTCCGGTAATCCCGGGCTTCTCCCTTCGCTGTCCCAGCATGTCGCTGGGGGAGGCGGCTCCTGGCCTGGGCCTCTGGGTTCTGACAGGTTATTCCTGTCCAGTGTCAGAGTGTCTAGGACAGCCGCGCGGGCCGCTGGGTCACCCTCAGCCTGCGCCTCGCGGGTCAGGGAGCCCTCGCCTCCCTGAGCCCCCGGCCCGCCAGGGGGCGCTAAACCGGGGTTCGAGGTGGGATACGCAGCAGCCTCCGGCGCCCTGGGACCTTGGGCAAGTCCCCTCCTCTTCCTGGACCCCCGTGTCCTCCCTCTGGGGATGGTATGAGGTGTAAAGTAAGTGCCCTCTCAATTCTGGTCTCTCTATAAGACATCCACTTGCCGTGGTCAGCCCCGAACTGCCGACCCCTTGCTTCGGGCCCGGCTCGGAACCTCCCTTGGGGTCAGGCGCGTAGTGGGCCCGCGTCAAAACCCAGTGTCTTTGGAGAGATAAGCGGTCCCTTCCTCCCCCCGCTGGGGATAAAGTTCAAGCTACCTCGCTTGCAGCGGGCGAGAGAGGAAACCTCTGGTGCACACTCTGGGCACCGCGAGCGCAGTAGCCACGGCCCGGCTCTAACAGGTGGTTGTAAGGCTTGGGCTCTGGAAGGCCCTGGAAACCCCGCTGCCAGGGCGGCTGCCCCTCTGAGGCAAAGCCGGCGGAGACACGCCGAGCTTCCCCTTCCCGGATGAGCCTGCGCTGGGCCAGGAGCCGGCACCGCGCGACGGCGCTGAGTGTCCCCGCCTCGCGCCGGCCCTGAAGCCTCCGGGTGCGCAGCTTGCAGAGCCGACCCGGAGAACCGGTGACTCCGAGCAACTGCTTCAAGATTACCTGCGACGCCAAGCGAGGAGGGGCCGCAACCCGGCTTTGACCCTGGCCGCGAGTCTTTTCAGATGTGTCTGCTGGGCTGCGGACGATGCGCCGGTGGCCCGCGAGACGGGTTATTTTGGAAGTGGGAAGGGTGGGGTGGGGTAACTCGGGGCACCTCCCACTACCCCCTCTGGGCCCGACTCCGAGCCCCTAAGGACCGTGAGGGTCATGGAGGCACCTCAGCTCCTAGAGTTGGGAGGTGTGGGGCTCGTGTGCGAGCTCAGCCAGATGTTCGGGGCTGCTCCAGATGTGCCTCGGGGCCGGGACAGGACTTTCCTCCTTCCCACCCCCCAGCCTGGTGCTCAGGTCTGTAAACAAACTCTCGGTTCTCCCCCTTATCCCGCCGCTTCTGGGAGCAGGTCTCAAAGCGAGGCATCCGCCCCGGTCCCCCAATTTAGTAGGAGCTGCCGTAGTTCTCTGCCTTTTGCCGCCCTCTCCTGCCCCGCCACACACACCCTCTGCCACAGGATCCAAGTCCCCCACCCCCGCGATGGCTCGGGCATGACCTCATCCGTGGGCTGACTGGGAGGGAGAGGGTCGAATCGGGGGGAACAGGGCCGGGAAGGCTCGAGGCAGGCCGCGGGAACTGCACAGCCCACCTCCACCGTTCATCCGCTTAAAGCCCGCGCCCCCAGCCCCCGGCGGCTGCGCTCGGTGAGGGGAATGCCTGAGAGAGCCGCGGACGAGAGGTATGGAGAAGGTCTTGCTTTGCTTACCGGCAGCGGTTGCCCAACGGGGTCACGCTTTCCCCCTCGGACTCTCTAGCCCCGCGCCCTGACAGGTCCCCGTTGAGAGCCCGCCCGCTGCCCGCGGCCACTGCTCACCTCCTAGGGCGCTCGCCTGGCCGGGCGGGCGGGGGAGCGGCGAGCGCAGCCCCCAGCGGACCCGGGAGCTCTCCGGGCTGGGCAGGCGGCGGGCGTGCTCTTCGCGAGCTGCCAGAGAAGGAAGCCCGGGCTCCCGGCGGGCAGAGGCCTGCTGGGGTCCCGCGGGGACTGGGGTGCACACTCAGGCTGCTCTGGAGGGCGCTCGGCTCCCGGGGCCTGCGCTCGCCCGCTCGCCGGAGGTCTCCGCCTCACCCGGCACGGTCTCTGGTGCTGGCCGCCCAGACTGCTTTATAAGGCACGGGCAGCTGCTTTGATCCGCCCACTTCAGCGCGCCGAAACCCCACCGGGTGGCTCGCGCGGGGGCCGGGGGCGGGGTCCCCGCGGATGCCACGCACCCGCGGCGCCAGCGGCACGAGAGGACGTCGCACCCTGTTGAGTTACAAAGAGGAGACTTACTAACTATAACTATATAGCTGGTGTGTACTGAGCGTGCGGGCTGTGAGCCTACTGCGCGCCTGGAGCGCTCGGGGGCCCAGGTGGGGAAGGTTTCTAAACCTCGCAGCAAGCCCCGCGAGGATCCTCAACCCCGTCTGGTTTGACAGAGGAGGAAGCCACAGCTCAGAGGAAAGTCGGCCTTAGGTCTCATTCTGGAGCCCGGGCATCACTAGGTGTTGGTCTTGCAGCTCGGTTACTATAAGCATTGTGCGTCCTGAGAGCTGCCTTGGCGTCCCAGTCCGACCTTCGACGGGTCACCTCTCCAGACCTCTGGTTCCAATTCTGGGAACTCTCAGCAAAGAAAGGAGGTGCGAGGGCTCTGCGCTGTGAGGCGGCTATAAACCGTAGACACCAAGGAGGCAGGTGTCCCATCTATGGGATGACCGTTGGGGAGTCTTCCGGGCACCTTGTCCGGGTCCCTAGGGGACCACCAGCTGAGGACCAGGTTTCAGAAGCTAAAGCACACTAAGGTGCTTCTTGTGCGGTGTAGACCTAGCCTGGGACTGGGGCTGGGGCTGTGTTTCTGGGGCAACTTCCCTGGGACCAGTTGAGTGCCCACACCTCCCACGCCCACCTTGGCCCTTCCTGGCTGACAATACTCCCCTCCCGTTTCTAACTGCTGAGTCAGGTGCTGTGGTTTCCTTGACTTCTGTCTTCCCCACACCCCACCCCAGGGGCCTCAATCCCAAGAATAATCTAGTTCATTAGCAGAAGGGAAAACAGATTTAATGAAAAGAGGCTTCTTTCAGGTCCCCCCAAAACACCCTAACTCTTTTCCCTGTTCTTTGCAGCTGCCTGTGAAGTGGCACCCATAGGCTGTCCTAACCTGGCTACAGATGCCTTCACATACATCACACACATCTGAGCCCAAAGAACCCACCGCAGGCTCTCAGCCATGCAAGTGCCAAGCAGCCAGTTCCCCTTGCACACAGGACTGGGACTTATCACCCTGCAAATGGTCACAAACACATTCAGGAGATACTTGGACATACCACTTGCCCACATGCACATACAAGTTAAATGGCCATACACATCTAGATGAGGCTGAACATGCAGACTTTCCCCATCCAGTTCATGCACAAACACACCTGTTTCCATGCACACAGTGAGGACACACAGCTTCCAAGCAACACCAGTGCACATATACTCCTGCTTAGAGTCGCAGAAATGTCCTTGCGAACACATGCTGGGACACCCTCATCTCTTCTTCCAGAGCATTGGAGTCAATCCCATTATTAATGCCATGGGAAGGTAGCGGGGCTTTGGGTGGGGTGTGGGATACACTGCTGCTCCACCTAAGAGGCTACCGACGGGGGTCAAAAGAGTGTCCTTAGCTCTCCCATTCCAAGGCACTCTGGCCACCACAGTCAGAGCTGTTCCAGGTGACTTCTGTCCAGTTGGGATGCATTGTCCTCTGAGTCTAGCCCTTTGCTCATTTCAGAGCTAAATCGGTTGCTTCCAAATATTTGCACAAGCAGTCTTTCAGCCAGAAATCTTCTGGCTCCCAGCTAGAGTAGGTACGGAAAGCAATTTGGAGTCACGTAGGCTTGGGTTCCACTGTTGATTGTGCCCAATTTTATTTTTAGCTGTGTGATCGTGAGCAAGTTGCTTAAACTCCCTGAACGTTTATTTCCTCATCTATAAAATGGGAAGACTACAGTCCCATCAAATCCTCTATATTCTCCAAGATGGGGATTAGTACCCCATTTCATAGATGTAGAAGTTGAGGCTCAAAACGGAGGTGCTGGCAAGGGTTGGAGATAATATTTGAACCCAGATCTCTAGGGCTCAGAGTGCACTATAGCTGGTGGCCCCCATTGAAACAGATGGCAGGAGGATGGTGACTTTGCATTTTCTGGGAAGGAGGTTGAGGGAGACCAGGAGAAGATCCCAGGTCTCTTGAAGCCCAGCCCTGAGGTCTCTGGGATCCTCCCAGCTACTCAGCTCTGTCTTGTGACTCAAGATCTAGGCATCAGCTAGGACTGGGACCCCTGCCCTGGATGGGGAGGTGGGGGAGAGGGGTGAGCCTGAGGAAGTGGTGGCAAAACCTTGAATTGAGAGTCGAGGGAGACCTGGGCAAGGGTCTGCTCCTCCCTGCACCCCAGTCTCCCCACTTGCATAAGGGGGAGTACTTTACCACCTCAGACATTCTGGGATTCTCTGAGACACTTGGGAGAAGGATTTTTCTCATCTTTAGAACCAACTGATCTTCTCCCCTTCTTCTTCCTCCTGCCTCCTTCTGTCAGGAGCATCCTCAAGGGCTACTGTGTGTCAGGCACGTGCTGGCCGCCTGGGCACGAGCTCCCCTTCAGAGGGTAGGAGGCTCTGAGGTGGGCAGGGTGGGCCAGCTCTTGGCTGCTGCTGCTGTAGATGTTAATACAGTTTCCTTGTCCTCAGTTACCCCGGTGAGTCTGGTCATCTGATCGCCCAGACGTGCTGGGGACTTCCTGTCAGCAGGCTTCTCAGCCCCTGTCTGACTGCCATTGGTACACACCTTTCCACCCCCCACCCCTGTGCACACCCCACCCAGGGGGGCACCCAGGAAGGGACATGGTAGTAGGGGAAGCCACACTTCCGTTTCCCATGCTGACCTCTATTGACCCCTCCACCCACCTCAGCTTCCCTCCCTTGGGGCCAAGGCCTTGGTGGAGATGGGTGGGAGCAAATCGACTATTTCCAGGAGCCCTGGATCGGGGAATGGGTGACCTGGTTACAGTCCTTAGCCCCATCAGTGGTTGGCTGTGTGACAGCAGATAATTATTTTGCCTTCTCTGAGCCTGTCACCCTAACTGTAAGTGAGGGGGTTGAACTAGATAGCCTCCAAGGGCTTTTTCAGCTCCAGAACCCACGTCTTGGTTCCCCTGACTCTTACCTTTGTTTTAGGATGAACTGTGAACATGGTAGAAACAATGAGACCAAAGGATGCTGTTTCCAGCAACAGGGTATTTTTTAGAAAGGCCTTCCTGGGAAAGCAGGTCAACGGTGGGACTGGGCAGAGTAGCCCAGCCCAGGGGTCCCCTGCTCCAGGGGTCGGCAAGCCCTGTGAGGCCATATCCTCCAGGCAAGCAGGGGAGGGGGATCAAATAGTAACAGGCGTGTCATCAGACACCTGGCCTGGCTCTCGATTTTCCTCCTGCACTTACTGTGGTGTGACCCTGGACAAGTCACTCAGCCTCTGTGATCCTTGGTTTCCTCATCTGCAAAATGGGAAAACCATTAAACCACTCCCTCCCAAGGTTCCTGGGAGATAACATCACACACCTACTGTGTGCCGGGCAGTTCTGCACCTGTGGGCGAGGCAGGCATTGCTCCGCGGCTGAGCAGTCTGAGGCCAGGCCTGTCCAGTCATTTATGCCAGGTCTGCAAACCCAGGCCTGTGGGCCCCTGAGCCTGTGCCCACTGCTCGGGAAAAGATATCCTCCTCCTCCTCAGTCACCTCGAGGGAGGGGTTGTTCTTTTACAAGGCTCAGGGAGCAGGCTTGGGGGTGGCCAGGGTCAGGCGGCAGGTTTCTATCCTGGGTGCAGGTAACAGCACACCACCCGTCACATCTGTCACATCTACTGACGGTGTTACTTCTGAAAGGCCGCTTCCAGCTCTCCATTGTTTAATCACGGTGGCAGCTGCTCAGGAGACAGTGTTTGTGTTTCTCAGGCCTCTTTCAACTCCAAGAGAGAAACCAACCCCAACCAGCTTCAACCTAAGAGAAACCGATTGGTTCGTTCCCCTGGAGGAGAAATTGGGGTGCTGGGGATGTGAAGGGGGAGCTGTACTCCCCGGGAGCAGTGGGCCACCCCCATGCCCACAACGTGCTATCTGCAACTTATTTCTAACTCTCGCTGCTCTCTTTGAGGTGATGTAGGCCTCATACCTTCCCCCTGCTATGTAGCCACCAACAGCCCTAGTTCCTTATTCCAGGCAAATGAGAGCTTCTGTCTCCCTGGGCCTCTGTAACAGTCCCAGGGAAGGTGGCTGATTGGCTGGCTTGAATCATGTGCCTCCCCTTGATCAACAGCTGCTGTCCCCATGGGAGGGGCCCTGCGAATGGCGGGGATAGTGCTGCACCCAGAATGAGAGGAATGGGAAGCAGTGGGCACCAGGGCACCTGTGTCTAGGTTGGCAGTGTCTTCTCCAGTTGGGCATCCCCGTCTTTGGTATGAGTACAAGTCAGTGTTTCTGCACTTGGATCTCACCCTGCACACCCATAGGGCCAGAGACCCACCACACTCAGTGCCCCCGTGGCACATAGAGAGAAGCTGAGGCTGAGAGAGGACAGCCATTTGTCTCACATCACTCTGTCGCTGGTGCAGGAGACAAGAAAGATTGGGTCTCCTGACACCCAGCCCATAAGCCATGCATTGTCACTGGTCCGAACTCTTTCTGGACGTGCCAGTGAGGTAGGTTTTGAATGACACCAATTCCTCTCATCCCAGGACACACACACCCCTTTGAAATGTGACTCCATGAAGAGGTGAAGGCTATTTCTCCACCCCTTGATCTGCGCTGGTCTCATGACTTGCCGATCTCCTTGAGTCGATGTGGTATGTGACAGAAGTAATGCTATGCATGTTCTGGAGCCCAGGCTTCAGGGGCCCTGCAGCTTCTGCTCTCACCCCCATGGAGCCCAGCTCAGCCACCCCCAGAAGCCCAGGCTGGACTATAAATGCAGAGAGAGGCCCTGTCACCACGTGGAGAAGGCCCAGCCGGCCCAGCAGAACCCAGGCCTGGCTGACCCACCAGCCAAGGGCAGCCTCACAAGGGAGCCCACAGTGAGATGGGCAGATCTGCCCTGTCAGCCCATAGAATCAGGAGAATCAGTCAATTGTTCTTTTTGGCCACTAAATTTTGACATGGTTTGTTATGTAGCAAAAGATAACTTAAGCAGCCGGGCTTATACAGTGAAAAGATGGAAAATATGCATTTGTCTAAGGTGACTTCAGAGTCTCAGAGTTGGGCCACTCACCCTCTTAGATCCCTGAATTCTGGCCACCGTAGCCTCTGTAAGTGTCTCCACTGCTCTAGGAGCAGCATCAGTCAGCCACCAGCTCTGTCTCACCCATGCTGCATCCCTGGTACTCCACCACGGCCAGTGAACACTGGTTCTTCCGAAATTGCCAAAGGAGTGAGTGAGTCCCTCACTCAGCCTCTGCTTGCATACCCCCAGGGAAAGGAGCTCCCTCCCTCCAGGGTAGCCTCTTCCATTATGAGATGACTCTGCCTGGGAGAAGGTCCTCCTTCATCTAGGGGAGAGATCTATGACTCTTCCCACGGCCCTGGCTCTCTCCCTGGGTCCCCTCTTCTACATGACAGGCTTGGGTACTTCACAGTGGTCCCTGGAATTTGCAAAGCAGCACAACCTCCCTTAATAGCAAGTATTTTCATGTACATGGGACCCTGGCCACAACTGTAACTTTGAGGGAAGTGTTTCCACCAGGGCCTAAAACAAGCATGGGTTCTGGGAGCCCACAGTTTGGGGTTTCGACCCCTACCCCACCTCTGTATGGCCTTGGAAAAGATGATTCCTTTCTCTGAGCCTCAGTTTTCTCATCTGGAAAATCGGAGTAGTGAAATTTACCACCTAGGGTTGCTGTGGAGCTTAAGGAGATGATATATGTAAAATGCTCTGTATGTAATCAGTCCTTGATAAAGGTTAGTTCCTTTTCTGCCAGGTACATAAACAGTTCCAGATGGGAGCTGATCTGTACTTAACATTCATGTCTATATAAATAATGTGCAGGTGGGGGAGGAATTGTCAGGTGGCCGGGGATGGGGGAGGGCCTTCTCAGCAGCAGGAACAGCTTGAGCAAAGACAAGAGGCAGAAGTTTGGTTTCAGGGAAGGGTAAGTGGGGGGGACTCCATGCTGCTGGCATCAAGGGCGACAGGAGGGAAAAATGACTGGGGAGGAGACAGGCCCATTCACGGGAGGGTCCCAAATGCTGGGCTAAAGGGCATGGGCTTTGCCAAGGGGGCCTGGAGGAGGTCTGGAGCTGGGAGGGTGAGGTCAGGTGTGGGATTCAATCTGGGCTGCTCTGGGGGTGGATCGGGAGGGGAGAGGAGGGGAGGGAAGGGGAGGGGAGAGAGAGTTCCTGGGAGATGAGAGGGGAAAGTTGGGGTGGGGGTGGGAGTGGCTTAGGCCCATCGTGGGGAGGGAGAGCCTGGCCGCTCAGTGTGGGCACACCCGTCACAGGACGCAGGGCCCTTGACCCTCTGGCCTGGCACCTCTACTCTTGCATCTTTGGGGTTAGGCTCTATTGGGAAGAGCGCCTTTTCCGCCTTTTCAGTCTAGGAACAGGCTGTGAGGGAGGCCAGAGGAGGAGACCCGAGCTAGATCTGCAACCAGAGGGATGCAGGGCAGACCAGATAGGGGTCTAATGTTACCCATTTATCTGCTGGGGACTCAGAGAAGTCCCTTTCAAGGTCTGCTTGCTCACCGTATGAACCATCCTTAGCGTCCCAGCTGGGCTTTACAGTTTTCTAAGCCCTGCCACAATTATGGGCTCCTTTGAGACTTGCAACTGCCTTGGGAGGGGAGGGAAGAAAGCTGGGCAGAGATGATTAGCCCTATTTTAAGGTGGGGAAACCTAGGCCCAGAGAGGGGAAGTGACTTGCCCAAGAGCACACAGCAAAGTATGGCAGAGCTGGGCTGGAACCCAGATCTTCTGCTTCCCACTGCATCCTAGCCTCTTTCCACAGCACGGAGGGACTGGCTGGGCAAGACATTCTCACTTACCTGCTCCGGGTGAAGAGTGAGGGGAGCCAGAGAGAGGTTGACAGCTGTCAGCAGACAACACTTAACCCAAACTGACAATTTAATTGTGAAAATATGGACGAGGTACAGTTATGTGTAAGGAAATCCAGACGGTCTGGGCCCCCGGGGGAGCCTCGGCCAGCACCCCAGTTGCCGGGGAAACGGAGAGGGTTGGGGATGATGTCACTAGATTTGAGGCTAAGGTATGGGGGATGGGCTACTCAGCAACCTCTTTGGGACCAGACTGGGGGGGCCTGGCCACAGGCTGTCGTCCTCACGGTTAACTCCTTCTCTTACAGACGGGACAAAAGGGAGCTCCGGAGCGGGGTCGTGACTTGCCCAAGGTGACACAGGGAGTCAGTGACCATGTCCGGTCACCCGGCAGGCTGCAGGCGTCTTGAGCACAAGGCCCAGTTAGAGTCATCTGTGAGTCCCTGTGCCTCGCACTGGGCCTTGCACACAGCGGACCCCAACTCTGCAGCAAAGGCTGCTTGATCCCTTTACAAAATGGGGATGTAGGCCACTTCAGGAGGTGGCACTTGTTGAGTTCATAGTAGGCTTAGGTGGGGAAGAACCCTGAGCAGTCACCCATAGCAGTGCTGTCTTATTCAGGGGACACTAAGCTGAGAAAGGGCAGGTCAACAGGCCAAGGTCACCAGCAGATTGGGGCAGCACTGGCATGACCCTGAGTCATGCCCCACAGGGCAATCCTTACCCAAGGAGGAGTGGTCCGTCTCACGCCACCCCCTCAGCTCTGGGCCAGGGATCTGGACCTTGGGAAGCCCCTATTATCTGAAGCATTTTCTCAGAATCCCCAGCTTCTGACCAGAGGCTAAATATCAACCCACCCAAAGCATCAATAATGATGGTAATAACAGGCCTTAGTGCAGCCCCTACAGTGTGCCAGACTCTGGGTGATCACTCTATGCTTCTTATCTCAAATATTTATATCAGTAATTCTCTGGGCTGGGAATTACTGTTCTCCCTTTGTAGTTCAGAAAACAGAGGCTGGGGGCTGGGGGTGGGAGAAGTGTCACTTGCCTACCTGGACACAGCCAGAAAGTGAAAAGCTGGGACTTGCACCTCATGACACTCTGCATCTAAAAACTGTGATTGCCTTCTTCCCTGGCTCTTAGATTATCCCACAGTGGCCCCTAGGGTTTTTGCCTGCCCAGCCCCCATCCCACTTCTCATGGTAAAAGCACCCCTTCCCTTCTATCCCCAACTTTCTGAGGTTTTGGTGGGGCTACGGGTCACAGAGCCCAGGCCTCTGCTAGAAGGCCTGACCTTTTGGAGAATTCCATCTTCTGATCCACATAATATGACCCAACTGGACCAAACAGAGCTGTTTCCCTCAGCTTGCATCCATGGGTTCTGGGAGACTGCAGTTTGATCCCCTTTGGGATGCAAGCTCTAAAGGCGTGATCCTCAGAGCTTCCAGCAGCCAGCAGCCCTATTCCCTGCCCTGTGAAAGAAATGAGAAGGAGAGAGGAAGAGAAGAAACAGGCAGGGGCGTGGGGAGGTCAGCTGAGTCCCCGGCAATCCCTTGTCCCTCCCAGTTATGTGGGCCAGTGAATCCATGTTCCTTAGGCTCATTGGATTCGGGTCTCTATTTAGACTCTTGCATCTGGAGCCGTCCTGACTATCAGCCCTGCAATGTGCCACAGAGTCCTGTGCTGCTGCTACAGGAGGTACAGGACGAATAAAGTTTCTTGTCCTCCAGGAACTAACAGTCTGGCCAGGGAGCTGGATGGGTATAGTCCTGGGTTCTATCCCTGCTCTGTCTCACATTTGCTCTGTGATCCTTTCCCTCTCTGGGCCATAATTTTCCCATCTTTAACACAGGGTCGGGGGTAGATGTTGGGTTCAATGTTCTGCAAGATCCCCTACAGATCTATGCAACTACTTTTTTTTTTAAGAAAAAAATTTGAGGTATAATTCACATACCATACATTCACTCTTTTAAAGTGTACAGTTCAGTGGTTTTTACTATATTCACAGATTTGTCCAACCATCGCCAGCCACTTTCTAATTTCAGAACATTTCCATCACCCCCAAAAGAAATCCTATACCTATCAGTCCCCATTCCATCTACCACCTCAGCCCCTAGCCACTGCTAATTTCCTATGGATTTTTGGACATTTCAAGTTCAAGTTCATCCATGTTGTAGCATGTATCAGTGCTTTGCTTCTTCTTAAAATGGATAGTATGCCATTGTATGGATATACCCCATTCTGTTTATCCATTCATCAGTTAATGGAGATTTGGGTTGTTTCCACTTTTTGGCTATTATAAATAATGCTGCTGTGCATATTCATGTACAAGCTTTGTATGAAATATATGCTTTCAATTTGTGTGTGTGTGTGTGTCTAGGAGTTGAATTGCTGGATCATATGTAACTCTGTATGACTTTTGGGGAATTGCCAAACTGTTTTCCACAGTGGCTGCACCATTTTACATTTCTACCAGCAATGTGTGAAGGTTCCAATTTCTCCACATCCTCGCCAGCACTTGCTGTTTTCTATCTTTTTTATTTTTGTCCATCCTAGTGGGTGTGAAGTGGTATCTCATTGTGGCTGTGATTTGAATTTCCCTAATGACTAATGATATTGAGCATCTTTTAATGTGCTTATTGGCCACTCGTATATCTGCTTTGGAGAAATGTTTATTCAAATCTTTTCCCCATTTAAAAAATTGGGTTATCTGTTTTTTTATTGTTGAGTTGTAGGAGTTTTAAATACATACTGGATACTACATCCTTACCAGATACAGTACTTGCAAATATTTGCTCTCATTATGTGGATTGTCTTTTCCGTTTCTTGATAGTGTCCTTTGAAGTACAAAGTTTGTCATTTTTATGAAATACAATTTCTCTATTTTTTTTCCCTTTGGTTGCTTGTGCTTTTGGTGTCATATCTAAGAAATCACTGTCTTATCCAAGGCCACGGAGATTTACACCTGTGTATTCTTCTAAGAGTTTTCTAGCTTTAGCTCTCACATTTAGATCTTTGATCCATTTTGAGTTAATCTTTGTAAATGGTATGAGGTAGGGGTGCAACTTCATGCTTTTGCATGTGGATATCTAGTTGTCCCAGCATTACTTATTAAAAAGACTATTCTTTCTCCATTGAATTGTCTTGGCTCCCTTGTCAAAACTCAATTGACCGTAAATGTATGGGTTTATTTACATAATTACCTTTTAAGTGACATCTAGGAAATAAGTTACAGTAGGGTCCACATAGTCACAACTATGTGACAGGTAGTGTGGCAGAGGGAGGAGAACAAGCAGGAAATTTGGACTGCTGCAGACCTGGGTTTCAATTCCATATCCACTGGAACCCCAGGCAAACTATTTTATGTGTCTGCCCAGCCGCTCCGCGGCATGTGGGATCTTCCCGGACCGGGGCACGAACCCGTGTCCCCTGCATCGGCAGGCAGACTCTCAACCACTGCGCCACCAGGGAAGCCCTATGTGTCTTTTAATAAACAGTATTACACTGTATTATTCTTGTTGTAAAAAATACCAACATCTGGATGTTCCTGAGCCTTGGTTTTCCCCTCTGTCATGTTTCAGCCCCAGAGCTGGTGTAAGTCCCCACGTGAGCGGGAGGGAGCAGAGGGTGCCGCAGGTGGGGTCAGGGGCATAAGCAATGGCTTGGAGGCTGGAAAGTGCAGGGTGTGATGTGGGGAACCGTGAGAAGTCTGTAGGCCTTGGGGGCTTGGTGGGGGTGAGTGTTGAAAGGATGCCTCTCTTTCAGTTGGTGAAAAAACAAGAGTCTGGTGCCTGCATCACAGCATAGCTCAGAAGACGCCTCCCATGTCCCCCTCGAGAGCTCTATGGCCGAGAGGCCCAGCCCGTGACACCCAGTCACACTTCCCAGCCACAGGGCTAGAAGTGAGCAGGCTGCACGTGTCGTGAGGCTCTTGGCTCCATTCCAGTCTGGGTTTGGTGGGGTTGTGCTAGGAGAGGAAGGTGATTGGGGTCCAGCGGGAGGGCTTTGGTTTCTTGCTTTGTGGTTAAGTGAGCAAAACATGCAGAAGGTCAGGGAGGAGAAAGTGCAAAAGGAAAGTAAGAGGAAACTACCATTTGCTGAGCACCTACTGCTTCCAGGAGGGACTCTGATGAACTTCATCTCAGCTCACAACCACCCAGAGAAGCAGGAGTTAGGAGGAGCATGTCCATTTCACAGAACCAGAAACTGGCTCAGAGAAGGATGCATTTGCCCAGGATCACACAGCCAGCAGGTGACAGAGCTAGGACTTGTTCCTCATTCCATCCTGTCCTGAAGCACAGGCTTTTCTGGCAATGCCAGGCTACCCTGGAGAAGGGAGAGAAAAAGAGAAGGAGAGGCCCAGCAGAAGGAGAGAGTCACACTGAGAGGAAAATAAAGAGAGGCAAAAATAAAAATCAAGAGTGGAAAGAGCGTGAGGCCGCAGCCGAGGCCTGAAGCGGGTCCTCGGGGAGTAGCCGAGGGCGGGGACGGCCGGAAAGCGGCTCATGGAACCTGGAGCCAAGAACCCTGCTTGGCCTGAGAACTGGCAAAGCTCTCACCTCAAGATACTGAGGAGGGGGAGGCTGGCATGGGGGCAGCCGGGTCTGCCCGGGAGGAGGGCAGCGGGGCCGGATGGCCAGGGGCTGCCAAGCAGGGCCCTTCACACACCATCCAGCTCAAATAACCGCTGCAGCCGCATGGGCTGGCAGGCCCTTGCTCCCGACAGGCAAAGCAGCCGGCCTGGAGGCGGGAGCCAGGCCTTCCTGAACACTGGTTGATCTTGGGACAAACTCCGTAACGTGACCCATAATAAGGTGGCTTCGTAGTTTATTGTTTGAGCAGGGACACTCCGAAGTGAGTGGGGACAATGGGCACAAATGGATACTGGTGGTCTCCAGCCTCTAAGGCCCTGCATGATCAGGCCTGCCCTGCTCCTTTTGCAGCCGCCCCCCAGCTCTCTGCGCCTCCTCCCTGGCCATCCTCTGCGGACACTTAGGGCCTCGGCATTGTCAATGGAACAGCCCGCCCCACACCATCCCCGTCTCCACGCCTCTTCATTGTTCCTACTTGCCCCCAGAACCCAGCTCAAGCCATACCAGTGCCCTTGGTGAGCAGTCCAATACATTATGTGCTTTTCCTCCACGGCTCCAACCACAATCACAATAATCCAAGAAATTCATAATTGCATGTTTGATCGTTTTAAAGTGTGTCTCCTTTCCTAAGGACTTGCACTAGGAAGGTGAAACTGAGGGATTGGGTCTGACTTGCCCACTGTTGTATCCTGAACACCCAGCCAAAGGACCCAGTGTGTAAATTAATAAAGCAACTCCCAGGGCCCCCTGTATGGCCACATGGTTGTGTGTCCCCCTTGTATTTGGGGGTTCTTTCCTATCCAAGGAAAGGAAAGGAAGGAGCTGGTCCTAAAGAAAAGAACTTCTTGGGCACAATGTGCACTTCTCATTTCTTCCACAGGCTCTGAACTCCTTCAGGGAGAGATTCATTCCTTTCTTGTCTCTTCCCCAGTTTCTACCCTAGTTTTGGACCTGGACAAGGGGCTCAAGTTGGACTTTTTGATGAGTGATGGCGACGTGAATATCACTGTGGTGGATCACAGAAAGTCTGAACTGGGAGGAACCTTAGAAATCATGAGATAACATGCAAATGCTGAGTCCAGGCCCCAGGGTACCATAGGCACAAAAAATGTTAGTGTCTCTTCTTTTAGAGGTCATCTTGTCCAACCAACCACCTGGTTTTTTTTTTTAGTTTTTTTTTTTTTTAGTGTACCACTCACTGGTTTTAGTATGTTCACAAAGTTGTGCAATCATCACTACTATCTAATTCAACAATACTTTCACCACCCCAAAAAGAAACCCCATACCCAATAGCATTCATGCCTCCCTTTCTCCTCCCCTCAGGCCCTGGCTACCACCAGGCATCTTTTTTTAAAAAAAAAATATTTATTTATTTACTTTGTGCCGGTCTTAGTTGTGGCATGCAAGATCTTCATCGTGGCACGCAGGATCTTTAGTTGCAGCATGCAAACTCTTAGTTATGGCATGTGGGATCTAGTTCCCGACCAGGGATCAAACCCGGGCCCCCTGCACTGGGAGCACGGAGTCTTAGCCACTGGGCCACCAAGGAAGTCCCCAGCCATCTTATTTTAAAGACAGGGAAACTGAGGTCCAGAGAGGGCAGTGCCTTATCTAATGTCACATCGTCAGCCAGCGGCAGAGCCAGGCCTCCTGACACCCAGTCCACTGCACGTCTGAGCTCTCTCTGGGGGCTCCAGTGTTCTCTGGTGACTGACATGAAAGAGCTGTTTAGCCCATTAAGTTGAGGCTAACAGGTAAGATGAGACTGGACCATCTGTAGTTATGCCCTTGACCCTTGAGAGCCTACCTGTGCCCAGGATAGAACTGAGGGCTTTTGAGGGGCAGAAGACGCACCTAGAAATCATTTCCAACTGGTACCTTGCTTCCTACAATAGCCAGTGTCCTTTCATAGCTGGGGATGCCTTCTCCCAAGCGACCACACTGCCTCCTTTCACTTCCTTCAGCCCTCCCCAAAGGCCCCCTTCTCACGGAGGCCCACCCTGACCACCCTATTGAAAAGTGCAAACAGGCTCGCCCCTCCCTGCTGGAAGTCTAGCCTCCTTCCAGGTGGACGTTCCCTCCATAGCACTTATCTCCATCTATCCGACAAACTGTATCCTTCATTTCGTTATCTGGTTACTGTCTGTCTTCCCTACTAGAATGTCAGCTCTGTGAGGGCACGGATTTTGTCTGCTTGGCTCACTGCTCTATCCCAGCTCACAGAATAGTGCCTGTTACCTAGAAGCTGTTTCACAAATATTGGTTGAGTGACAGCATGACAAAATGAATGGTTAGCTCTTATTGCATTTAATTCTTATCAGCAATAGTCAGGGGAGGGGTTATTATGCTTGTTTCATAGATGTGTCTTCATCCACCTCAGGTTGCTCTAACAAAATACCATAGATTGGGTGGCTTAAACAACAGGCATTTATTTCTCACAGTTCTGGAGGCTGGGAAGTCCAAGATCAAGGTGCTGGCTGATCCGTTCTTGGTGCAAGCCCTCTTCCCAGCTTGTAGATGGCTGCCATCTCACTGTGTGTGCACATGACCTCGCTGTGAACTTGGCGGGAGAAAGAGAGAGAGAGAGACAGAGATCGAACTGGTCTCTCTTCCTCTTCTTATAAAGACACTAATCCCGTTGTGAGGGCTCTGCTCTCATGTCCTCATCTAACCCTAATTAACTCCCAAAGGCCCCACCCCCAAATACCATCACACTTGGGGGTAGGTTTTTAACATAGGAATTTGCGGGGGGGGGACACAAACATCCAGTCTATAACAGATGGCAAGCTGAGGTCCAGAGGGGTCATCTGAGGTCCAGAGAGGTCATCTGGGAGGGTCACTATTGTCCTTCTCACCCCTTCCTGTCAGGGGAGCCTGGATTAGGGTCAAGGTGGGCATGAGGAAGCAGGGGCTAGACTTACCAGGTTTCCCATTGTTTTTAGGACCCCAGAAAGTTGAGTCAGCCTATGAACCCAGCCTCTACATCTTCCTGCAGTAATTTAGCAGCTTTCACATTCCATACCTTAGCCAAAACGGAAAAAGAAAGAAAAGAAAATGGCAGTGCTATATTTTAAAATGGATTTAGCTCTGTGAGTTTCAACATGGGAGACTGCTGTCCATGATGTCATGGGCCCTGAGGCCCTGTGGGCATCGTTACTGACACTCTTCACGTGGTAGGCTGGGCCCTGGGTCCACACATTCCTCTTGCCAGAGCTGTGTGAGCCCGAGGGCAGGCGGTGGCTCCATTTACAAGCCTGGGCCAGACCCCCTGAACCAGGATGGAGGCCGGATGGAGCCAGGCACTGGGCAGGCAGGGGACACACTCCAGTAACAGCCCAGTGCAGCTTCTCGCTCTGTGCCGTTCAGAGGTCTTTGAGGTCCACCTCTCGTGGTATCCGCGGCAGCCCTGGGACACACAGAAGGTCAACACTCTGCTCTGTGTCTTCCCATGGGGAGCAGAGTGCAGAGTGGTGTTGTGTCCTGCTCCGTCACACAGCTGCGGAGTGCTGGCCTTGCCCATCACTAGGGGAGCTCGAACCTGCCCTCTGATTCTAAATGCTATGAGGAGAGGGCATGGTCCTTGCCCAAGAGCAGCCGACAGACCGAGACTGTGGGGAAACCACTTGGTCAAGTCCAAGTCTTCATTTTACAGCAGAAGAAACTGAGAGGGCAGGGACTGGCCCAAGGTCACAGAGTCGATCTACAAGCCAGGCAGGGCTGGATACAGGCTCTGGATTCCTGGCTGGGAGTATTTCCGACTATATCTGCACTTAAACAGTTCCGTTTGGGCGGAAGAGACACCAGGCCTTTCCAGAATCCGGTCTAAGGCTGTCTTCCAGGATCTGCTGTCAAGGCTTAGTCCTCAGGGAACAGCTGCTGGCAAAAGGAGGTGAGGTATTGATTATGGCTGGGGGTGGGGGAGTGCGGCTGAGACCCGGGGGGAGAGAAGGGATGGGGAAGGGTGGTGGAAGTTTCTCCGAGAGAAAAACCGAAGATATATTCATTTTTGCTTTTCCTTATCTGTAATTTTCTAATTTTTCTGCAGTTCTAGAATTCATTTTTCATATTTGAAAATGAGAAACCATTTAGTTGGGAATAGTCTGGAAATCCAGGGTTGCCTCAGTCCTGACCGACTGTGTGAACTTGGGCGGTCCCCCACCTCTCTCTGGGCTGGTCTTGGAAATGCTGGGAATAAGGTTGCCCCGTGAGAAGTAAATGAATCCAAAGTTTCCCTGGCTCAGGACACAGCTCTCTGGCCTGGTCATCAGAGCTCTTCACCTGTCCAAAGGAAGAACGCAGCAACCCAGGAGTGAGGCATCCAGAGAAAAGCCAAGGTTCAGAGAAGCCCACTTTGGCCGTGCGCCCATCCATCCAGCACGGTCCAGAAGGCAGGCGTTATCTGAAGGCCGTGCCCATCCCAGTCCCCACAGAGGGCCTCTCGGCTCCGAGTGGAGACGGTTCGTCCGTCAGGCTTCACACCAAGGTCTGCGTGAACTGCCCTCTGCCCCAGCCCTCCTCGTTCTTTGCTTGGGTTCCAGGCCCACCAGGCAATGGCTCCCCAGAGACCTGGCTCCCAGGAGGGAAGGAGACCGGGGAGGGGACAAGAGTGCTCCTGTCAGTAGAAAGGGAGATGGCCTGGTGTCAGTTATAATAGTGTTGGGAGGAGGCAGCGATCTTGAGTGACATGGTTAGGGCCAGCTGTCCGACCTCTCTGGGTGTCTTGAGAAAGGTCAATGTCAGGACAGCCAGATGAGGGCCAGACTCCAGGCTGGTCAATCACCTGGGACCTGTGTAGTGTTTAGAACACTGCCTGGTATAAAATAAGGAGTTGATAAAAATTGCTAAGTGAAAGTTAGCTGTGGCCTGTCTGGACAGCTGGGTGGCGTGGTGGGTCCACAAAGGGAAGGGTGCTTTGATCCCGGCCACCTGCCCAGCTGGAGCCCTTGTCTCTCTGAGGCTCGGCTCACACCATCTCTGCCACCCATGGGCACCTGGCTGACTGTTCTGAAATGTGGGATCACTTTCTGGTCTTCCCATCCCAGCTCCCCTCTGATGTCCAGGCCAGGGAGGGATCATGGCTCTCCAGTCTCTAAATTATGTCCCCACCCACCACCTATCACTTACCTCCCACCAGCAGTGGGCTAAACCTCAGAGGCCGGAAATTCTAGGTCAGCCTGGGACCCTGCACTGTCAGGGCTGGAAGGCCTTCAGTGTGCACCTTGCTTACCCCTCTTCCAATGGAGGCATGGGGAAACTGAGGCCCAAAGAGGGAAAGGACCCCCTCCCACCCCCATCTCCAGTTTGCATAGTCTGGGAGCCCGTGGCTGGGCTGGAGCTGAGCGAAAGCCCAGTGCTTTTTCCCAGCCTCCTCTGTTCTCCACAGGTCCCCAGAGGCCGCTCGGAGACTATGCTCCCCCGCCTTCTGTGGCCACACCTCACCTGGTCTTCGTTTGCTCCATCCTCTGTGGCTCTGTCTGGGATAATTCTCTCCAAGCGGGGTCAGCCCCTGGGAGCAGGCAGCTAACGAGCTTCAGATGTCCAGGCCAAACTGCTCATGGAAGGCGGATGCTGAGATGCTCGAGCTGATTAAGGACACCGGCCAGTGGAGATGGCTCAAAGAGATCACCTCCTCTTCCCTTCACAGGGTACTTAACTCCCAACTTGGAAGCAGCAGGTGCCAGTGTTTCACCCCAGAAACCCTGGCCAGGGTGTCTATTTCAAGGAAGTCTGGAAAAGGGCAGGGAGGCTGGAGGACAAAGGCATTTTGATTGTTGGGGAATTTATATCTTTTTCTTTCAAAGCTTTTCTGGGTCTAGAGCTGTCTTTCCCCTGAAGTAGCAGCAGGGATGGGAAGGGAGGCGGGCAAGCTGCTTGTTGATGGCCAGCTCTGTGCATGCTGCGGGCTGAGCACAAATGTCATCTTCTCCAACCCTCACAGGAACCCTGTAAGGTTAGTACTGTCATCATCCACTTTACAATGAGAAAAGGTGATCTAAAGATCAGAGAGGTGAGGCAATTTGTCCAAGTCACACAGCCTCTGAATGGCCAAATGAGGTTTTCAGCTCACCTCTGTCAGAGTCTACACTCTTCCCTACAGCAAACTGAGATGTTTCCAGAAGACCAAGGTGGTATATTATGGTCTCAGAAGTGCATGAATAGTGAGGACCTGTGGGCTGCACTAGGGTTCCAGATACTGAGGCTGCCTTTGCAGCTGACTCACTCCTTGATCTTGACAGGGCAGCAGATTTCATATTTACAAAATGGGGATCATCTCAGACTCAGGTGAGGTAATACTAATTGCCATTATCACATCCTTAGCCATGCCTGGAACACATTCTGGGCACAAGACCCTCTGCTGGGGGCTTTCTGTTGGTTAACTGGTTAGAGCTTGGATTCTAGCTGTGTGATCCTGGGCGAGTTACTTTACCTCTCTGTGCCTTCATTTCCTCATCTGTGAAATGAGGATAGTATTAGTTCCTATCTTATGGAGTTGTGAAATGAAATTAGTTAATATTTGTAGAGGGCTTAGAAGAATGCCTGGCACAGAACACACACCCAGCACATGTGTTAGCTGATACTGAGCTCAACCTTGTGAGATGGGTGTTGAGATTTTCCCTGAAACACAGATGTAGAAACTGAGGTGAGGCAATGCAGTGATTCTCAAGTTCAGTGTGCAACAGAATCACCTGGAAAGTTCATTAAAATGTGGAGGGCTGGGTCTACCCCCAGGGTCTCTGGTTCAGTAAGTCTGGGTTGGGACCTGAGAATGCATTTCTACCATGTTCCCAGGTGAGGCTGGTACTGCTGCTCTCCCCCTATGAGGACCAGTGCTCTAGCAGACTTGAGCATGGCCCCCGTCAGCTAGGACCCTCAGTGCAGAGGCTCAATAAATAAGTCAGTGTGTGAGTGAGTGAGTGATGATTACAGGGAGCAGAAAGGGTGTTGGACCAGGAGCCCTGGGGTTCTGGTCCTGAATTTGCTCCCGTCTCCCTGTGGGACTTGACCAAATCATTTTCCCCTGCAGCCTTGGTGTCCTCCTCTGTAAAACAGGGGTACCAATAATCCTTCCTCACTGAGCTCTGTGAGGATGAAACAGGGCCTGGCACAACTCTGACACCCAAGGCAAACGTGACAAGCGTGGTCTTGGAAAGTGACAGGCTACTCACCATGATGCTCACTGCTGTTCCTCTCCTCTCCCAGAACCGCAGGCTGCAGCTCATCTCTTTCACTTCTTTCTCAAACCAGAGTTGGGAAGACCGGGGCCACATTGTCCCCCAAGCCCCATGGCCCGCAGCAGAGGGCAGTGTGCTTGCTGTGGCCACAGGCTGCATGAAAGGGCCTGTGTTCCGGCCGCTCACCTCCCACTGTGCACCCAGTGGTTTTCTATTTCAGTTGCTGTAAAAATATCACCTTTGATCTCGGCTTGTGGCTCGTAAAAAAAGAAGAAACCACCAACAGGCTGGTTTTTCATTCTCCCCGGCCCCGCCTCCATCTCACCTCCAGCTCCGTGTGCTCCCCTCCATCCCCTCCCGGCTCAACCTCTCCTCTCTGGAGCCCCAGCACT